>NC_133325.1:464373631-464686131 GCF_042186555.1 Aquarana catesbeiana
AATTTACGTAAAGTCTAATGACCCCTTTCCCAAAGCCATTATTATCTGGGTCAAGAAACCGTTCTGGCAGTGAAGTCACTGGCTGCTGCAGAACCTCTTTTAAAGAGTTACCATCAATAGTGTCCTTCATGAAGCTAAAGCTAATTATTTGGACACAAAGCACAACATTGATGTGACACCTATGTATCCCAAGGGGTTTTACAGCTGAGTATTTTCAGTGTTACAAACTATCCAGGGTGATGGGCCTAATGCCAAATAAGGCCTTCTGATTGCTCCGTACCTATAGCATTTTAATTTCAATACACTCTGCTCAGAAATGCTACCACATTTCTCTGGCCTATCAGTGTTATCAACAGATGTTCCGTGAGTTTGAATTTAGTTGCAGATGCAATAAAACATCACTTATACAACTATTGCTTTCCATGCAGAATTGACACATCTAGAAAAATATTACCTAGCAGATTATTGCATTACACAAATTCTGCAGCTGCCCCCATACAATCTTGCACGGGGCAGGTAAGTCAAACATCAGTCAGCATTTTGGTTATATTTACATAGTTTGTATTTCCTAAGGTGCAGTTTGCAGTTTTTAAGTTCTTGTCCCTAAAATCTTCATTACTATGATTAACTCCTTCTTGAATCTCCATGTAGTCAGATTTACTGAGAGTGGAGGCACTTCTGCTTTTTTGAAGGTCAGGGGAAGATGGGATCTTTGGACAGCTGGTTACTTGCAAATACTGTGCTTGCTCCTCACCCTCTGTCTCTCTATGATAGAAGTAATTGAAGTTGGAGACTATAACAGGAACTGGTAAGGCAATGGTTAACACGCCTGCAATTGCACAAAGAGATCCTACTATTTTGCCACCTATTGTTGTAGGGACCATGTCTCCATATCCTACTGTTGTCATGGAAACCACAGCCCACCAGAAGGCATCTGGGATACTAGGAAACTGAGATTCTCTCTCATCAGCTTCTGCAAAATATACAGCACTGGAGAAAAGAATTACACCAATAAAGAGGAAAAATATAAGAAGGCCTAGTTCTCTCATGCTAGCTTTCAGTGTCTGACCCAAAATCTGAAGGCCTTTTGAATGTCTGGAAAGTTTGAAGATCCTAAATACTCGAACCAGTCGTATTACCCTAAGAATTGCTAAAGACATTGCTTGTTGACCCTGCTGTCCATCTTCTGTTTTTTCAGCCAGTTCTGTACCCAGTGTTATAAAGTAAGGGATTATAGCCACTATGTCAATAATGTTCATAATATTAGTAAAAAATCCAGCTTTGCTTGGGCAGGCAAAAAAACGAACCAAAAACTCAAAGGAGAACCATATAATGCAAAGTGTTTCAACAATAAAGAAAGGGTCTGTGAAGGTGTTTGATTGTTGGTATCGATGTGTACTGTTGGGATATGCGTAATAATCTACAGGTCTCATAGACATATCCTCATTTTCATCTCTAAAAACAGGCAGTGTTTCAAGGCAAAAACTCACAATAGAGATTAATATCACCATAACTGATATAATTGCAATAATCCTGGCTGGACCAGAACTTTCTGGATATTCAAACAGCAGCCAGACCTGCTTCTGGTACTCATTGTCTGGCAAAGGGCGTTCCTCTTCTTTAATAAATCCTTCATCTTCCCTAAAGATCTCCATAGCTTCCTCACCAAGTTCATAGAAACGTATTTCCTCTGAGAAGATATCCAAGGGCACGTTTACAGGTCTTCTTAACCTGCCTCCAGACTGGTAATAGTACAAGATGGCATCAAAACTGGGTCTGTTCCTGTCAAAAAAATATTCATTTCTTAAGGGATCAAAATATCTCATCCTCTTTTTAGGATC
Source organism: Aquarana catesbeiana (assembly GCF_042186555.1). NCBI lineage: Eukaryota > Metazoa > Chordata > Amphibia > Anura > Ranidae > Aquarana > Aquarana catesbeiana. The sequence goes on from NC_133325.1 coordinate 464,375,473, forward strand.
CCCCAACAATGTTTCAGGGAACTGAGATAAGGTTTTCAACTGAGTTTCAAACCGCAATCCTGATATGTTAATAACAACTCTCTCACAACATTCGTGATCGGGTTCAGGGTCATAACTGTCTTGGGGGTGACCTGGCAAAGCTGAAGCTTCATCTGTGGGATCTCCAGTGGCAACTGTCATAGTTATGGGCCAATAAGGTGCACAGTCTGTTTCTCCTGGTTGGCTGCCGGAAAGAGATCACAATGAAGCACTGTAGAAATACGTGCACTCAGAATAGGAAATATTTTCTGGAAATGAGAGGCATAAAACCTCTCACCTATAAAAGAGGAGAAAATAATTAGAGTATGGGTCATAGTTTTTCAAACCAACAGACCTGAGATGTTGCTAGATTTGCTTTGAACACAATTTCCCAGAAGGAAACCATCAGCATGGAGAAGGTTAAGATGCTGAAATGGTCCATAGATTAATGCACCCTGGGGTGTTGTATAGATTAAAGGTATGCATCCTGTGTTCCAAAAAAAAAGCAATATTTTAGGCATGAATCTTAATGTTGTTTAATTGCAGTGAACTAAAATGAGATCCCATGGGCATTAGAAGTCATCTACATTACAAGGACATAAAAGTAATGTCAAGAATGCTTCCTGTATGCAGCACTGTATTTGAGCAATATTCACTGTTCTCTCACACACATATCATCAAGTTCTTCAGTCATGTAATACGGTCAATATATTGTCAAAGATAAAACCATATCAATCTATCAATAAATAGATGTTGAATTTAATCATTACAATATGGAATCTTGCTATAGAGGGCAAAATCATATTTAATAACATTATATGATCTTACAATGAATATCTTCAATAGGAAATCTTTAAAGCACACCATGTAATAGCAGACATTTAAAAATTCAAGAAAATATTCTAGGTTCAGCATAATCAATTTTTTAACAGGTGCATTTTGATTGTGAATCAAGTAACAGGAAACATGCAGCTAATGTCTGCAGATCTAGACAGGGACCAAACATGCAACATGCTGATTAGAACAAAATGCTTAATTGCGATCATAAAATTATGTCAGCATTTTCAGTGTCATTGGGAACCTGTATGAAAGCACTGAAACAAGACATTACCTTGAGAAACAATCCTCCAGGTTTCTTAGTAACCAGGCTATGTAGACTCTGCCCTCTGGAGAATACAATGAAGGAAAACAGATTTTCTGGCATCCTATAAATTTGTTTGTCCTAAGAATCCAAAATATGAAATCAGTTGATACAAAAATGGGGGATTCCTGGCTGAAAGGTGCTTATTCTTCTTGAAGTGAAAGGACAACATTGGTCTGGCAGGTTCCCTTGCTTGAAATCCTCCGTTAAAGCATATAATGTGATAAATGGAAGATGCTAAGCTCAGCAAAAAAAAAGGAAAAAAAAAAGTCTGGTGCCCTCAGGAGGAGTGACGTTGCCTGGTGGTAAGAAATAAAAAAACAGGAGCTAGGTAAGGCTGGTACATCATGAAACATCTGCAGAGACCCAGTTTCCAGATGCAGTAGTCACACAGCCTTCCCCCTTGTCAGCCTGCGTTATGATGCTTCGCTATTCTGCACTGCAACAAAACAAGAGGCAGTATTCACAGCACATCCCACGTTTCAGGGAGAGCTGAACAGAGGAAATGTAGGAATTTACAAAGCATACAGCATCTCAGAGAGCAGGCACATAGAAACAGTGCACCCTGGCTTCATATGTGTCTGTATGTGCATAGCATGTGTCAACTGCACAGCTGATTCATCATTCTTTTAGTTACATTACAATACCTGCTGTGATATTGACCTGGGGACCATAAAATAATGTACAAATAATGGCCTCCAGGTGGTACACAAAAGCAGTAGGAACTTGACCCCTTGCATGCGGTTACGAAACAAAATGAAAAATGTCAAGAATGCAGCATAGTGTATTCAATGTGTATCATTAACCCTTTACTTTCTAGAATGTTAAACTATATATATATATATATATATATATATATATATATATATATAATTTAAATAAATAAATATGTAAACTGCAGTGTTCTTGTATAATGCCCTTCATCAGTCATCACAAGTAATCTGTGTAGTACATGAAGCCATATGAATATTATATGTGGGTATCACCAGAGCAGTTTCCATTATAAAAGGGGAAGCACACTGTAGCAGTCTCTCTTTAAAGTATCCCAAATGAAAGGGCAATGCTTGCCCTCTATGTAATCAGTCAGAGTTCTCACAGGATGCTGTGGATCACCACCCCTTAGGGCAATAAAACAGGTTTTTTTTTGTTTTTCGTCTCCTGCCCAGGTCACACAGCTCACACAGCTCACAGAGAAGACAAATGACATGTGTATTCAAGTGTATTCTGCATATCAAATGAGCTGCCTGGGTAGTGAGCCTTGAATCAATTGGATAGGTTTACTGACAGCAGACAGCAAGCTGACATTTGATCTATTGCAAAAACAATCTTAGCAAATCTAATACTCTGCCTACTGAACATACAAGATACACCCCACCGTAAAATGTGTCATTGGGTACAGCACCACCTTTACCATGCACCAGATAGATTAAATGCATAATATGCACTATGTATAGACCATTGTTATTATTATCATAACAGGAGATTTGTTGCTGATGTTGGAATGGGGAGATCCCAAGTTCATCCCTCCTTTCTCTACCATTTCACTGCTGGGGGCTACCAGTCTATGCCCTAATCTGACACATAATGAGAGCATGCCACTGATTTTTCTTAGACTGCAGACTTTTCGTAGCTGAAGAGTTAAAGAAAATCCCTCTAGTCCTCTACCTACAGCAGCCACACTGCTATTTCTTCACAGCAACAGGGATTAGAGAATTAGTCTGGGAACAGGTGGGGCTCTGCTTGATTTCTTTAGACTTTATGTTCAGAAATAGTCCTGGCCTTTTATTCTGAACATTACGGGAGCCTAGATTTGGGTTACAGTCATGGATAACACAATTGGGTATTGTCTCGCTATGCAGAAGGCATCACAGCAGTCCATTTTCTTACCCATCGCCTCCCGTCCCTCAACATCAGAGAAATAGTACATTCCTTACAGTTCTCTGCACAGGAGGCAGGAATTCCCCTATTAAGCATAGGCTACAGATTCCATTAATGAGCTATGCTCTTATGTTATAATAAACTGCTAGATTAGGATCAAAAACTCAAATTGGCAGTGGCGCTCCCAATACATGGTTAAAAAAAAGTCAAATCTTTTGTTAGAAATAATTGCATTAAATAATGGTAACACAGAACATATGCTTATTCCATGATCCAGTAGGAAAAAAAAAAAAAACCTTTACCATCTTCGAGTCAAATTGAAAAAATGCTTACCTTTTACAGCTCATCAAATTACTATGGGTGGTGTCTTTTAAAACTGTACCCATGTAATCACGGTTTCTTTTGTTGAGGTCCCTTTGCTTTCAAGTAGTAAAGACTTTACACATTAACCAGTTACACAAAAACGATCCTTGTAGATGTAATTTGGCTTGTTTTATGCAAGTGGCTTTAATTGGTGTTTCATCACAGCAGCATGCACAGTGTTGATGACAATGAGCCACATTGCAGGCAGTTGGCATCCTATATCACACATGCTATTTACAAATTCTCTCTCATAGACTAGAACAGGTCACAATCTGCATGCAATGAGGTAATTGGCATGTTTGATTTACCCTTTTCATTGGAAATCTGAAGCATCCATTTACCCAGTTTGTGGTAAACCTTTACTTAATGGGGGAAAGGCAGAAGCTTACAATTGGTTCTGCAGTAAGGCATGCAGTGCATACATAAAGACTTCACTGCACTGTAGTATCTCTTCCCTACCTGACAGCCTTTTGACTAAATAAAAGCAGCTTTCATATCAATACATGTAGCCTCAAGCTTTTTACACTGGAAAGTAATGTAACATAGCTTTGTTAGCATATATGTTGGGCTACGTTGTGGGGAAATCCTCAATAAACAAATAAGGTGCTGTTGAAAATCTTAGAGAATCAATTAGCGATTGTGCCAACATTTAAATTTAGGTTGCAGAAAATAAGCATCTGTAGTTCGACTGACTCATCTAAATATTTTTTTGGTACTGACTTAATATTAGACTAAACTCTGGTTGAACCCTTTCGCTGCCAGAACAATTTTTTTTGTTTTTTGCACACATATTTAAAAAATCATTTTAGCCCTGAAGATTGCATAAGTGTTAGTCAAATGTCAGCCCACCCTGTCAGTCGGGGTTATACCATGCCTCTGGGGGTTAGGGTGGTGCTGCTCTGGTTACAGGTAAAAAAAAAAAAATCAGGGCTTTCATTTTTTTTTTTTTTTTTTTATGAAATCTAGTATTTAGCTAGAGGATGGTGAGATTGCAAAGGGTAGCAGGTGTCCGCCCGTATCATTTTTTTTTTTTTTATGAAATCTAGTATTTAGCTAGAGGATGGTGAGATTGCAAAGGGTAGCAGGTGTCCGCCCGTATCAATTTTAAGGTGAAAAAGAATATGATTTGTTCTAATGACAGGGCCTCTTTAAATTCTTACACATTCTATAACAGAAAATTGCATAGTGTAAAAAAAATATTTGAAATCATTAAAATATGATGACAGTCCAGTACCAACCAGGATAAAAGACCCAAGCAGACAACACCACCAATCAGATGGCTACCTCTCTTGCTAACCCCTTGTCCTGGCCCTAGACAGCACTATCCTAAGACACAGAGGAGGCGCTTCTCTACTCCTCTTTGCTCCAGTGTTTTATTAGAAAGGTTACTATGTGAAAGTCTTTTAATTGCTTCCATAACTGAGTCATGGAAGTGCTGGTGGAATGCCACCACCTACCTTCATTTTGTAGCAGTTTGGGATATTTCTGGGCATTATAGTAGCATATTAAGTGCACACTAACTACTCCTAAATCAAGGGGATATACTATATTATTTACAAAACAAGGATTGTATAGATCTAGTTGTGAAATGAAAGAGGCAATTGTAAAGTTAAAGCTGATCACCAGCCATAACTTCAGTCTTGCACAGTTATAGAAGTTCCTCCCCTGTACTGAAATAGCTTACTCTGATTTCCCTGCACGTTGTGAGCTTCTCACAATGTACATCAGAAATTGCAGCAAATCAAATACAGCCCACCTAATTTCCTAGCTGGAAGACATCTAGCACCATCTAGCCCAAGAGTCTCCAAACTTTCCAAACAAATTGCCAGTTTATTGTCCATTAGGCTTTAGGGGGGCCGGACTATGGCCAGTGGGAGTAAACAATGCCCCAGTGTCAGTGGGAGTAAAAAAATGCCCCATTTTTGGTTTTAGTGGGAGGAATAGTGTCTCATTGTGGGTATGAGTGGGAGGAATAGTGCCTCATTATTGGTGTTAGTGGGAGGAATGGTGCCCCATCATTGGTGTCAGCTGGAGGAAAAGTATCCCAAGGGCTGGATAAAGGCAAGCAAAGGGCCACATCTGGATCCCGAGTTTGGAGACCACTGATCTAGCCCTTCCCTTTTCAGCCCAACTGTACATGACCCATGACTTCATTTACTGTTGGCATTACCTAGAGCAAGCTTCATGCAAATACATCCTGCCTACGAATTTCTGCTACTCCAGATGGACACATCAAGGTATTTTGATAAGTGCATAGCTTCTTCTAGGAGTCAGGCAACATCTTGCATCAGAGCTGAGGGCTCTTGAGAAAAGTACCAAGGCTGTTATATCTTCAGGAAACTATGTATAGCACCCTGCTGACCCCTACCACCAGCCATAATCAGCCTGCATTCTATAGAGAGGCCCATAGGCCCAGTAGTAACATCACTGTTTCTAAAATGAGCTATGCAATAAAACAGAAAAAGCTTTATTCTAACATTTCATTGGAATGCTGTTTTTTTTTTTGTTTGTTTGTTTTTTTTTGGGGGGGGGGGGGGCAAAATATAGGCAGAATAGACTTTAAATAATCAGTCTGAGTGAAATTAAGCTAAATGAATAAATAAAAGTTCAGCAATTTAAACATGTATTGTAATGCTTTGCAGTTCCTTTTAAAGTTCAGTTTAAGCTGCTGTGATCCATTCAATGGCAGATAAAGAGAATGCAACTTAAGCAAATTAGAAAAACAATGATAAATGACTGTGCAAAAGCAACCTTGCTGTTAGATCAATAACTCAACACCTTTTAAAGCTAGGAAACCATTACCAGTGTTAGAACAGTTGCTATGGCAGTCTGGGAAGTTGGGAAGGGCAGTAAATAATTCCTCCTCCCAGCGCCTTTGATAATAATTTCAGTGAAGGTGTTACCTGCAGTTTGTATATGCTCAAGTGAGCCAAGTAGAGACTCCGTAAGTGCTTTAACCCCTTAATGACCAAGCCATTTTTTGCAATATGGCACCGCGTCGCTTTAACTGACAATTGCGCGGTCTTGCAATTCTGTACCCTGTGTTCTTTTTTTGCCCAAATAGAGCTTTCTTTTGGTGGTATTTGATCACCTCTGCGTTTTTTTTTTTTTTTGCTCTAAAAACAAAAAAAAAAAAACGACAATTTTGAAAAAAAAAAATATATATATATATATTGTTTACTTTTTTCTATAATAAATATCCCCAAAACATATGTAAAAAAACACATTTCTTCATCAGTTTAGGCTAATATGTATTCTTCTACATACTTTTGGTAAAAAAATATTGCAATAAGCGTATATTGACTGGTTTGCGCAAAAGTTATCATGTCTCCAAAATAGGGGATGTATTTATGGCATTTTTATTATTATTATTTTTTTTACTAGTAATGGCAGTGATCAACAATTTTTAGCGGGACTGCGACATTGCGGCATACAGTGATCAGTGCTAAAAATAGCCACTGATTACTGTATAAATGTCACTGGCAGGGAAGGGGTTAACACTAGGGGGCGATCAAGGGGTTAAGTGTTCCCTAGGGAGGTGTTTCCAACTGTGGGTGCAGTGCAGTGACTGGGGTAGGAGACAGATCGCTATTCCTAATCACTAGAAACAGACGATCTGTCTATCCTTCCCTGACAGAACGGGGATCTGTCTGGTTACATTGACAGATCCCGGTTCTGTCTCTCTCAGGAGCGATCGCGGGTGGCCGGCGGACATCGCGGCCGCCGGCCACGCGTATCGGCTCCAGGGTCGCTCTGCCGGTGCCCCCTAGTGGTCTTAAAGCGGCCGAGGTACCATGACAGCGATTCTCCCAGGAGAGCCAACCTGCCGCAGTAGAACTGCGGCGGCTGGTCCTTAAGCGGTTAAAAAAGCAGCAGGCAGTATATTCAGTGCACAAAATACTTTAAATGTTACAGAAAAGTGTTTTTTTTTTAGCACTCCAAGCCTATGTCCTCCAAAAGAAGGTTTGAAGGTGCATTGCCAACATTTTGCTTCTGGCATTTCATGGCTGTTAAAGCAATCTTATCAGCTCATTGAATTTTTTTGAAGATCAGAAGCAGCTGTTATCTGAGATGAATGGGTGTCTCGGATAGTGTGGTCACCCACTGGCTTTATAATATTCACCATATAGTGATTGGGGCTTTCCTTAACTTTATGACCACCAATGCCAGGGGACACTTATCCTCCCACTGACTCCAGGGTACTTTAACTCCAATTGATGCCAGGACATTTTCTCTCCAACTGATGCCAGGGCTTTTTTGCTTTCTATGGACGTCAGGGCATTTCCCCTTTTCAATGATGCAAGGGCATTTTTTTCTCTCCATTTGACTTCAAGGAACTATTCCCTCCCATTCCCACTGACTTTCATTTACTGAAGCCAATTATCCTGCTATCGCTGCAGAAGAAATTCATGTATTCTCGCATAACACTTTTAGTTTGCTGAAGCATCACATAGGATAGTTAATAGATAGGATAGATAATCACTAGGTTCCTATCACTGTAAGGTTTATTGGGGGTTGTGCTTTTTACATAAACTGAGGCCATGCAGGGAGATGTAGTTCGCTGTAGTAGGCCAGCTATTGATTCTAAATGAACAAGGGCAAGTACATGACTCAGCATGACCTTAGTTTACATGTAAAAAAAAAAAAATTCTGACTGCACCATTCTGTATGCCATGCTATGTGCTACTTACACCTGATAGCTCCACTGTGTATTGTGTACTATTTGTTACGAAATTTGTAAGCTGTACTATACATTTAATACTCTTGACCTGATCACACCTCTTTATAGTCTTTATTTCAAGCTATATACTTCTGACCATACCACACTGTTCACAGCATTGTACATGGATGGTGGTGAACGCTCCACACTATACGCAGTACTGTAAGTTACATACTGCTGACCACATCACTCTACACACTGTACTGTATGTTACATGCTCCTGACCTTCCAATATGTAAAATTTGGATCCTCATATTATTAAATGGACTGCCTGCTCAAAGAAGTCTACTAAAGGAGTGCAAGACTGTCTAAACAACACGTTTCAGGGGCTAAATGCAGTGGTGATTTTATCGTTCATGTGACTCAATTCTATTAGCAATAAAATAAAATGGATTCATGAGATGACTGTCTGGTACTCTTTTTTGTCAGTTTCACAAAGCGGGCCATCACCCTGACCAATACCTTGGGCTGTCTACTTTCTAAAATGCGGTCATTTGGAGGTATTTGTACTGTCCTGGCATTTTAGGGCCTCAAGAAATGAGATAGGCCATCTGTACATCAGGAATTTTTTTACCAAAGACATGTAACAGAATAGATTTTGGCCTAAATTTATGAAGAAATTTGATTTTATAGGATATGTTTCTACAACAGAAAGTAGAAAATATTGTTTTTTTTTTCTTTTTTTTTTTTTTTCATTTATATAGCAAAAAAAAACTGTGGTGACTAAATACCACCCAAAGAAAGCTCTATTTGTGTGAAAAAAATGATAAAAATTTAATCTGCGTACTGTGTTGTATGACTGCCCAATTGCCAGTTAAAGTAGCACAGTGTTGAATAGCAAAAAATGCCCTGGTCATGAAGTAGATAAAACCTTCTGGAGGTCAAGTGGTTAAATGGTCTCAGATGAGCAGTTATGAGACAAATCTGTACTCCGGTTTTCTGCTTGGAATTGTTTCAGAAGGCAAGTTATGTCAGTGATAGCAAGTACTTAATAGGTTAGGTCAGTATTACCAAGGAACAAAGGCTTTACCGCACCTGTTAACACTTGCATAACTTGCCTTCTGAAACAATTTTCAGCAGAAAAGCAGAGTACAGATGGTATCCGTGTATCTTAGTCAATTCAATATTCTTGAGCCTTGCTGAAGGCTCTTGGACATTTGTTTGGCGCCCTCATTATACGATATCTACAGTATGTGGACCAAATGTCTTCTGCCAGAGCCATTTGACTCACAAATCTGCTAGTCTGAGTAGGACTTGCAGACAAAAGATGAGTTTCTTAATGCAGTTCTGCATGTGAGGTGTGTTTTGAAAGGCATGTTTGGTCACTTCAGTAATTCTGGGAGATCCTTGCTATGAATCACATGGCTGGATGATGGAGTATAAATGACAGGTGATTTCCAGAATCTTTGGATGACTTGTTTTTTCTGTTATATTTGCAAACGATGTTATATTCTATCCAGGCAACAACATGATGACCCCATCACTTCTTGTAAACTTGCACAGAAGGCAGCTTTGGTGATTAGTGCTTTAGCATAGTAGTCAAATGAGTCATATGACCTGTTTACAACACAGAATGATTAAATGGCAAATGTTTCTAGAATCATGTGAAACTCAGTAGAAAATCACAAATGCATTCTAATAAAATAACCTCTTTTCCAGACAGTAATGTAAGATGGAGTACCATTTGGCAGTGGACCTAGTGTACATTAGTGTGGCCTAAAATACAGCTGTGGACCTGTTGTGGATCAAGCCTCCTTCTTTTGAAGGGAAAAAATTCACAGCAGCTGTTTGTACATATAGCAGTTTAAACATAGCTTGCCTTACATTGTAAGGTTCCAATGCACGTACCTGGCAGGAATCCCAGCTTTTAGAGGTTTCCCCTATAACTCCAGCGCCGGTTCAGCCAGCATCACCATGGCTTAGGGCAGAATGTTGTTCAGGGGGTTGCACACACCTACCCACCCACCCACTTTATGTTGCTGTCAGTAATTTCTTTGTATATTAAACATTTACAATACAAAAAGTACCCTAGCACAATTACCAGCTTGTCAGCACAAAAACAAAGACTACACTGTTTCAAAAATTTGCTTTAAAAACAGAGGTTTTTGTTACATACTTTTGCAAGTATAACCACTTGAGCTCCAGAAGGTTTTACCCCCTTCCTGACCAGGCCATATTTTGCTATTTGGCACTGTGCTACTTTAACTGGTATTTTTTCATACAAATAGAGCTTTCTTTTGGTGGTATTTGATGTTCACAGTTTTTTTTATTTTATAATTTGCGATATAACGATATCTTCTACTTTCAGTTATAAAAAAATATCAAATAAACTCAAATTTAGTCAAAATGTATTCTGCTACATGTTTTTGGTAAAAAGATTCTGCTACATGTTTTTGGTAAAAAGAATTCCCAATAAGTGTATATTAATTGGTTTGTGGGAAAGTTATAGAGTCTACAAACTATGGTATACCGTATTTATCGGCGTATAACACGCGCCGGCGTATAACACGCACCCCAAGTTTAGGAGAGAATTTTAAGGAAAAAAACTTTTAGGAGGGAAGTTTAAGGAAAAGAAACTTACATTAAAATGCCCATCAATGCAGCCTCATCAGTGTTCATCTGCAGCCTTTTCAGTGTCATTGCAGCCTTTTCAGTGTCAGTGCAGCCTTGTCAATGCAGCTTTGCCCCAGTGCAGCCTTGTCAGTGCAGCTTTGCCCCAGTGCAGCCTTGTCAATGCAGCCTTGTCCCCAGTGCAGCCTTGTCAGTGCAGCCTTGTCCCCAGTGCAGCCTTGTCAATGCAGCCTTGTCAATGCAGCCTTGTCCCCAGTGCAGCCTTATCAATGCAGCCTTGTCCCCAGTGCAGCCTTATCAATGCAGCCTTGTCCCCAGTGCAGCCTTGTCCCTGCAGCCTTGTCCCCAGTGCAGCCTTGTCCCTGCAGCCTTGTCCCCAGTGCAGCCTAGTGTCCATGCCTCCTGCCGCTGCCGCCGCCGCCATACACATAGAAGTAGTTTTAAATATGGCGCCGCGGAGTTCGGAGAGACTCGGCGCCGGCGGAAGTGAACGAACGCCGCCGAGATACACATAGCCGAGGGTTCTCGGCTCTTTCCGGCGCCGCTCACAGTCCCGCCCAGTCCCGCCCTATGATGGACATAACACAGGTCCAATGGCGGGACTGGGCGTGACAGTGAGCGGCGCCGGAAAGAGCCGAATACACCCGACTATGTGTATCTCGGCTCTGTGATTTCGGCGGCGCTCGTTCAGCACCGCCGAGTCCTTCCGAAGTCCGCGGCGCCATATTTGAAACTACTCGCTATGTAAATGTCGGCGGCGATCGCCGACATTCACATAGCGATAGCGGGGATCGGCGTATAACATGCACCCACGACTTTCCCCTGATTTTAAGGGGAAAAAAGTACGTGTTATACGCCGATAAATACGGTATATACTGGAATTTAGGCAGCTTTTACTGAATGCCTATCACATTTCTTGAGGTGCTGAAATGCCAGGACAGTACAAAAAAACCCCAAATGACCCCTTTATGGAAAGTAGACATCCCAATGAATTTGGGGCATATTGAGCCCATAGAAGATTTTATTTTTTGTCACAAGTTTTAAAAACAATGTTTTCCTTTTGTTTTACACAAAGTTGCAAATTTCAATAAGATATTTATCACACATGCCATGGGTATATGTGGAATTACACCCTAAAATACATTCTGTTGCTTCTCCTGAGTACGGGGAAACCACATGTGTGAGCTTTTTTTGGGAGCCTAGCCGTGTACCACCTTCAGGCTTTCAAAGGGAATTCATTTTCTTATTTCTCTTCCTGACTACCTATCACAGTTTCAGAGGTCCTGAAATGCCAGGATAGCACAACTTCCCCAAATGACCCCTTTTTGGAAAGTAGACACCCCAAGCTATTTGCTGAGATGCATGTTGAGTCCATGGAAGATTTTATTTTTTGCCACAAGTTTTTGGATTATAACAAAATTTTTTTTTTTTACACAAAGTTGTCACTTAAATTATATATTGCTCATACATTCAAGCAGGGTTCACACCTATGCAAATTAGATTAGGTTTCCCCACATCCAATTCGAATAGCAGGAGAATGTGACTGGCTCCCTATGGAGCCGGTTCACATATCTCCGTTGCGGCTGCAGAGCGCACTGCACAGAAATGTTGTGCGTCTTTGGCTCCGTTTCAGGGCCAAATTCAGGCATAGAATCGGCCCTGATTCATCTCTGAAACAGGGAACAGGGACGCACAGCGCTCCTGTGCGATCCACAGTGGGTTCCGGTCTTAATGGGTATATGTAGAATAACGCTTCAAAACACATTCTGCTACTTCTCCTGAGTATGGGGATACCACATCTGAGAGACTTTTTGACAGCCTAGCCACATACAGGCCCCCAAAATCCAATGACCACCTTCAGGCTTTTAAAAACGTATTTCCTTAGTCACTTCCTCACTACCTATCACAGTTTCAGAGCACCCCCACCCCAAATTACCCTTTTTCTTAAAGTAGACAGCCCAAGGAATTTGATAAGAAGCATGGTGATTATTTTGCAGATCTCATTTTTTGTTTTGAAAAAGAAAAGAAAAAAAAATTTTCCTTTTCTTTCTTCATTTTTCAAAAACTTGTGGCAACAAAGGAGATCTGCAAAATACTCACCATGCCTCTTAGCAAATACCTTGGAGTGTCTACTTTCCAAAAAGGTTTATTTGGGGGGTGTTTTATACTATCCTGGCATTTCAGGGCCTCCGAAACTGTGATAGGTCGTCAGGAAGTGTAATGAGGAAATAACGCCCTTTGACCACTTACAGACCGCCCGCTGGCTGTTTGAAGGAGGATATCGTAGTTATGACAGCAGCTAGCTGCCATAACTCCGGTATCCTCGTCTTCAGCGGGCAGTCCACTACAAGATAAAAGTGGTCTCTGCGGCGCATTCGCCGTAAGATCACTTTTATCGGTGGCGGGAGAGGGCTACCCCCTCCCGCCGCGATCCGGTGCCCTCCGCCACTTACCGGAGCCGTCGGCAGCGGCGGAGGCGATTGCATCTGTTCTCCTGTCAGATATGGAGACGAGTGAGGGGAAGATGGCCCCCACCTGTCTCCATACAATTGCTGGGCGGAAGCGACGTCAAAACGTCACTTCCGCCCACAGCTCTTAAAGGGCCATTTTTTAAAATAATTTTTTTAAATTACAATTTTTTTTTTTTTTTTATTGCATTTTAGTCTAAATATGAGATGTGAGGTCTTTTTGACCCCAGATCTCATATTTAAGAGGTCCTGTCATGCTTTTTTCTATTACAAGACCAAAATGTCTCACACATGTGGTATCCCCATACATGCTGCAGAATGTGTTTTGGGGTGTAATTCCACATATACCGATGCAGGGCCGGACTGGGAATAAAATTTCATACCAGCCCCACAGCATTATTGTACCAACGCAACAGCATTATTAAACCAGCGCTACAGCATTATTTTCTTGTTCATGAAAGGGAAAACCATACATTTTAAAGCACATTTGAAGAGTGTATTATATATAGATAAGACAGATATGAAATCACATAGGGCTTTATATATATATATATATATATATATATATATATATATATATATATATATATATATATATACCGTATATATATATAGATATTTATATCTATATATATATAGATATCTATATATATAGATATATAGATATATAGATATCTATATATCTATATATATACACATTCCAGTAAAAAGTGGTAAGTGGTCAATCATCAAGTGGGACCCCAGGAACTCAGAACATGGGGGGGGGGAACCACCTTCCCTTCCGCAGAAAGAATACACTAAAGTGTAAGGGGGGGTGGGTTACTGATATAAGGGGGGAAACCCTTTATATCAGTGCCCCCTTACAGTATCGTATTCACTCCCCCCTTACATCAGTGACCCCCCCTTCAGACTGGCCTAGCAGTGCTGTCACTGACCTCCTCTCAGGTGCACCATGCAGGGCTCAGTCAGTCGGCTCCAGCTCGGTGGCTCTGGTTTTATCCTATAGTCTCCTCTCCACAGTCCACACACGTCTGACTTCTCCCATGTCCCCCATCCCAGCGGTGCTCCCACTCTTGACTCCTCTCCAGACTCCCTCAGAGACTGCAGACATGATGCAGGAGATGGTCAGAGACTGCAGACATGATACAAGAGCTCAATGTAGCCTCATCAGTGCCCATCAAATGCATCCTCATTGTGCCCATCAATGCAGCCTCACTGTGCCCATCAATGCAACCTCACTGTGCCCATCAATGCAGCCTCACTGTGCCCATCATTGCAGCCTCACTGTGCTATCAAAGCAGCCTCACTGTGCCCAAGAAATGCAGCTTTACTGTGCCGTGAATACAGTCTCACTGTGCCCATGAATGCAGCCTCACTGTGCCCATGAATGCAGCCTCACTGTGCCCATCATTGCAGCCCCTCCTGTGCCCCATGTTCCAGTCTGCAGTCCCTGTCTGTGGGAAGGTGTGTTGTTGATGTTCGGTACGGTACCTTGCATGCCGGCAGGATTTCGATGATGGCCAGCAGCGGGCAGGGTCTGTTCTTGTTTTGGATGTGGACAGTGCTCCTTCTAGAGGATCTGTTTGCTGTGACATCGATTGGTACCTGGCCACCTGCACCTGCAGCTGTCCTCATTTTCCGGCCCCAGTCAGCCTGTCCTCTGGTCCTGGGGAAGTGGAGAGCACTGGTAGGAGCTGGAGAGAAGGGAGAGCAGAGAGTTGGGGTTGGAGAGAACATGTGTGGGGGGCAAAGAGCAGGGGGGAGTGGTGATCACAGGGGTGGGGAGCTGAGAGTGCTGGGCGAGGGAACTTGAGAGCACTGGGAGGGCCAAAAAGAACAGGGGTGGAGAGCACGGAAGGCTGAGAGCACTGGGGGGGCTAAGAGTGTGGGGTGGCGAAGAGCACTGGGGGGGCAGAAAAATAGGGGTGGAGAGCACGGGGGCTGGAGAGCACTGGGGGGTACAAAGAGCAGGGGGGAGTGGAGAGCAATGGGGGGAGTGGTTTTGTATGCAATGTATCAGAAATGACTGTGATCTATTGACACTGCATTTGTTGGGGGAGGGGGTGGCGGCGGAAGAGCTAAATGCAGGTGCTGTCAGGTGTTGGGGCTAATCCTGCTAATGCTGTGTTTTTGAGGACACTATACTATTGGGGACATAGTATAGTTCTGATCTGATCAAAGATTCTGATCTGTTTAGACACTATACTAGTAATGGAAGTTTATTGTGTGTATGTGATAGTGTTGCTGGCAATCAAAGGGTTAAATGTGATGGTGAATATGTGGCGGGCAATCTAACGCTATCTGCGAGTGACGCTAACTGACGCTATCGCTATCTGAAGTCACCCATGACACTAATACAGTGATCAGTAAAAAAATCTGTACGCTGTACTAATAACACTGGTGACAGGGCAGTGAAAGGGTTAACTGGGGGGTGATCAGGGGGTTAAAATGTGTTTTTACTCTGTAAGTGTGGTGATTTTGCTCACTGTGACTACTCCGAAAAGGGCTCCAGTAGAAATGATCTCATAATTTCTTGTGCCTGTGTTTTGTAAACACAGGCAGATGCTGATCTGTGGTTCGGTAGAACCGATCAGCAGGTCCAGGCCAAAAATCATTGGTTTGGTCCCAATGACTTATCGGTGTTGTACCAAATCAAAGCACCGCTGGCTGGTTGGGGGCGCATGCAGGTCCCCAGCCAGACAGATTCTCAAGAGCACAGACCACATATATATATATGTCATTCTGCGCAGCTGGCCTGCACTGTAGCAGTAAAGCTACAGTGCGCAGTCAGCAACTGGATAATATGCAAGAAACAAATATGTGAATATACAGGACATTGCCACCAAAGGCCCCTCTGTGGTCCCAAACTCTTGCCAAACAAAGCTATCAACCTAATACATATATAGCAATTGATAAAGTAAGAGCAGATGTGCCTTGAAGGTATCCTCCTCCCTAACAGTTTAAGAATACACCAGATGCTCAACATTGCTAAATGGCAACTGAAGATCTCTAGATGCCATTGATACACCAAATCCAACAAAAAAAACAAAAATGGCACTCAGTCAGATAGATAATATGCACATAGGCAGCGCAGCCTATACTAGGATAGATAAGATGCCATTAAGCAGGGAAGCCCATACCAACAAAAAGTTCCCCAGAACACATTTCAGGTGCTCAGAGCAAAAATTCTTATGCTGCGTACACACGGTTGGATTCTCAGACGGGAAATGTTCGATGGGAGCTTGTTGTCAGAAATTCCAACCATGTGTAAACTTCATCGGACATTTTCCGTCGGAATTTCCGACAAACAAAATTTGAGATCTAGATCTCAAATTTTCTGACAAAATCCGTTCTCGTAAATTCGAATCGTGTGTACACAATTCCGACGCACAAAGTTCCACGCATGCTCTCAATCAATTACGAGACGGAAGCGCTCGGTCTGGTAAAACTAGCATTTGTAATGGAGATAGCACATTCGTCACTCTGCAAATTTTTAAATCTTTTAATGCAGCGCATTCTCTTCTTCTTTATAATGCTAGAATAATGAAGTTGTTTTGCTGCTCATATTCACACAGAGTTCTTAAAAAATGATTTCTTTATTATTTCTTGTGATCTCCTGAATATGTTTTTTTTTTTTTTTGTCAGATCCCCATAATAATGTTTGTAATTTTTGTTTATAGTGTTTTTTTTTTTATCAAGATCTCCTGCTTTTTTTTTCTATTGCTCTCCATAATATTGTTTTTCGCTTTGTGTCAAGTTACCACAACACCATTATTATCTAGTATTTTTTTAACCTCAAGGAGGTTGGTTGGTGCTGGTGTGCCTTGTTAATTTGACATTGTATTTAGGAAATGTATCTGCCTACTTACAAACAAAATGTCCTTTTTTAAGTAAAACACACAGGCAAGTTTTTCTTGTGAAAAAAAAAAAACACATAGGCAAGTATTTGTGAATCCAAAATATCCATTTATTATGGGTCATAATAAAAATAAAGAGGAAGGCAATGCTGGAGAATATAGTGAAATTGGCAAAGCCTTTGTACCCCAGGGCACACATCAAATATTTTACAGCCAAAATTGGTAGCATGAGGAGTCCATATAATAGTGAGCACAATCTGGTCCCGGACTACAAGAGATCAGGAACAGTGGCAGATGACATATATGTCCCCAGGCTGTGATCATACAACAGCCTGCACCTTTTGTCAGACCAGACTGAACCCAGGCCATCACACTCTTGTCTTCCTTCCACTCTTCCTTCCAGGCTTGCTTCCAGACTGTGGTTTTGGAGTTGTGGCAGGAGGTGGAGGAGGATGGTCCAACTAACACAGGTGTGTTTTGTTTGTGAGTTGGTCCCTCAACCCCTTATTTAGGGACATATACATCATTTCCTCACAGATGAGGCATTGGTCCTCCTCCATTTCCTGCATTTTGCATGTAGTCATGGAGGCAATGGCCTCTTAAACAGTGGGAGTGGTTCTGAGGGCAGCATTAGCCTCCTGAATCAGCCCAAGCTGTGCCTCCTCCACATTACTCTCCTTCCTGGGCCCTTTGGTTGGAAGGCGGAGGGGAGGGACCTGGGATTTGGTCAGGCTATCTGACCGGGCCACCTCCTGGCTACCACATACCCCTGCCACCTCCTGGCTACCACATTCCACAGCCTCCTTCTGGCTGCCACATTCCACTCCCTCCTCCTGGCTAAGGCTTTCCTGTGTATGAAAAAGGGACATAGTTTTATTTTTTTATTCATCAATCACACACAATTTTCAGCTCATGACTGTTGCAAATTGAATGTTAACAAATAGAAAAGACTATCCTTGTGACCCCAGCATTTTTCATTCTTGTCCCAAACATTTTTGGCCACTACTGTCTATACTGTCTATTGATATGTAAAACACTTTATAAAATCAGCAATTAGTGATAAGTAATAACATCTAGTTAACATCATTCATTTTACAACAAGAGATCTGTAGAACAATGCTATACTTGGCTAAAGCTGGGCTCCTCTACTTCTTCCTGGCTGAAAGGCCCAGGTTGAATGTCGGAAGCCTCAGCTGGTGTGGAAGGAAGAGTGGAAGGTAGGGTTGAGAGTGATTGCCTGACTTGAGTCTGGTCTGACAGAAAACAAAGTCTCTCATAGTACCACAGCCTGGGGACATAAATGGCATCTGCTGCTGCTCCTGATCTCATGGAATCCTGGACCTTATTGCACTCCCTATTATAAGTGCTCCTCAGCCCACCAATTTTGGCGTTCAAATAGGGAATGTTGCCGTGGGGATCTGCGGCTTCACCAGCACTGCCTGCCACTTTTGTTTTTGATTATAATGCTGATGTTTCACCTGCCACAGACAGGGCAACTCCCTGTACTTGTCTATGAATAGGGGGAGGAAGTTGTGATCATTGAAGCCATCCATTTTCTCTGCAAGATACAACACAAGACAAACCCTAATTTCAGGCTAAACTCTCCTAGGTCACTGATGCACCAAGTTAAAATTGTACCTTTGTTCTAAGGATCGGTGCTTCTGATACTCCTTCCTCCACTCACAGATCGTACGTACGACGTTCGCGTATTACGCTTTATATACACTGCATGCGTGAAACTCTGCCCGCCCCTGATGTTCTTTCTAGTCTATTCCCCGCCCCTTGTCTTTCGGCGCAGTGGGAGAGCACATGGCGGAGAAAGAGCAAGTGGAGGAGGAGATTTAAGGCCTCAAATATGTCCTTTATAGAGATGGTGGACATCTTGAAGAGGGCCGACTATGATGGGAAGCATGGACCTTACCCAAACCCAAATGTCAGAAAGGCCAAGATCATGGCTGAAGTTGTGAGAAGTCTGCACAGGAATTTTGGGGTACGACGATCCAAGGATCAATTGAGGAAACGCTAGTCAAACCTGAAATTGAGGGAACAGGATCAGTACAGAAAGATCAAGAGAGTTCTTCAAAAAAGTAAGTAATTGTCGTGTGTTCCTATTATTATTACTTGCATGCTGCTCCATGTGCTTTTCTTTACTGTTGTACAGTTTAAAATGACAACTGTCAGGTTCGTGGGCACAGTAATCGTTCATAGTAAACATCATTGGTTCGCCCACTAATACAATGTTTTTGGCAGATCCAGGTTAACTACATTTGTTCAGGCCTATTTGTATTAAAAGAAGTTTATGACATTATTGTCTAGATGGGTTTGTACTACAATGAAATGCAAACATGATTCAGTGTAAGGAGAGGACACTCAGCAGCTGTTTACACATCTGGACACAGGAGCACTAGTGTGGGACACCAGAACAACTTTTTAGAGTGTCCCACAAAGGTGCTCCAGTGGATACTAGGGGTGTCTCCATGTGTGAAAATTGTACAAAAAAGGTAAGTATTCCAGCTTTATAAAGGGAAAAAAATAATGTCTTCAGCTTGAACTCTGCCAAAAAAGACAATTGTACGACACTTCCAAGCAATGTTTCATATTACTATTTCTGGCCTCAAATATCTGTGTGCTAAGTATACCTTTTTTTTTATTCACATAGGGGAGAAAAGACTTGGGACATCTGAGGACACCAGGGACCTGCCACCTCCAAAAGAAAAGCAAATCCCTACACCACAACCAGAAGATGTGGAGGAAGGAGAGGTTTATGAGGTGGGTGAAATAGTGACCACAACAGGTGAGTGTCTGAGACCACAGCTTCAGGTAATAGATGTATGCCTGCATATTTATAATACTTGGTGTGTTTTTTAATTTTAGGTGATGTGGATGTTGTGGAAGAAGATTCGCATTTCACAAGTGTAAGTGCACGCGTCTTTATCAGGGAGATCATGGTGTGCAATCGTGATTTACAGAAGATCAAGGAACACATCAATGATGTGGAAAAAAGACTCAAAAACATCATTGATGTTTTAGACAGAATCTAAAAAAAACCCAAATTATTCTAGTTTGTTTGTATTTTTATTATTTTTACACATTTTAAATATTTTTTAGAAAGCAAAATTTTGAAGATGCTCACAGTGCGTCAACATGTGCTATCTGCCATCACGGGATATCAAGGTACGCGTTTTAGGGGTGCAACCCCTTCCTTGCAACTAAAGTAGATGAGAGTAAGGGGTTGCACCCCCGAAACATGTCCATTGATCCACCATCATGGGAGCTAGCAGATGTTTATTATCAGGCATGGGATCAGGAGGGAAATCCCATTTTGACTCTGAATTTGTGTGCATCTTCAAAATTTGGCTTTCACAGGGATGACATCACCCCATCTGATGAAGGCAAGGTCAACACAGTTTGGACATACTAATGTCTGATATTGCCTTCACTTTGTCAAAGTTGAACTTTGTAAGTTCCTGAGTTGTGTATTGTTTTACGGTTTTAAACATGCCTGTTTTAACACAAAAAAGGCTATTTGTACTGTCAAAAACAAAAATGTTATTACTAAAATATGTTGGTTTGTTCAAAAACCATTTTGTAACGCACATGTGAATGTGCACAGAGTAAAAAGTTTTCCAATCAACAATGTGTGGCTTCTTCTTTCAATGCTCAATATAGCAATACATTTTTTGGACTAAGTTGGTGTTTATACTGAAATGGGGGTTATTTACTAAAGGCAAATCCACTTTGCACTACAAGTGCACTTTCAGTGCAGTTTCAAGTGCATTTTCAAGTGCACTTTTGCAGTGCACTTGTAGTGCAAAGTGGATTTTCCTTTAGTAAATAACTCCCACAGTGCTTTATAATTTGACACAATCATGCCATTTTCGTGACTCACCAAAATTCATTCATGGTGCTGAAAATAATGTATATTTTTAACAGTAATGCATTACATACATTAACAACAAAAACAAGGTGTGTGTGTAGGAGGCCCACAACATAATAATAGTTCACTGAAGAAGAGATTGCAACCTCATGTATCAAATAAATTACGTTTGCACTATTGAAGAAAATGGTCAAAAAAAGCCCATTGGAGAACCTAGGAGACAGCTAAAAGAAAACACAAGCAGTAAATCAATGGAAATCTTATTTCAGTTTAACTAAAAAAAATGTATTTTTAAAATGTTTATTAAACATTTTCGGGCATATCAATGGCCCCCCTACCCCCAAAGTACTCCATATATTTGATACGGACCTTGCGTGCACTTTGGGGGGGCAAGCCAGGATGGCCAGCTTCAAGCGCCTTCAGGGTTTGTTCATTAAGTCCAGCCTCAGGCCCAACTAAGGCAACATAGTTCATTGAATTTCTCCTTAAAAAGTTGTGGAGAATGCAGCATGAAAGGATTATATGTTTAAGTTTATATTCCGCCATGTTGATTGCCGTAAGGAATAGGCGGAACCGGCTGGCCATTATCCCGAAAGCATTCTCAACCACTCTTCTGGCTCTGGCCAGCTGGTGGTTAAAAACCCTCTGGTCCGCGGTGAGGGTCCTCATCGGAAACGGCCGCATCAGGTGATCACCCAGCCCAAACGCTTCATCAGCGACAAAGACAAATGGGAGTCCTTCCACGTTCTCTTCAGCAGGTGGCAATCCCAAGCCACCATTCTGGAGCCGTGTGTAGAACTCTGTCTGGGCTATGACTCCACCATCCGACATCTGGCCATTCTTCCCCACGTCCACATAGAGAAACTCATATGTGATCAACACCACCGCCAACATCACAATACTATTAAACCCCTTGTAATTATAATAGTATGACCCCGAGTTGGGGGGTGGCACGATGTGGATGTGTTTCCCATCAATTGCCCCTCCGCAGTTGGGAAAGTCCCACCGCTGGGCAAATTGGGAAGCCACAGTCTGCCATTCCTGTGGCGTTGAAGGAAACTGTGGAGTCAAAAAAGAAAAAAGAACTTAGTAATTTTGCACATAAACATTGCAAGCAGATTAGACACAAACATTCTTGGCTAACATCAGTATAACATTTATTTTAAGGAGTATTTAAAGACAAAAATATAAGGTCCAGTTATCAGATTCCTCACCCTCTCTGATGGGCCATTGTAAAAAATTGAGCAGGGGGGGTATGTTTTGGACAGATAACCCTCTCCACTTCATTGAGAGCTGAACGCATAAATAATGTGTGTTACTTTGGCCAGCCCCTCCTTACTTACACTATTGGCAGCCCACTGGACAGGTAAGAAGTGTCACAATCCAAAAATATAAATACACATTGTACAAATTGAAGCACTTTTTTACATTCTGCAATTACCTATCAAGATAATAGGAGAACAAAACTTTAAACAGTACCATTTGAAAGTATTATGGCAGACCCTTTCACTACATGCTTTGGGGAATTCATACAGAAATCTGACCACAAAAGAGGTAGGTATAGTGTGTGGGGATGAGCCAAACACCCCCCTGTTTGGTTCGCACCAGAACATGCGAACAGGCAAAAACTGTGTCCGAACATGCAAACACCGTTAAAGTCTATAGAACATGAATAATCAAAAGTGCTAATTTTAAAGGCTTATATGCAAGTTATTGTCATAAAATGTGTATGGGGACCTGGGTCCTGCCCCAGGGGAAATGGATCAATGCAAAAAAAAGTTTTAAAAAACGTCCGTTTTTTGAGAGCAGTGATTTTAATAATGCTTAAAGTGAAACAATAAAAGTGTAATATTCCTTTAAATTTCATACCCGGGGGGGTGTCTATAGTATGCATGTAAAGGGGCGCATGTTTCCTGTGTTTAGAACAGTCTGACAGCAAAATGACATTTCAAAGGAAAAAAAGTAATTTAAAACTACTCGCGACTATTAATGAATTGCCGGTCCGACAATACACATAAAAGTTCATTGAAAAAAATGGCATGGGAATTCCCCACAGGGGAACCCCGAACCAAAATTTTTTTAAAAAATGGCGTGGGGGGTGTCCCTAAATTCCATACCAGGCCCTTCAGGCCAAAATTTAAAAAAAAATGGCGTGGGATCCCCCTCAAAATCTATACCAGACCCTTCGGGTCTGGCATGGATTTTAAGGGGAACCCCGCACCAAAATTAAAAAAAAAATGGCGTGGGGTCCCCCCAAAAATCCATACCAGACCCTTATCTGAGCACGCAACCTGGCAGACTGCAGGAAAAGAGGGGGGATGAGAGAGCGCCCCCCCTCCTGAACTGTACCAGGCCACATGCCCTCAGCATTGGGAGGGTGCTTTGGGGTAGCCCCCCAAAGCACCTTGTTCCCATGTTGATGGGGACAAGGGCCTCATCCCCACAACCCTTGCCTGGTGGTTGTGGGGGTCTGCGGGTGGGGGCTTATCGGAATCTGGAAGCCCCCTTTAACAAGGGGACCCCCATATCCTGCCCCCCGTGTGAAATGGTAAGGGGGTCCCCCCTCTGACGCACGGGGACTTGACGGGGACTTCCCTGTGGCATTCCCCATGACGTCAGAGGGGGGCGGGGTCACCCGTTATGTAATGATGTCATGACCCCCTCTGACATCATGAAGAATGCCACAGGGAAGTCACTGTGCGTCAGAGGGGGTGGGGTCACCGGGTGGCCCCGCCCTCCATTATTTAAGAACCGTCAGAAGACGAGGAGCCTCCCATCATGGATGCGGAGCGACCCGAGAAGAAGAAGGGAAGAAGACGCTGCGGAGGAAGATGCCGGACAGGAACACCGGAGGAAGAACCAGAAGAACCAGAAGAAGAAGAAGATGGAGGAAGAAACCGAAGGAATATAGAAGATAGAAGATAGAAGAAAGGAGATAAAAGAAAGAAGAAGCATTTAAATAAAGGAATTGTCTCTTGTCATTTTGTCACTTTTTTGTGAAATGGTAGGGGTACTTTTGTACCCCCTTACCATTTCACACGGGGGGGCTGGGATCTGAGGGTCCCCTTGTTAAAGGGGGCTTCCAGATTCCGATAAGCCCCCCACCCGCAGACCCCCACAACCACCAGGCAAGGGTTGTGGGGATGAGGCCCTTGTCCCCATCAACATGGGGACAAGGTGCTTTGGGGGCTACCCCAAAGCACCCTGCCAATGTTGAGGGCATGTGGCCTGGTACGGTTCAGGAGGGGGGGTGCTCTCTCGTCACCCCCTTTTTTCCTTCGGCCTGCCAGGTTGCGTGCTCGGATAAGGGCCTGGTATGGAATTTAGGGGGACCCCCACGTCATTTTTTTTTTTTTATTTTGGTTCGGGGTTCCCCTGTGGGGAATTCCCGTGTCGTTTTTATCAATTAACTTTTATGTGTATTGTCGGACTGGCAATTCATTAATAGCCACGAGTAGTTTTAAATTACTTTTTTTCCTTTGAAATGTCATTTTGCTGTCAGACTGTTCTAAACACGGGAAACATGCGCCCCTTTACAGGCATACTATAGACACCCCCCAGGTATGAAATTTAAAGGAATATTACACTTTTATTGTTTCACTTTAAGCATTATTAAAATCACTGCTCCCGAAAAAAGTCCTTTTTTTAAAAAAAATTATGCATTGATCCATGTCCCCTGGGGCAGGACCCAGGTCCCCAAACACTTTTTATGACAATACCATGCATATAAGCCTTTAAAATTAGCACTTTTGATTTCTCCCATAGACTTTTAAAGGGTGTTCCGCGGCTTTCGAATTTGCCGCGAACACCCCAAATTGTTCGCTGTTCGGCGAACTAGCGAACAGCCGATGTTTGAGTCGAGCATGAGTTTGACTCGAACTCAAAGCTCATCCCTAATAGTGTGTATGGGTTTGGCAAAGTCAGCAGATAGAGGATTGTTACCGGTTGACTTAGCGGTTGGGGGGAGGGAGGGTTCCAAATGATTTTGAGACCCAAAAAAAAGCCTCTGACACTCTGCATGAATTTAAGCACACAAATAACATCTGTACACATTTTATGGGGTGTTTAGGGTAAAGCGCTACTATGGAGCTGACAAAATACATTGTTAAGTGACTAGGCTAGGTGTGTATGGGCCCAGGATAACATGCTGGGGAGATTAGTAAAGGCAAATATGGATGAAGGACAAAAAAGGAAGTTTAGGAAATTAAAACATGCATGATAACAAAGGGGACATTCACAGCATATTACAATCATGATAATTAGGGAATGATGAAAAAAATACAATACATTAGCAAACATTAAAGACATAGAATGTGATGTTAAAGGAGAAAACTTACATTAATATAGTCCTTCTGCAGGACCTGTATGTTTGCAGAACAGGTCTCTGGAATAATGATCCCCAGAGCCTGGGGGGAGATGCCTGTCGAGAACTTGATGCCCTGCAGACTTCTCCCTGTCGCCAAGTACCACAACGTGGTGACTAGCCTCTGCTCGGGAGTGATGGCTTGCCACATGCAGGTGTCCTGCCTGCTAATATAAGGAGACAGCAAAGCGGTGAAAAACGGGGTCTGTCATCCGGAGATAATTCCTGAAACCATCAGGATTATTCTCACTGATCTCCCGCAACAAAGGCATATGAGATAATTGGTCACGCTGGAGCAACCAGTTTTTCGTCCATGAACTCCTCCCCACCCTGTTCATGAACTGGGCTTGGGTCAAAGTAAGAACCCCAACACCAAGCCCCTGCACAGCACAAACTCTACAACGAGTACGTACCCGCAACATGACTTCAAAACGGTCGGCTGGTCAGAACGAACAGAATGCACTGAAAATCAGAAAGGCCTGAGAAGAGTGATCTGAAAATCAGAAACAAGCAGACAAGAACGCACTGAAAATCAAATACGTACTATAAAATATGCACTGAAAAACAAATGCGAACTGACTACATGCACTGAAAACCAGATAAAAACCCACAAGCACAAGCTGAAACGCAGTAACAATCAGAAAAGCACGAGGCTGAAAAGCGTGAATAGTCTCTCACCAAACTTCTACTAACACGAGATTAGCAGAAGGAGCCCAAAGGGTGGTGCAATGGCTATTGAACTTCCCTTTTCTAGTGCCGTCGCACGTGTTGTATGTCACCGCGTTCTTGGCGTTCGGAATTTCGGAACAAGATTTGTGTGACCATGTGTATGCAAGACAAGTTTGAGCCAATATCCGTTGGAAAAAAAACAAGGATTTTGTTGTCGGAATGTGCGATCGTGTGTATGCGGCATTAATCTAAGTGAACGCATCCATTGTAGTGGTGAACACAAAAGCACTGTCATGGCAGACTGCAAGCTAGGTATAACGAACCAGAGTGGTGGGCAGTACAATATTTCGCAAACAAATTTCTCAAACTGTGACAAGAATGAGGACCCAGAAAGATTGCCAAAAATTACATAAAAGTATAAAAAAAAATTAATATATGCTAAAAGGATCTTTCACATGGGATACTATTGTACCCATTGGGACTGAGCACTTACATTTTTCCATTATTATTTGAACTTAAACTTTTATTTTGTATATTATAATAATAATTTTATATTATGCGAGCGCTGTTCACACACGCAGCATACATTCTTTGGGTTATTTTTGAGTTTTGCACAACCTAACTGGTTTGGGATAGCAGTTGCACAAGTTTTCACAAGTGGCCCAAGTGTATTTTGAATATTTATAAGCATAATGAACTGCCTAGCATCTAAATTTAGATCAGATGGCATAGAAGGGTTATTAGGGGGGTTTTGGATAAAACAATACAATCAATATAAAAGGGTAAGTTCCCATAAGCCATATTGACAATGTGCTTTAGCTGTGAAAGGGGAAGCATGGGAGTGCTGTGGATAATGTGAATAGGGAGATTAGTGTAGGGCTTATTGGCATTGGCAGGACCATTAAAGGAGATGTAAATCCTTACTGAATGTACTTTAGGTAGAAAAATGCTGTATATCTTGGAGAATTTGGGGGTAGGAGAGAGAAGGGTTTTACTTTGTCTCACTATTGCATTTTAATGCTGCTTTTGTCATGCAGCCTCTTTACATGTGCTTTTGATAACAGTCTGCATGTGTTGTTTCACAGGGCATATATTTTCCAACTGTTGTTAGCTGCAAATGTTTTTTTCACAGGTCCTTTTTTTCAAAAGCATATTTCATGAAAAGGTCCACTCTTTTGAAAGACCCCCCCCCCAAGTCGAATTGCCTGCAAAATATGATTTAAAAATAAAGCTGTTGCCAAAAAAAAATTTCCTCAGCTTAAGGTCAGAACCCCCCCCCCCCAAGTCGAATTTCCTGCAAAATATGATTTAAAAATAAAGCTGTTGCCAAAAAAAAAAATTTACTCAGCCTAAGGTAATGCCACTGCACCTAGCAGTGGCCTCCTGGGATAGTTGAGCACTCAAAATCCCATTAAGAATATGTCCATGCAACATGCTGGAGTGCATTTTTGCAGGATTTCGAGTGTCTAGCTATCCCAGGAGGCAGCAGTAAGACACGATGACATCAATTTGATAAAAAAAAAAAATAAAAACACAGTGAATCCAAAACACCATCCATCCTTACCCTATGTGCTCTGCAACCGCCTGTCAAATATTAAAGAAAAAAATAAATAATGACTGTGAATCTCCCATCCTGGGACCACCTGAGCCAGAAATGTTCTGCTAGATTATAAAGGATGAGTTGCAGCAAAGAGGGATTTGATAAAGTGGGGCTCAGACTGTTAGATGGTTATATTGTAAATATATCTTTTATAGCTCTGGATGGTTTTTGTTAGACAACACACTGACTGCAGGCCAAGCCAGAAGTTTCATACTCTACTAGCTTCAGCAACTTATCCACCCTGGATACCAAATAGTTCATGGGGTCCTCACTTCTGAAAGTATAAGGAAAAACATAGGGGGCGCCAGGCTAAGTGCAGTATTAAAATCACCTTTATTTATTAAAAACACGACGATGGTGACTATCAGTCACTAGCTCTCTTCTTTGCCCTTTCAGCTCTCACTGGAGCACCAGGCTGTGGAGGGGGCAGGAATAGATGATTCAGGCTCTAGGCAGTGCGCCGACAGGCTGAGCCTGGTGCCGGTCAGGCATCTGGGTGGATACTGTTGGCTGAATCTGGGTCACAGGAGTGCAAAACTTTGGTCATACTTCTCCTTTAACCAGGTCTGTCATGTGACCATGGGTGGGGGTTACAGAATACAGTGTGCCTGTATTTTGTAGTCTGTTCAGCCTGAGGCAAGATATAAGCTGTGCTTGAGCAGGGGGCGTGTTCAAAAGGTAGGCTGTGACTGGGAGGGCATGCGTGCCAGAGGCAGACTATGATTAGGCAGGGGGCATAATTGACTTATCAACAAGGGGGCGCTCAGATCCTGCCCCTCCCCATGTGAATGGGTATGGAGTACATTGTATCTCAACTCATTCACCAAAAAAGTGTCAAAAAGTAAAAAAAAACACACACAGTTTTTGACAAGTCCTTTATTAAAAAAAACAAAAACATGTCCCTCTGTGTCAATTACGGTGAATGGCAGCTGGCAGCTCCGCTGCTTCCTGACGCTAATTAAACTAAGGGGCGGGGCATCACTGGGTGACCCCACCCCCTTGTGACGTCATTGACCGGGGGATGCTGGGTTGAGGGTATGTGGCCTTGTATGGTTCAGGAGAGGGACCTCTTGCTCGATCACCCCTTTTCTGGCCTGCCAGGCTGCATGCTTGGATAAGAGTCTGGTATGGATTTTATATCCATACATTTTTGACAAAAAATATGTTGAACAATGCTATACCTAGTTCAAGCTGGGCTCCTCCACATCTTCTTCCTGGGTGGAAGGCCCAAGTTGTACTTCTGAAGCTTCAGCTGAGTTGGAAGGAAGTGTGGAAGGACGTGTGGAAGGAAAGGTTGATTGTGATGGCCTGGGTTCACTCTGGTCTGACAAAAACCGAAGTCTGTCGTATTACCAGAGCCTGGGTACATATACGTCATCTGCTGCTGCTCCTGATCTCATGGAATCCTGGACCTTTTTGTGCTCCCTATTATACGTGCTCCTCAGGCCACCAATTTTGCACTTCAAATAGGTGATGTCTGCCGTGGGAATCACTGGCTTCACTAATTCCAACAGTTGATCCAGCGCTGCCTTCGTCTTTATTTTGTTATTAGAAAATGGGTGTTTCACTTGCCACAGACAGGGCAGCTCTCTGTACTTATCAATAAAGTTGGGGAGGAAGTCATTGTCATTAAATTTATCCATTGTCATTAAATTTGTCATTGTCATTAAATTTATCCATTTTATCTACTGAAGGTATACAGGTTCAAACAACGTCGCCCCAGGCCTGTATTGCCACCTCTGCGCTACTTGGTCCTCTGCTCACAGATCGTACGTACGACGCACGCATGTTACGCTTTATCTACACTGCGCATGCGTGAAACTCCGCCCCTGACCTTCTTTCTAGTATATTCCCCGCCCCTTTTCTTTTAGTGTAGTGGGAGAGCACATGGCGGAGAGACAACAGGTGCATGATATTATCAGCAATGAGGAGGACAAGGAAAGCCCAGAGCCAAACGTCCCGATCCAGGAGGAGATTTAAGGCGTGGTGGAGATGATGGACATCTTGAAGAGGGCCAACTATGACGGGAAATATGGACAAATATGCATGAAGGACAAAAAACTTTAAAAGTTTCCAGCATGCATGAGGATAAAGAGGACATTCACAGCATATTACAATCATGGTAATTATGGAATGATGAAATTAATACAATACATTAGCAAACATTAAATACATAGAATGTGATGTTAAAGGAAAAAACTTATCTTAATATAGTCCTTCTGCAGGACCTGAATGATGGCAGAACAGGTCTCTGGAATAATGATTCCTAGAGCCTGGGGGGAGATGCCTGTCGAGAACTTAATGTCCTGCAGACTTCTCCTCGTCACCAAGTACCGCAAGGTGGCAACGAGCCTTTGCTCAGGAGTGATGGCTTGCTGCATGCAGGTGTCCTGCTTGGTAATATAAGGGGACAGCAAAGCCAACAGATGGTGAACAACGGAGTCCGTCATCCGGAGATAAATGAATTGAAATGAATGAATTGAATTGAATGAATTGAAATCATCAAGATTATTCTCCTGGATTTCCCGCAACAAAGGCATGTGCGAGAATTGGTCACGCTGGAGCAACCAATTCTTCATCCATGAACTCCTCCTCACCCTGTTCATGGACATGGTCAAAGAAAGGACTCCAACAGCAAGCCCCTGCACAGCACAAACTCTACAACGAGTACGTACCCGCAACATGGCTAGAAAACGATTGGCTGGTCAGAACGAACAGAACGCACTGAAAATCAGAAAGAACCCGAGAAGAACGATCTGAAAATCAGAAACGTGTGGACAAGAACGCACTGGGAAACAGATACGGACTGACAACACACACTGAAAGACAGGAACAAACCCACAAGCACAAACTGAAGAACAGATATGAACTGAAAAGCACGAGGCTGAAAAGCGCGAATCGTCTCTCACCAAACTTCTACTAACACGAGATTAGCGATTAGCAGAAGGAGCCCAAAGGGTGGTGCACTGGCTATTGAACTTCCTTTTTATAGTGCCGTTGTACGCGTTGTACGTCAGCGTGTTCTTGCCGATCGGAATTTCCAACAACATTTGTGTGACCGTGTGTATGCAAGACAAGTTTGAGCCAACATCCGTCGGAAAAAAATCCACGGTTTTGTTGTCGGAATGTCCGATCGTGTGTACATAGCATAAGTGTTGATTAAACCCACTTATTTATTTTTATTCATTTAATTATTATTTTTATTTTTTCTCTCTCTCTCTCACTTCCTGACTTATGGGCTGTTCTTTTAACGCCAGAGGATTGAATTCCCCATCCAAGAGATAGCAAATTCTGTACTCTCTTCATAAACAAAAGGTCAGTGTCGTCTTTTTCCAAGAGATGCATTTTCACTCAAACCATATATCCAATATACAAAACAAATATTATCCAGCATGGTATCATGATTCTTTTTCCTACTCTAAATCTAGGGGGGTGTCTATAGCATTCCACAAATATTTACCTTATCAGATTCTGGACAGTTGGAGAAGTAGAGATGGAAGATCTTTGCTCTTAAAAGTGTCCATTTATGGAAAAAAATATACTTTTATTAGTTTATACTTACTAAATCAAGATCAGATTAACCACTTGCCGCCCTCCATATAGAAAAATTACGGCGGCAAAGTGGTTGCGATACCCTGGCCGGACGCCATATGACGTCGCCAGGATATCAAGCCGCTGTGCGCCCCTGGGGGCGCCCATCACGGCGATTGTTGTTGCGGTGTGTCAGTCTCTCACACCGCAACACTTATCTAGGTAAAGAGTCTCTGACAGAGACTCTTTACCACGTGGTCAGCCGTGTCCAGTCACGGCTGATCACAGTGTAAACAGGAGGAGCCGCTAATCGGCTTTTCCTCACTCGCGTCTGATCGGCTCTCCTCTGACGGGGGGGTCTGTGCTGATTGATTATCAGCACAGCCCCACCGAGGATGCCCACACTGGACCACCAGGGACG
Organism: Aquarana catesbeiana; assembly: GCF_042186555.1. Taxonomy (NCBI): domain Eukaryota; kingdom Metazoa; phylum Chordata; class Amphibia; order Anura; family Ranidae; genus Aquarana; species Aquarana catesbeiana. The sequence continues at coordinate 464,406,950 of NC_133325.1, forward strand.
CCACCAGGACCACCAGGGATGCCCACCAATTGTGACCATCAGGTATGCCACCCATGGCTACCAGGGATAACAGGGACCAGTGCCCACAATGATACCAATCAGTGCCTACAATAGATGCCAATCAGTGCCCACAATGCCTGCCAATCAGTGCCCACAATGGATGCCTGCCAATCAGTAATGCCCATCAGTACCATCCATTAGTGTACATCGGTGCCACCTATCAGTGCCCATCCATGCCCATCCATGCCGCCTATCAGTGCCCATCCGTGGTGCCTATTAGCACCCATCCATGCCACCTATCAGTGCCCATCAGTGCCGCCTTTCATTGCTCATCAGTCCCGCCTTTCAGTGTCCATCAGTGCCGCCTATGTGTACCCATCAGTGCTGCATATCTGTGCCACCCAACAGTGCCGCCTATTAGTGCCCATCATCAGTGCCCATCAGTGCCACCTCATCGGTGCCACCACATCAGTGCCCATCAGTGCCATCTTATCAGTGCCCATCAGTGCAGCCCCATCAGTACCCATCAGTGAAGGAGAAAACTTACTTATTTACAAAGTTTTGTAACAAACAAAAAAATATTTTCGGTCTTTTTTTAATTTGTTTAGCAGAGAATAAAAAAATAAAAAATCCCAGAGGTGATCAAATACCACCAAAAGAAAGCTCTATTTGTGGGAACAAAATGATAAAAATTTGGGTACAGTGTAGCATGACCGCGCAATTGTCGTTCAAAGTGCGACAGCGCTGAAAGCTGAAAATTGGTCTGGGCAGGAAGCTGTATAGGTGCTTGGTATTGAAGTGGTTAAGATAGGTACACAAATGTTAACAGATCTCATGGAAAAACCGGAAGGTGTGACCCTTGTTGGGGGCGATTTTAATTTTTGTTCTTGACCAGGGTCGGGACATTACCGCACCTCGCCTATTACAAGCTACTAATCAAATGAACAAATGTAAAGATATTATGGGTAAACATCAATTAAGTAATACCGGTATATGGAGAGCTCTTCACCCGATAGATAAAGATTATTCATTTTATTCAAAGGTTCATAATACCTATCGCAGACTAGATTTTTTCCTTATAAGCCAAACGGGAATGACAGTGACATCTTCTTCTGAGATTGGAAGCTTTATTTGGTCTGATCATGCCCCAGTGACGAGGTATGTATGTCAGAAATTCGTCAGGCAGTTAGCAATTTTGAAAAAGATATAACTTATCCTCCCTTGCAATGGGACATGTGTACTACGAGGTATTTTTATAAAACACGGGGCAAGATTAAAGGTGGACAGAGCTCGGAAAAGATATTTTCTGTTAAAAGACATTTCAGTATTAGAAACAGCTCATAAACAAAATTCAACTTCGGAAAATGTAATAGTATTAATAGAAAAACGGATAGAACTACAGACTTTATTGAATGAGCAGACCCTAAGGCTTAGAGATAAAAAATCGTGCTTTGCTTTATCAACATGGAAATAAACCTTGGCAAGGGCACTATGCCAACAAGTACCTATAACTTCTATATTAAAAATTCAAAAACCATCTGGAGAAATGACATATGACCCTAGAGGGATTTTAAAAAACATTTCATTCCTTTTAGACTCTATAATGTTCCACGTCAACAAATAGGTATGGATCCGGAAATATTCCATCCAAAAGTACGTCAACATATATGGGAAACAGTAATAGCTACCTTACCTAATGAAGAGGTGGAGGTGTTAGAGAGAGAATTCTCAATAATAGAAATACAAAAAGCTATAAACTCTCCCGGGCAAAAGTCTAGAACCAGATGGATTTACCCCACATTTCTATAAGACACTTAAGAAAGCTCTGGTTCCCATTATGAGGAAGACCTTTAACTCAATCTCTACCTCCTAACCCTTTGTTCCACAAGGAATAGAGGCACATATATCAGTCACTCCTAAGCCTGAGAAGGATCATACGCCGTGTGCGAATTATCACCCGATCTCTTTAACAAATATTGATCTGCGACTTTACTCTAAGATTATTGCAATTAGACTTACACCAATTTTACTAGCATATATCCATTTTGATCAAGTGGGTTTCACAATGGGTCAAGAGGCTAGAGACAATACATTGAAGGCTCTTACATTGGTGGAGTTTATTCGGAGACAGTCCATCCCATCCTGTCTGCTTTCTATAAGTGCATAAAAGGCATTTGACAGAGTGGGGTGGTGTTTTTTTAGGAAACTCTGAAGCAATGGGGTATAGGTCCCCAACTTTTGGGTAAAATCATGGCCCTTTATTACAATCCAAAAGTCAGATTACGGATAAATGGAAATCTCTCGGATCTGGTGATGATTTCAAATGGAACCCGAAAGGGATGTCCTTTATCCCCTCTGTTATATGTATTGGTAATGGAACATTTGAATAAAGCTATTCGTAACAATTTAGATATTCAAGGGATTAGGGTTAAAGAAAAAGAATATAACATGTCAGTATATGCAGACGATCTGTTACTCTACATTACTAATCCAGTAGTGACTATACCAAATCTAATTCAAGAATGTAATCGTTTTGGAGCAGTGAACAACTTTAAAGTAAATTATGATAAATCTGAAGCTTTAAATATTACATTATCAGATAAAATTCAAAATCTTCTTTAACTGCATGCCGACCAGCCGCCGCAGTTGTACTGCGGCAACATGGCTCGGCTGCGTGAATCGCTACCCCGCTTGCCCATGGAGCCGATGCGAGAGTCCAGTGGTCGCGATTAACCGTCGGGCTCCCGCGATCGCTCTGGGCACACCGAGAACCGGGATCTGTGTGTGTAAACACAGTTTCCGGTTCTCTGAGGGAAGAACAGACAGATCGTCTGTTCATACAGAGTATGAACAGACAATCTGTCATCTCCCCTGCACAGTCCCATCCCCCCTTCAGTTAGAACACGTACTAGAACACAATTAACCCCTTCACTGCCAGTGACATTTTTACAGTAATCAATGCAATTTTACAGCATTGATCGCTGTAAAAATGCCAGTGGTCTCAAAAATGTGTCAAAATTGTCCGACGTGTCTGCCATAATGTCGCAGTCCTGATAAAAATCACAGATCTCTGCCATTACTAGTAAAAAAAAATTTATAATAAAAAAGCCGTAAAACTATCCCCTATTTTGTAGACTCTATAACTTTTGCGCAAACCAATCAATATAAACTTATTGCGATTTTTTTACCAAAAATATGTAGAAGAATGCATATCGGCCTAAACTGAGGAAAAAAAATGGGTTTTTTATATATTTTTGGGGATATTTATTATAGCAAAAAGAAAAAAATATTGAGTTTTTTTCAAAATTGTCGCTCTTTTTTTGTTTATAGCGCAAAAAATAAAAACCGCCAATCAAATACCACCAAAAGAAAGCTCTATTTGTGGGAAAAAAAGTACGTCAATTTTGTTTGTGTGCAACGTCCGACCGCGCAATTGTCAGTTAAAGCGACACAGTGCCAAATCACAAGAAGTGCTCTGGTCAGGAAGAGGGTAAAATCTTCCGAAGCTGAAGCAGTTAAAGAAATCTCCCCCTTAAATGGCAAAAAACTGCCATTAAATATCAAGAATTAAACTACTCCCTGATCATTCAAAATATAATGAAACAGCTTAAAAAAAAGATAGAACAGTTTTTTCCTGGATTGGAAGGATTACCATAGTAAAAATGGATATATTACCAAAGTTATTATAAAAGGCATGAGGCATGATCTTCTGAGGAAGGTTACGATCTACAATAGCCTGAAAACGTTTACATATCATGTATGCCTGATTTTAGGATGTCTTATGGATGTCTTTTTGATGAACTTTTTCAAATAAATATAGTTTGTGCAGCAATCCGATTTAAATTTTTACTAAAATTATTATATATATTTCAAACAATTCCAATATTTTTTTCCAACAACTTTATTGGGCCAACTACGTAAAGCTATAGGGAGATTTATATGGGCCCATAGATCCCCCCGAATTAGAAGAGATATACTTACTAGGATGAAGATGAATGGGGGTCTGGCCCTTCCAGGTTTCCCAAAATATTTGCGCTCAACATTTATGACTAGGATAGTGGCTTGGTTTCATAATGCGAATTGTAAGCAATGGGTGAAACTGGAAGATGTCACTACCATGAAAGTGAAATCATTACCATGGATTCCAGTTAACTCCCAACCTACGATTAGCGAGATGCAGCTATTGGTCTCTTTAACACTGAGGGTATGGGATTTATTGATGAGGAAGAAATTTTTATCCACTCAGATTGGCCCTATGACACCTTTGTTTTCTAATCCCGAACTTCCACCGGCGCTAAAGGCATCAGTCTACTTAAAATGGAACAGTAATGAAGATGTAAGACTTGTCCAGACCATAGTAGATGGTAAACTTCCTTTGCTGAATTGCTTGGGTTTAGAGTTGAGGACTAAATGGATGCAATATCAACAACTTCAAACATATATTCAATCTTTGACACAAAATTTTCCATTAGATAGATCATTAACATAATTTGAACAATTAATACTACAAGAACAAAGACCAGCTCATGTCTTATCTACCATTTATAATTGCTGAAGATGTTTTAATGCAAGAGGTACAATGTCACACATATGGTATTATTGTCCAACGTTTTTTTTATTCTGGTCAAAGATTTTTAGTATATATATCGGAAAATTACAAAATCCACTTTGCAACCAGATATATTAGTTGCTATCAATTATTATTTCTGGATCAATAAAATCTATAAAAAATATATTTTAAGACACATGCTTACTATAGCACGTACTGTTATAGCTAGAAACTGGTGGAAGGTGAAAGGCCCCTCAATGGCAGAATGGGTGTGTGAGATGAGCTTGGAACGTTCTTGGAACGGACGATAATGACAGAGTATGGTTCAGAAAAACAAATTTTAAACATATGGCAACAATAGGATGAAATTCGAACCTCTGCAATATTATCAAATTATTTTTCCTGACAGACTCCATGGCAGCCTACGTATGGGTTAATCCCGCCTCTCATACCTCATAGGACCCCACTCCCATAAATCTTTGCTTCTAGACAGAGACTGTGTTCCTTTTTTGTCCTCCTCCTAGGACCAAGGTGTATCTCTTACCTTATGAAGTTTTGTTGATCCAGTCCTGGTGGTTCGCACGTGTTTGATGATGGCGGTGTCTTATTGAAGTCCAGTTTCCCCAGCTATTAGCAGGGCGGACATACAGGGTTCACTCTGATGCCTGGAAGAGCTGATTATACCGGCCATTGGCTGGGAAGCGGCATCTCGGCCAAACGTCCCAGCTATTAGCGGGAGGCCTCCTTCATTATTACCCCGGGCGTGCGGTGAGCGCTCCTCTTGCTCCCATTTCCAGGATGGATCCCCTCAGGTGCCGTGGTAATGTATGGTCTTCTGTTTATGAATTTTTGGCAGCCTGTTGTGTGTGTTGTTTTGTCTGGTAATGCTTTTCCTAGTGGCCATGGCGGCTGGGACGCATCTGCGTTCCAGTCCGCCGCTTCCCCGCTCCGACTGCGCAGCTGCGAAGTCTCGATTGAGATCGAGGCTTGGTTCGCGCCTGCGCAGTCCGCGCGCGATGACGGCGACTGCGCATGCGCGCGAGCGCCGTGGACCGGCGTCGGTTTGCACGTATTATCTGTTGATGGTGCCAATTAAACCTTTTTTTCTTGAACCAGCAATTGCCCACCCGGGTGTGTATGGCTTGTTATTTCCCATACGTAGGCTGCCATGGAGTCTGTCAGGAAAACGGAAAATTTATATCAAATACTTACCGTAATTTTCCTTCCCTGATGGACTCCATGGCAGCAGGAGTTCCCTCCCAGTTGCTGGAGTAGGCTAAGTTACGGAACACAGTCTTTTTCTTTTTTTTTGTGTGAAGTTACATTTAATGTTGGTTTGATCTGTCTGTCTTTTAAATATTATATGTAAGTTTTGGTTTGTATGGGTGTGTAATGGAAATTTGATAGTAATATTAGTTGATCATTAAATTACGTGGAATATGGATATAATTATTGATATACAATGGGTTAGAGACACCCTATTTAGGTTAGCAGGGGGACCTAAGTTTTGTGGATACTTTGAGAGATAAATTTTTTGATAGGAGATTTTTCTTAAGTTTGGGAATAACTTTAAAACCTAGTAAATGGTAAGAAATTACCCCACTGTCAGATTTCAATAGGGTAAGATAAAATGGAGAAGGAGATGACACATATTTTTTTTTATGACGTGTTTATTGTATAGTAGAAGTACATCTTCGCCAGCACACCATGGATCAGCAAACAAGGTTGTCCAAAAAGGTTTTTTAATCGAAAATGGTCACATCACAAGGGGGGTGCAAAGTTTCGGGGCCGCGCAGGACCCCTTCGTCAGGCAAGTGATGGGGTGCACAGTGAAATACAACATATATATAGTGGTCACCAATAATGAGAACAACAAGTGCAGAGTGAGAGAAATAGAGAAATAGTCCCCTCCCCCTCCCATTGACGTCAATCTGACGTCAGAATCCCGCCAGGATCATTTAAAACTCATAGTTTGTATAGATACTGCATAATCATAACCATACTGGCAAGCCTACAATGATATAATACCAAGTGGCGTCAGTAACTATCATGAATCGTGTGCGATCGGCAAGGATTGACGATTCCGCCCGCTCGGGGTACACTGTTGCCTAGGACCCAGCGACTGTCAGTCAGCTGGAGGTCCAGGGAGCCAATAGCATGGCGCCGCGTGTGTAGCGCATGTGCCCGGCTCGCTGGCAACCACTGAATACGAAGGACGCCTGGCAGCGGGGCCGCCGTCGTCACGGTAACCCGTGACGTGCGGCCGACGCCACGTATGGTAACCAAGGGGAGGAGGGAGCGAACGGGGAGAGGAGAGAGGGGAAAGGAAAAGCGATAAAGCGGGGAAGAGCAAGTATAGGTGCTGAAAGAAAAAGTGTGTAGGTGAAGAGTAAAGGAAAGAGATGCCGTGACAAGAACAAAGGAATGAAATGTAAAATAGAATGGAATAAAGTGTATGAGAGCGACATGACAGGGTGAAAGAAGGAAAAAAAACATACAAGGGGGAAGGAAAGAAAAAGGGGACAAAAAGGGGAAAAAAAGGGGGAAAAAAAAAGGGGGGGGAGAAAAGAGAACGGACGATAATGACAGAGTATGGTTCAGAAAAACAAATTTTAAACATATGGCAACAATAGGATGAAATTCGAACCTCTGCAATATTATCAAATTATTTTTCCTGACAGACTCCATGGCAGCCTACGTATGGGTTAATCCCGCCTCTCATACCTCATAGGACCCCACTCCCATAAATCTTTGCTTCTAGACAGAGACTGTGTTCCTTTTTTGTCCTCCTCCTAGGACCAAGGTGTATCTCTTACCTTATGAAGTTTTGTTGATCCAGTCCTGGTGGTTCGCACGTGTTTGATGATGGCGGTGTCTTATTGAAGTCCAGTTTCCCCAGCTATTAGCAGGGCGGACATACGGGGTTCACTCTGATGCCTGGAAGAGCTGATTATACCGGCCATTGGCTGGGAAGCGGCATCTCGGCCAAACGTCCCAGCTATTAGCGGGAGGCCTCCTTCATTATTACCCCGGGCGTGCGGTGAGCGCTCCTCTTGCTCCCATTTCCAGGATGGATCCCCTCAGGTGCCGTGGTAATGTATGGTCTTCTGTTTATGAATTTTTGGCAGCCTGTTGTGTGTGTTGTTTTGTCTGGTAATGCTTTTCCTAGTGGCCATGGCGGCTGGAACGCATCTGCGTTCCAGTCCGCCGCTTCCCCGCTCCGACTGCGCAGCTGCGAAGTCTCGATTGAGATCGAGGCTTGGTTCGCGCCTGCGCAGTCCGCGCGCGATGACGGCGACTGCGCATGCGCGCGAGCGCCGTGGACCGGCGTCGGTTTGCACGTATTATCTGTTGATGGTGCCAATTAAACCTTTTTTTCTTGAACCAGCAATTGCCCACCCGGGTGTGTATGGCTAGTTATTTCCCATACGTAGGCTGCCATGGAGTCTGTCAGGAAAACGGAAAATTTATATCAAATACTTACCGTAATTTTCCTTTCCTGATGGACTCCATGGCAGCAGGAGTTCCCTCCCAGTTGCTGGAGTAGGCTAAGTTACGGAACACAGTCTCTGTCTAGAAGCAAAGATTTATGGGAGTGGGGTCCTATGAGGTATGAGAGTTGGGATTAACCCATACGTAGGCTGCCATGGAGTCTATCAGGAAAGGAAAATTACGGTAAGTATTTGATATAAATTTTCCGTTATAGCACCCCCTCCCCCTCGTTCCCCCCTTTTTTTTTCTCTTTTTCTTTTTCTTTTTTTTTGTGTGAAGTTACATTTAATGTTGGTTTGATCTGTCTGTCTTTTAAATGTTATATGTAAGTTTTGGTTTGTATGGGTGTGTAATGGAAATTTGATAGTAATATTAGTTGATCATTAAATTACGTGGAATATGGATATAATTATTGATATACAATGGGTTAGAGACACCCTATTTAGGTTAGCAGGGGGACCTAAGTTTTGTGGATACTTTGAGAGATAAATTTTTTGATAGGAGATTTTTCTTAAGTTTGGGAATAACTTTAAAACCTAGTAAATGGTAAGAAATTACCCCACTGTCAGATTTCAATAGGGTAAGATAAAATGGAGAAGGAGATGACACATATTTTTTTTTATGACGTGTTTATTGTATAGTAGAAGTACATCTTCGCCAGCACACCATGGATCAGCAAACAAGGTTGTCCAAAAAGGTTTTTTAATCGAAAATGGTCACATCACAAGGGGGGTGCAAAGTTTCGGGGCCGCGCAGGACCCCTTCGTCAGGCAAGTGATGGGGGTGCACAGTGAAATACAACATATATATAGTGGTCACCAATAATGAGAACAACAAGTGCAGAGTGAGAGAAATAGAGAAATAGTCCCCTCCCCCTCCCATTGACGTCAATCTGACGTCAGAATCCCGCCAGGATCATTTAAAACTCATAGTTTGTATAGATACTGCATAATCATAACCATACTGGCAAGCCTACAATGATATAATACCAAGTGGCGTCAGTAACTATCATGAATCGTGTGCGATCGGCAAGGATTGACGATTCCGCCCGCTCGGGGTACACTGTTGCCTAGGACCCAGCGACTGTCAGTCAGCTGGAGGTCCAGGGAGCCAATAGCATGGCGCCGCGTGTGTAGCGCATGTGCCCGGCTCGCTGGCAACCACTGAATACGAAGGACGCCTGGCAGCGGGGCCGCCGTCGTCACGGTAACCCGTGACGTGCGGCCGACGCCACGTATGGTAACCAAGGGGAGGAGGGAGCGAACGGGGGGGGGGGAGAGGGGAAAGGAAAAGCGATAAAGCGGGGAAGAGCAAGTATAGGTGCTGAAAGAAAAAGTGTGTAGGTGAAGAGTAAAGGAAAGAGATGCCGTGACAAGAACAAAGGAATGAAATGTAAAATAGAACGGAATAAAGTGTATGAGAGCGACATGACAGGGTGAAAGAAGGAAAAAAAACATACAAGGGGGAAGGAAAGAAAAAGGGGACAAAAAGGGGAAAAAAAGGGGGAAAAAAAAAGGGGGGGAGAAAAGAGAGGAAGAAAAACAAAATAAAGTCAAATAGATGGAATATAGTGAATAAAGCACAGTGTGCAAGAGAATATAAGACAAGTAACAGTGCGTAGGGCAGGGAACAATATTTACAATAAAAGAAAGGAAAAGAAAAGGAGAAAGGGAAGAAAAAAGGAAAGAGGGAAAGAAGGAAAAAAGGAAAAAAGCAAAAAGAAAAAGAAAAAAGAAAAAAGAAGAGAGAAAAAAAGGAAAAAAAAGGGAAAAAAAGAAAAAAAAAGGAAAAAAAAGGAAAAAAAAGGAAAAAAGAAAAAAAGGAAAAAAAAGGAAAAAAAAGGAAAAAAAGGAAAAAAAAGGGAAAAAAAGGAAAAAAAAGGAAAAAAAAAGGGAAAAAAAGGAAAAAAAGGAAAAAAAGGAAAAAAAGAAAAAAGGAAAAAAAGGAAAAAAGGATAAAAAGGAAAAAAAGGAAAAAAGGAAAAAAAGAAACAGAGGCAAAAAAGGGGAAAAAAGGAAAAAAAGGAAAAAGAAAAAAAGAAAAATGGGGGGAAAGAAAAGGGGAAAAGAAAGGGGAAAAGGAGAAAAAAGGAGAAAAAAGGAAAAAAGAAAAAGAAGGGAAAAAAAGGAAAAAAAAGGGAAAAAAAGGAAAAAAAGGAAAAAAAAGGGGAAAAAAGGGAAAAAAGGGAAAAGAAGGATAAGGGAAATAAACAAAAGGAGGGGGGGGACTGAGAAGAAAGAGGGGAAAGGGAAACCGAGGGGAGGGGAAAAAAAGGGGGCAGTGAGGAGAAGGTGAAATCAAAGAGGGGTGGGGGGTTGGGGGGGGGGAGAGAGGAGAAGAGGAAAGGGAAAGAAGGAATCTGGGGATATCAAGTGTGATTGCCAGCTAGATAATGCCCAATAAATGTAATTCAGCTGGATAATGCCCAATAAATGTAGTTGGGAATACGGTAACGGGCTCATTGTCATAAATACAATAATACAAAAACAAAAACGGTTAGAGTGCCCACTGGATGATTACCACTGATAAATGCCAGATGTATAAAAGAAATGAGAAAGCAGAAAAAGATCCCCAAAGGGGAGAGTAGTACCAGGTATATATAAACATACAAGGTAAATAAACATCCGATGTTTATTTACCTTGCGATACCATCCGATTGCTAGACTGATATCAAGATGATCAAAATTGCACATTTTACATCATAATGATAACCATATCCTGGATGGAAAAGAAAACATACATGTGAAACAATCATCTTTCATCAATAAAGCATGTAAACAACAAGTTAGTATTGAGTCCCCCAGGGTGTACCGTGCCCAAGGTATAAATCCAGTAGGCCTCACGGCGGAGAAGTAACAGATTTCGGTCCCCTCCTCTATGGGGAGGTTTGATGTGCTCGATCACCATCCCACGGAGCTCATGTGTTTGATGTTTAGCTGTTACAAAGTGTAATGCCACCGGTTTGTTGGGATCAGCCTGTTCACCCTTTTCAGTTTTGGCCAGGGCGACCCTGATGTCGCTTCTGTGTTTCTGGAATCTTTTCTTAAACGGGCCAACAGTCTTACCCACATATGATAATGTACAGGGGCATTTATTGTATAGTATGCCCATTCCTTTTTGTCAAATTTCTTTTATGTATATTTTTAAATGAAAAATGTATAAAATTAAGTTTATAAAATAAAAAAAGGAATGTCAGTTATGCTATAGCATGTTCTGTATATGCTACAAATGCGCCATTTTACAGGCACATTAAGGGGGGACCAGGCACAATATTTAAAGGAATTTTTCATTTTTTAATTCAAGGGGAGAAGATGACTTGCTCACATGCATTAGCTGCTAGCAAAACCAGTCAGACAAAAAACTGTGCAATCAAAATAAGAAAAAAACTAACATGACGAAACATGCAGGGCAAAGTCCAAGTACGTACCGTCGCCACACCTGCCTTGCTGTGTACACAAGCTGTTTCATGGTTCCTTGTCACTTTTGAACTGATCTAATATGCTTGATTAACTCGATTAAAAGAGAAGTATGGGAATTTTTTTCCCCCCATAATCATACTTACCTAGGTGGATGTAGCATTGGTCTGATGCTGCATCTGTCCCCCACCGCCCCTGCACTGAGAACCGAGCCATCAAACACCACCGATGGCTCGGTTCTCTCAGCTCCCCGAGCTGAGAGCTGCTGCTTGTCAATCAACAGATCTCCTGTTCTGCTCCTCCACACTCATTGGAGCCCTGAGCTGTGGAGGGGCGGGAAGCGGTCATCTCAGGCTCTAAACATCTCCCTGAGAGGCTAAGATGGTTATCAGTCCAGGCACCTGGCAGATCCAGACTCCCAGAGCCGGGGTGATGCGGTGCCTGGACTGATCTGTGTGACGTCTGCAGAGAGCGTACTTCAGACCGCTCTCTACTGAAAACAGTTCACAGGAGTGCAAAACTAATTGCACTCCTGTGACCCATAGGAGAAGTTCAGCCAAACGAGCTCAGGCTGGACTTCTTCTTTGACTGATTGATTCTAATATGCCTGATTATGCCTCCAACCCTTTGTTTAATAAAGTATTCTTTTACGGATTTACACTATGTGGATGCCTTGTTCTATTGCATATCCATGATGGGAGTCCATTTGTGCAAATCTACTGAGATGCTATTGACCTTGCCTCATCTTTGATCCTTGTGGTTGGATGACACGAGCTGCCTTATTTATCACTACATGGGCAATTATGAGTCCTAATTATTTGTTTATGACTCAGTCCATCTTATCACGGTGGGGGAATCACGTGATGGAAGCAGATCACATATGCATTTGGATTATTATTATGATTATATGATTGCACGGACACCCTTTCTTTTCTTTCGGACTTATATTTTATTCATTTATTTATATATTCAATCAATTTGTGTTTAACTTGTTTGCCAGAATTTTGCACATAATCACTTTTAATATTTTTCATTTTCATTGTTGCACTTTAAGCATCATTAAAATCACTGCTCCTGGAAAAACAATAGTTTTTTTTTTTTTTTTTTTATTGATACATATCCCCCAGGGCAGTACCCAGATCCCCATACCCATTTTATGGCCAATTACTTGCATATAAGCCTTCAAAATGGGCACTTTTGATTTTTTTCTGTTCGGCTCCCATAGACTTCAATGGGGTTCGCTGTTCTGGTTAGAACATTTCCCCTGTTCGGGAGTTCTGCTGCGAACTGAATAGGGGTGTGTTCGGCCCATCCCTATATGTGGCACAAATCACGTATAATCAGGTAAACCACATATTTGGTGTTACAGTTATAGAAAGATGAGATATCAAATAGTTTCTGAGTCACTGTGGCCTGAAAGGTTTTACCCCTTATGTTATGTTCACGTTTGCGAGCGGAACTAGCACCCAACCCTTCCTCTCTGGAGGATTATCATACTCACCTGGATCAGCGATCCATTTAACCCATATAGAGAACAGCTCGAGTGATGTTTCATAGATGATTTGATCCTTGTATTGAGGGGTCTGGTTGACATGATTGATTCTTTCATGTGCTACCTGAACTCCAATCATCTCAACCTTGAATTCACTCATAACCTCTATTCAGTTTGTATTAAATATCTAGATGTCACTCTTACAGGCAATGTGGAGAATTGCACAGTATCTACCAGAACATTTAGGAAAGACAGTGCTGGTAACTCCTTGCTGTTAGCTTACAGCTGCCATCTTCCACATACCGTTCAAGATTTACCTGTGGGAGAATTTATCAGGGCCAGAAGAAACTGTTCATTGGACAGAGATTATGCACAGGAATGTGACATTGTATCAGGTAGACTAGTGGAACAGTATTATAGGAAAGAATTGGCAGAAAGAGGTAAACAGTTAGCTAATGAGAGAGATCGTAATGTCTTAATCAATTGTGACCTTGGAGGTAAGAAATGGCCCCCTTGCAAAAATGGGAAAGGCATATATTTTGTAACCACATACTCAGTTCAGTATGAACAAATGTGAAAATTATGAAGTGTTGCTTCCCCATTTTGTATACTGACAAAACACTTTATAAAATTTTGCAACAAGGCTGCCATTTTTCCAGCAGGAAAGCTCCTACTTTAGGGGCTATGATGTCTCCGTCTTTGTTCGTTCCCATGGTCACCAGATGTCTCATACATGAGGATGGTGGGATCATATCCATGTGGTTTTTCCATGTGTAAACAATGTATAAGACATAAAAAAGTAGGAATGTCACCTCCTTCTCTACAGGAGAATACTATTCTCTCAGGAACTGCATAAACTCTCATTCAAAAATGACATTTATATCATAGAGTGTAATACCTGTCAATTGCAGTATGTTGGATGTACCATTCGAAATATAAGGGTAAGAATCTCTGAACATTTTAATGATATATCGAATGTCAATACAAATAATATTTCCAATGTATCCAAGCATTTCAGGGAAATACATGGAGGTAGCCTTAACTCCTTTTCCTTTTTTGGTTTGGAGCAGGTTGGAAGACCAGTCAGAGGAGGTGACATACCGTATCTTACTTCAGAGTGAGGTGTGGTGGATACATAAACTTCACACCAGAGTGCCAAGTGGAATAAATAACAGAAAGGACATTAACCTTTTTTTTAAATGATTTGTAACATATGAGGGGTTAATATATGCTTTTTCTTTATGCATCCTACTCTTTGTAGTCTGACCTGATCAATCACACCTCCCCCTTGTGTTTTCCATCTGATCTTAATTGAAACTAATCATGTAACACCCCTAGTCTTAGGGGCAGTTTTGTCACTGTATAGGTTTTATTGTATATTTCAATGCTATGAGCAAGGCTTTAAGCCAAAACGCAATAGCATCTGCCGTGCTGTAACCACTGTCTATGCTGGAATAAATATTTGCAAAGAAGAAGCTTTTGAGTGCTGGCTTTTCTTTAGTAAGTGGAGTGGATTGGATATTTCAGCCAGAGCACCGACACTCAGCTCTCTCTTATTGTGACAGTGCGGTGGAGCTACAGTGAGATGCTACATTGTAATTCACAGGAGGAAAAGTTTATCCAAAACCTAACTCCTCCGGAGCCTCTACCACCTTAAATCGCAGAGCACCTAACCGCTCTGCCCAGGCTTCAACTTTAAAACTTATGTTCAGCCCTTATTTTTTGCAAGATTGGTGTGGGTAGGCTACCTGCACTCAGTGTAAACACAATTAAATCAGAGGACTGCTGCTTCTTAAAATATCTGAATACAAAATATATATAAAACTGTGCCAAAGAAGTTGTGCTATCACTTTAAATTGTTAGACGTATTAAGTCTGTAACTTTGAGAGCAGGGAAATATATTGACCACGATCTTTAACCCTTAGACTCGAATACACTAGCTTTCTTTAAAGATTCGACTCAAGTAGTAAGGTAATTGAAGGTTTTGAGATGTCATGACAGCTAATCGTTAATTACGGCTGACGTGACGTAACACTACATTGGTATTTCCTACCAGAAGGGTTACCAGGCAGTTAAATACTATTTATCGACTGAGGGTACGATTCTAGAAGCTTTTGGAATTCACTATGAAACAGTGTTATCTATGGTTTGGGGGCAAGTTTTATTTACAAAAAACAGGCGTCGCTATGGGCTCCAAATCTGCCCCTAGCCTAGCCAATCTGTTCATGGCATGGTAGGAGGAGGGTGCCATTTATACTAATCCTCCTCCAGAACTTATGATTTGGAGGAGGTATATAGATGATGTCCTCTTCATATGGAGGGGCACCGAAGAGTCCCTACATGCATTTATGAAGGAGCTGAATAGTAATGACTGGGGAATTCACTTTTCCTTTTTGACCAAGATGTATTTCAGAACAACAGATTGAAATGGCTTCATACCAACAGGGAGTTGCCACCACCCATATTAATTAAGGGCTGTCCCAAAAAGTAAGTTCCTCCAAATCAGGAGAAACTGTTCCAATTGGAATGATTTTGTTTCTCAACCTGATGTATTAAAATGCAGATTTTTAGATAAGGGATATTCTGACAATTGTTTTTACAGCAAACTATAAATTAGATTTCAGAGTTAGATCGAGAGTGCCTATTGGTTCAGATGGAAATTAGTTAGAAACCCCAGGATAGCACATTTGAGTAGGCTTTTATTACTTCTTTTTCAAACCAGTATAAGATAATTAAAAAATGAATTAAAAAAACACTGGGACATCAATTAAAATTTTAAAGTTTTAGGGCCACACTTACCTGCCATACCAGATAAGATTGCCCATTATTTAATATAGAGGCCTATTCATCCTGTCTTTTTTGGGAACCTAAAAGGTTTTTTTTCTTGCCACAGTTGTAAGGTACGTAAAACTGTGGTCCATTAAAACCTGCCAATGAGTAGTTTGGTGTCCCAAGCCACACCATACAATTAAAGATTTCATTACCTGGTCCACCAGAGGAGTGGTGTATCTCCTGGAGTGTCCGCATGGAATGCTGCAGGACCTCATGTGCACTCCAGGTGTGAATGGGAGAACACCTGGGCAATTTTAGGAAGGGGTTTACAGGACATAGCCTTTCCAAACACTTTTTATAGTGTCATAAAAAGGATTATTCCATGTTAAACGTCATAGGTATAGATAAGCGTGTTCCCTATTGGCGGGGTAGTAATGTTATTAGAGAGATTTCTCAGCAAGAGACTTGCTTGGTTTGAATGTGGCCTTTATTATTAATAACTTTATTTACTTGTATTACTAATTTTAATTTGTATCTTTTATTTTAATTTTATGTTTTTTTCTGTTTTAATTGTTTTATTTTGATTTGCAAAATATGTAACTGCGATTGTGAGAATATAGAATATTACATTGATATCAGAGAGAGTGTGGCATAGGCTTTTTGGCCACTAGATGCAGCTCAGCATAGTGCTAATGTGAAAAAACAAATGATTTTTTCATTCAAAAGTTTTTTGTTAATTCGAATTTTCAACTTCTGTAAGTTTGCTTAACCTGGGGTTGTACTTGCCAGGAAGTGACAAGGTTTTTGATTATTTTTGTATCATGCGATTCTCATTCCCATACCACTGTATTTCATTGCTGAGCTGACTGCATGTCTCTTATATAAAGAAGAGAGTTTTCTTTTGTCCCTTAAGATGTGGTTTACCAACAAATAATGCTAGCTTGTAGCATTATTGCGCACTCCGCTGGGTGGTCAGTGGTGCCATTTTTATGCCTGTGCTGACCGATGCTTGTGAGTACCTTTAAGTATAATAAATGTTACTGGTTTTGAGATACTGAGCCATGGATTTCTAGATTCCTTCTCTCTGAGTGATATAAGCCTGGGTTTGGTGGCAGTGTACTTGATCTGGGAGTGCTGCTGAGTGGAAACTAGAGTTGATTGTTCACAGCACCTGTCTATTATTATGAATATATTGCATTGGAGCACTTTACATTTTTGGTGATAGATTTAAAGGCATAGCGCAACTTCTTTTGGCACGCTTACGTGCTTACTTTTTGCAAGACTTGGGTCACAAAGCCCAGCAAGTCTTCACTAAAGCCCTCTTAACAAGGAGGGAGAACTCTCACTCCTAACAGCAGGGGAACAACTGTTACAGGTTGCCTCTCTCTGGGTCATAGACATCCCACACCCGTGGATTCAATCAGTGGTTTCAAAGGGGTACAAAATAGAGTTCAAACTCTACCCCCTCACTGTTTTCTTCTCTCAAATCAACCAAAAGCAGGCCAAGGACAGTCAGATTTGCAGAATGCCCTGAAACATTTTTTTTACCCAAATGGAGTACCTCCACGGGACAGGTTTCAAGGATTTTATTCAAACTTGTTCAAAGTACCATAGTCCAACTGGGAAATTCATTCTATTCTGGATTTAAAATTCCTAAAAACATACCTACAAATTCCAAAATTGTGAGCGTTCAAGGCCTCATGGTAGCCTCTTTAAGGCTGCACCATTTTCCCAATGTTTTTCAAGAGCTCTCCAACATAATATCCTGTTAATCTGAGACAAGCATGCTCCTTCTTTCTCCCTACCTGTGCTCCTGTCTATTCTCTGAGGAAACCAGCGGTGATTGGCTGGTGAAACGCGTCAGCACGTGACGTCAGCACGTCACCTCGGAGCCGCGAGCACAGGGCGTTTGAATGTTTTACCGGGAACTAACAGCTGACGACCGGCTTATACCATCTGATAGAAGGCGCTGACACAGCGGAACTTTCTCCATCTGACGGCACAAGCAAATGCAACTTTCTTCATCTACAAGTAACTACCTGGGGTAGAGCCTGCGATCCTGTGAGCTGCTGATCCACCTAGTGAGAGTAGTATCACTCCTATCTATAATACCAATGCAGCCTTGTCGTACTTGCTCCCCCTATTGCTTGCTATTTACATGAACTACCTTGCTTGAATGTCCTGAGTTACTATCGCCTACAGTAGGTGTTGCCGGTCATTGTGGTCAGCCTACATATGTCATGTGTTTAGCTCCCGGACTGTTATTAACTTTCTAATTGTGTTCAAACAGTATTGAACCTCTCTACAATAATATTAAGTCAATTTTTATTCATCCACCCTACCCCCACACCGCCACACCATTTATACTGGGACTGATCTGAGGACTCACATCATCTAATTACTGGCCAATGTAGTAGGAAGTTGCTGCTGTGATTGGTGTGTGTATGGGGTATGTTTGGCCGCGGCTCCGTTGTTTTTAATGATAACGTTATCAATTTTAATTAGTCATCTGATATCTACCTTGATTTGCCCATAATTGCCTATATTTTGTATTTTTGTGTGGTGTTCTATAGTTTAATAAACATATTGTTTTTTTGACAGATCGTGTTTGGGTTATTGCCTCCTTTTGGGGAATCTCTTTTTCCTTGTTATTTTTGTATTCCAGCAAGAAACTCCTTGTTTTGGTGGATTTCAAGCCCAGCCCTAACAATACTTAAGCTCCACCTTCCCTATCAATGGAAAGTGATAACAACAGACACTAGTCTTTAAGGCTGGAAAAGGGTGTTCCAGTCTCTGATGGTCCAGGAAACATAATCAAATGTGGAAGCCAAGCTCCCCATCAACACCTTGGAATGTCTCTGTAACACTGGACCCCCCTTTTGAATGGACACTCAATCAGGGTGCAGTCAGATAATACGGCTGTAGCTTATATTAATCACCAAGGAGGCACCAGGAGTCTAGAAGAATTGAAAGAAACAAATGAGATAATCTCATGAACGGAAATCTCATGAAGTTATATCTGTGATCCACATCCCAGGAGTGAAAAACTGGAAAGTGGACTACCTCAGCTGCCACAGCCTGGATTGAAGGGAATTGGACCCTTCACACAGATGTCTTCAAACTCATATGTCAGAAATGGGGGACCCCAGATTTAGACGTCCTAGCATATGCTTGAAAGCTTTCCAGTATCCAATCACCTGAAGGTACGAGCCTACAACCCATGGCCTATGAATACTTTGCCTGTGTCCTGTTCTGTACTTTAAGTTATGGAATTTACAGGTAAGTGAATAATCCAATTTTTTTTGCTTAGTTAAATGTCCCCCATGACAGTGCCTATGTCCCCGTATCCTTTTTGACAATAGCTTGTGTATTAGTGTAATTATCAAGATTCATTCCCCATAGAGTTCTATAGGGTTCTCTGCTAAGTTTGGGTTTTACAGAATTCAATCAGGATTTAATGAAACCCTGCAAATCAACCCAGATATGTGTTGCTGACAAGAAGCCTTTTTTCAAACTGAAATTAACAATATTGGGGTGCTGCAGTTGTACGTAAGCCAAAGTTATTGTAATTGAAAAAAACAACAGGCAAAATCATAATTAAGGTAGTTCCAAAGGCAGAAGTTTTTTAGAATGCATTAAGATAAAAAACCTTCTGTTTAGTCTAATTCCGGCCGGATAGAATTAGACTGAGACCTTGCCAGACTGCACCTGTCCCCTCCACTGCTTGTGTCTGCAGTCAGCATGCTGAACTTGTGACAGTGATCACATTGTCCCTGGAGGGATCCACTATAGAGATCACACACTGCTCTCTATGAACTGGGGGATTATTAGGGTTGTGTCCAGGTAATTGATCCCCGGGGGTCCCCCTTCCTGGAGTTCTGAAGATTTGGGTCCTCACCTGGAGCCGATCCCCATCACAGGCATGAGACATGGCATCTGTCAAGGTGGCAGTGCGAGTCCGACCGATGAACCGCAGAACTGAGGGAACTACGCCTGAACTCTGACAGAGCTGATCGGTCCTTATCCCAAAAGGCCCCGGCTGGGTTTTAAGCCATCCGCTTATTATATTTGGCGTTCTGGTAAGGGCAATTCATGGTCGTGATCTCTGGATTGTGAATCATTTCTATGCATGTTGTACCATTTGGATAATGCGGAGTGCTTTTTCTTACTCAAAGCGATATTTGGACTATACCATTGTACATTCACTTCAAATATTTATGTCAATATCAACTAAAGGACACTTAGCGCAGTTTATTTTTATTAGTCACACATTAAGGGCCCACCATTCACACTACATCAGTTGAGCTGTGTTGCTCGACTCAGTCCCAAAGCAACGACAAGCTAAAATGTATTGTTTCCAATAAGTTCAGCACCAATATGCTAGGTGAAATTGTACAATGCTGCATTTAAAAGCTTTGCAATTCATGACTAGGGTACCACAGATGTCAACCAGTCCATCATCACACAGTGCTATGGTATACTCCCCAACTCACTTTACCCAAATAACGAGACCGACACCAATATGGAGAAAATTTTGACCATATTGGCCATTTTTTATTAACAAACATCCACAATAACGCTCCTTAGCAAAAAAATGATAATAATCAACAAACCATAACATAAAGGACTTTTAGGAGAAAATCTTAATCTTGGGGGCACCAAATCACCAACATTATGTTTGTATCTGCGTTGCTACTTAACTATCCCCAGTCACGTTACACTGGCTCAGGGACAGACCCACCACTTCACAGATACGTCCTTGTTACCACTTCCCAGATAACACATCATTAACTAGAATCCAACAGAGGACGCCATACCTTAGATGGGCCCCTACTATGAACTGTTACTAAACATTTTAATGCCTCAGAACACTCCAAACCGCAAAGGCCCCTATAACCAGCACAAAAACAGATCCAATGCAGGGCAGGGAAAGTGGGAAGAATCCTTCTCGTCCACTGACTCCAACTGCTTTTTCACCTTCCGAATCCCACTCCGTATACCCCCCCATTATGGCCCACCCACTCACTACAACCACCATTTCTATGCTATAACTGATTTAACCCTCTTCTTCCAGGTTTCCCCATGTCCCCCTAGTTATGCAGCACTTCGCTCATTTTTTCTCTTCTCTTGCTTTGGGCCTATCTTTACAACTCTCCATGTCATGCTGCAACACACGCTATGGAAAGCAAAATTAAATATGTCAGCTTCTGCTTTGGAAAAAAAATGCTCAACAAAGCAACAAAAATCATTAAAAAAGACATGTCACTACAAGTCTACTGAATTGCACCAAATACTACGTACGTGATGTGAATTCAGCCTAAGAAACACTAACTTTCATCAACTTTAATTTGGCATTGGCTGACTAATGCGATGTTTGAAAATTCTTTCCTCTGTACTTTGTTGCACATAGAGATACAGACAAGGCATAGAATCCACAATGAAATATATTGCAATCGCTAATAGCACACATTTTTACTGATGGTGTATTAATAAACACTTTAGACAGCAGGACACCAGTAAATGTAAGTAAAGTGTCTTCTTTACTTTATATCACATTGATTTTTCATGGTAACTCTTCCTTAATGTTTTGCTATAAAGGCTAATGTATTTGGAGCATGCTAATGATTAGTTTGCTTTTAAAGCATATGAGAAATTCTATAGCACAGATTTTAAAAGTATTTCCTAACCTATTTCCTTTGGTCAGATACAGTATCTCACAAAAGCGAGTACACCCCTCACATTTTTGTAAATATTTTATTATATCTTTTCATGTGACAACACTGAATCAATTTTCTACAATGTAAAGTAGTGAGTGCACAGCTTGTATAAAAGTGTAAATTTGCTGTCCCCTCAAAATAACTCAACACACAGCCATTAATGGGTAAACCGCTGGCAACAAAAGTGAGTACACCCCTCACTGGGGAGCTACAGTGCATTGAGGGAACAATGAATGCCAACATGTACTGTGACATACTAAAGCAGAGCATGATCCCCTTCCTTCGGAGACTGGGCTGCAGGGCAGTATTCCAACATGATAACGACCCCAAACACACCTCCAAGACGACCACTGCCTTGCTAAGTAAGCTGAGGGTAAAGGTGAAGGTGTTGGTCAAGCATGTCTCCAGACCTAAACCCTATTGGGCATCTGTGGGGCATCCTCAAACGGAAGGTGGAGGAGCGCAAGGTCTCTAACATCCACCAGCTCCGTGATGTTGTCATGGAGGAGTGGAAGAGGACTCCAGTGGCAACCTATGAAGCTCTGGTGAACTCCATGCCCAAGAGGGTTTAGGCAGTGTTGGAAAATAATGGTGGCCACAGAAAATATTGACGCTTTGGGCCCAATTTGGACATTTTCACTTAGGGGTGTACTCACTTTTGTTGCAAGTGGTTTAGACATTAATGGCTGTGTGTTGAGTTATTTTGAGGGAACAGCAAATTTACACTGTTATACAAGCTGTACACTCACAACTTTACATTGTAGCAAAGTGTCATATCTTCAGTGTTGTCACATGAAAAGATATAAAAAAAATGTACAAAAATGTGAGGGATGTATTCACTTTTGTGAGATACTGTATATACTGTATATACAAATGCATTCTTTATTTTTCCCCACTGGCCAATGATAAATCTTTTGGCACCCAAAACTGCACTGGAGTGCTCTTAAACAGATTTTTTATAATTGCAGCGGAAAGGAAAATAATCTTCAAACCTATCCCTGGGGGTCCCAAAAAGGTGTCTTCAAATGGAAGAGCAGCAAAGATAGTGCCCAGCGGCCTCTCACCACTCAGATGTTTGTTGTGGAGTCTCCTTCTTCTCTTGTGTGTCTGAAACATTGGACACTTGATTAGCTTGCCTTCTATGGGCTTCTAGAGCAGTGGTCTCCAAACTGCGGCCTGGGGGCTGGATGTGGCTCTTTACATGCTTTTATCTGGCCTTTGAGGCATTATTCCCCCCACTGTCAGCAACAATGGGGCACTATTCCTCCCACTGACACCAATGATAGAGTGCTATCATTCTCCCACTGACATCGACAATGGGGAACTGTTCCATTAATATTAATGATGCGGCACTGACACCAAAAATGGGACACTATACTTGACACCAATGATGGGACACTAATTCTCCTACTGACCCCAATGATGGGACACTATATCTCCCACTAATACCAATGATGGGGCACTATTACTCCCCCTAATACCGATGATGGGGCATTGTTTACTCCAACTGACACCAGGACATTTTCTTCCCCCACTGGCCACAGTCTGGTAAGTGAGCTACTAATGCTACACAGCAAACTATGTCACTTCAATAAATCAGTAATTCACTCATTTGATCTTATTCTGAGTACAGTATGCACAGTATCTAAATCTAACGCAGCTCAACAGTGGGTCACTGGGAGCGTTTTGCTTGAAGTATGTGCTGTGTAACTTCCTCTCCCTCTTTTGTACTTATGTCATTCTCTATGTATTAAATCAATTTCAAAGCAGTCGTCAATATAATCGATAGCTGTAAGAAAATTCTTAGTAGTGTCACTTTTTATTTCTTTATGTGAGAGGCAGGAAAGAGCCTTCACTGGATGTTGTCTCAAATGTCACTTTATACAAAAGGCAAACCTACTAAGATAATTATATAACTAATGCTGTATTTTGGGCTAGATGGCCCTTTAAGCTTATCTTGCCTTATGGAGGTGATGTTTGACTATAAAATATATTTTAAAACTATATTAATGTAATTTTATTATGTTTCATCCCATAAAATACATGCATGATAATTTGTTAAGATTTCACCTAATTAAATTGTAAAAGTATACGATGCAGGAAAGTGTATTCTTCTACAGCCAGCTATGAAATAAACATTCTGCATAAAATTATTGCATTCTCCCAGAGTGCAAAGCAGAGAAAATGAAGTACAATTCAGCAAAATAACCAGCCATATAAATGTATAGTATTAAATGTAAGCCATGAAGGAGTTTACAGGTACAAAGATAGTGACTTTCACACATAACGCAGACATATTAAAGGACATATTAAAGGAGTGTGTGATTTGAAAGGACCTAAAAGCCCAAATGAACCCTCATAATTTATTACTCTAGGACCCCTTTCACACTGAGGCGCTTTTCAGGTGCTTTCACGCTAAAAAAAGCACCTGAAAAGCTCACAAAAACCTATTTTCCTTAAAATCAATGAATGCTTTCACACTGGGGAAGTGCGCTGGCAGGGTGGTGAAAAAATGCCCCTCTCCATTGAAATGAATGTAAAGTTCAAAAGCGCCTGAAAAGCTCTTCAAAAGCAACTGAAAAGCTCTACAAAAGCGCTCAGTGTTTTACTGGCGGTTTAGAGGCGCCTCAGTGTGAAAGGGGCCTTAAAAAAAAAAACAGTTTACGATTCCAGCTTATAAATATTCACTATTAGGTTATTTTAGAGTTTAAGATAGCTTAATCATACCTCCCAACTTTTTGAGATGGGAACGAGAGACACCTATTAGCAAAAGTATGTAGGCATAGGACACACCCTCTGCCACGCCCTCTTAAAGGAGAATTATACAAAATTAAATGATTAGTGAAACCCACAAGTGCATTTTTTTACCACTACTATTCCTTTGTACTGGCTTTTAAAATGTACAAATGCAACCATTTAGAAAGTGGTTTAAAGGGTTTCAAAGCCAAGTAAGTAAGTGCATAGTATACATATATACAGACATATACAAATTCAGACAGTAGAGGGCAGCAGATCCCTACACACTACTCCTGGTGAAATCTTTATGTGCAATCAAAGGCAACACAACATGCATAGTAAACATCAGCTTAAGAAAACAGTATTGTTCTTTCCCCATCGCAATGGTTTGCTGAGGAAAAACAACTTAATAGCAATACATGCTAGATGAAGAAAAAACAGGCAACATGTTAAAGTGGAGTTCCTGTATAAAAAGAAGCAAAAATACTCTTGCGCACAGGTGTATTGGCTAGAAAGTCCCAAGGGTTCAAGAAGGACTATGGATTTTGGCCTTGCTGCTCTCAAGGATGGGATTGTCCTAGTGTTAAATGAAAAGAAGAAAAAGAGCGCACCAGCCTAGTGCATTATCCTTGACAGATTTATTAATTAAAAACAAGATAAAAACTACTCACAAAGGTCGAAGAAAAAATCGCATAGTATATGGCACAGAGGCAAATATTCCAGTGGTAGCAGTTTTCCAGGTCCCAGGAAGGAGGCATACGGACTACTGCTGGCTAACGCGTTTCGAAGGTTACCCTTCTTCATCAGAGCCTTAATAGTGTTGGTCTCATGCTGGCTTTTTATACACATGTCCAACTAGACCAGACTGGTCGGGTTGGTTCTAGGGCTCCTCCCTTAATTAATGGGCGGTCCTCTAGGAAGGGTGGGTCTTGGCTTGGTTGTCATTATTAAAGGGCCATAGTATATTAATTTATTTAATTAATTAATTATAACTTAAATTCTATTATACATAACAAATTTCTTCAATATTCAAAAAATACAAATTAATTAAATAAATTAATATACTATGCTACCACTGGAATATTTGCCTCTGTGCCATATACTATGCGATTTTTTCTTCGACCTTTGTGAGTAGTTTTTATCTTGTTTTTAATTAATAAATCTGTCAAGGATAATGCACTAGGCTGGTGCGCTCTTTTTCTTCTTTTCATTAAAGTGGAGTTCCTGCCTGGGGAAAAAAAATAAGGCTCTGTTCAAACGTAGGCGTTTTGTTTGCAGGCAGAAATTTGCACGATTTTTGCCACAATTTTGTATAGGTCAAAATGTAAAAAGCAGAAAACGCCTGTAATTTGCCAAAAAAGAAGCTCCTGTACTTTTTGAGCTTCAGGCGTTTTGCTTCAGATGACAAAACGCTCAGATGTGAACAGGGGCTATTGAAATGAATGGGATTTGTCTTGTTGGGCGCTTTTAGAGCTGAGGCTAACATGCAGAAAAACGCCCAAAAACGCCTAGGTGTGAATAGAGCCTAAAAGTCAGCAGCTACAAATACTGTAGTTGTTGACTTTTAATATAAGGACACTTACCCGTCCAGGAAGCCTGCAATGTCAGCACCCCAAGATGATCCGTCCGTCGGCTTCGGGTGCAGGCACCGGAATTGCAAGTAAGAGAAACCTACTTGCAAGCGTGAGTCACGCGGCGCATTCTGAATGGTCCCGTCATTTTCTGGGACACACACAGGTCCCAGAATGCAACAGGGGAAGGAGGAGGGCCGGATGCAGCCAAGGAAGTGACGTACCTTGCTGCGGCTACATAGTACGTAAGTCCCGAAGAAAGAAATGCAAAAAATAAAAAATCCAAAAATAAGGGGGGGGGTCAATTGTTTAGAACAGATTTGTCTTTTTGCCTGGAACTCCGCTTTGACTAAATTGGAGACTGTTTCTACCCAAGCATGATACAAATAAACCTGGGGCCCAAAGAACATCAAGCACAGACATTTGCAAAAGCACTTTATTGGTTTGGACAGAGGACGGATCATAGCATATTGTTTACAGCCCTGGCTTTTTTTATATATATTGAACTTTCATTTATGGTTTATTCTACATTTTTTTGTTTACATTGTGGATTGTTTACAGCACTCTTTATTGATACATTGGATATAGCAACAACACGTTATACATTGGATTTAAAGGTATAGAAGAAGTATTTGTCAATAATCTTAGCATTTGTTGCTGTGGTTTAACGCTGCAGCTAGTTTTAGGTTGTTAATTTCTCCCTTGGAGAGTATAGGAGGTGCGTAGCAGCTTTGCATATAGGAATCTTTAGAACATTATACTTTAGCGCAGTGTACCTTATTAAATAACAGCCTAGTACACATGGGCCGAAAGTCGGGCAACATCGGACGGTTTCTTTTGAACTGGACAATGTTGCCCGACATTTGGCCTGTGTGTACTGCCACCAGTCCAAAGGGGCATAACCAAAAAAGGTCTGCCGGACGGCTCCCGATCATCGCTGTCAGCCAATGTTAGTACAGCGGTTCTGACCTGAGCTGTCAGGTTTTTTTTGTTCAAAAAAAAACTATTAGTGGGTACTAGGCTTTACAATCGCTGTGTCAGTTCCTTGTTCCAGAGCTCTGGAAACTTTGGGTAACTCAAATCAAATTTGAGGGTAAAATCTGTATTTCTGACTTGAACTCTGCACACTTTAGCATAGGGGTTAACACCAAGCACAGGGTAGCAGTTAGCAGTAGTTTTTTTACAGTCACAACTAGGGTTGCACTGATACCAATACCGATACCAATACCTTTAAGACCAAGTACAAGTACCGATACTTTTTTTTAATGTCATGTGACAGTGGCCCTGGTGCGGGGGGGGCTTTGGTGAGAAATCAGAGGTCTAAGCAGACCCCTGATATCTTCCCCCTTTGAGGCAGGGAAAGGGATTGAGGATAGAGATTCTCCAGTCCCTTTCTCTGCAGGGGGTGACCCAAAGGATGACACAGTGGGGGACAAAATGGATCGGGACTCGGAGGAGGACACGGAGAGCCGAGGAGGACGCAGAGGGACTTGGAGGAGGACACAGAGGGGGGCCTGGGAGGACAAAACGGATTGGCACCCGGAGGAGGACACAGGGAGCACAGAGGGGGACAGCTGGGGGGGATTGGTGAGGCGGTGGGGGCCGTTACAAACACCGATCTCCCTGACAGCCGCAGGAGAGGAGGAGAAGCGGTTGTCAGAAAAGCTATACAGGGAGATTGGTGCTTGTAACTCCCCACCATCGCACCACCAATCATCCCTGAGGCTGCCCAAGTATTGGGTCAAGCATTGTAGCATTTGCACAAGTACAAGTACTCATGCAAATGCCCGGTATCGGCACCGATACTAGTATCGGTATCAGTGCAACCCTAGTCACAACTGTGGATTCCATTCTTGCTCTCCATTCCTTTCTCTCAGGAATAGCTAACCATCTACCCTTCTTTGTTTATCATCTCTTTGGGAGTCTCCATGAGGATATGCCTTCCATCCCTGAGTAGCTTGGGGGCAATACTGGAAGCTCTTCTAAGCACTCTCCCTGCTTCTGGTAGAATTTCCACTGGGCTCTTTCCAATGTGATACACCACTCCATGCCAACAGCAAACAGAGTGGACATTACAGAGCTCTTAAAGTTCAGATGGGATTAACGAACTTGATCAACTTGACCAAAAGAAACAGTCTGACCTACTTTAAGAAACATCTGGAAAGCACTATGTACTGCTGTACAATTAGTGCCCAGTATCACTGAA
The DNA here is from genome assembly GCF_042186555.1 of Aquarana catesbeiana. Lineage (NCBI taxonomy): Eukaryota > Metazoa > Chordata > Amphibia > Anura > Ranidae > Aquarana > Aquarana catesbeiana. The sequence continues at coordinate 464,434,901 of NC_133325.1, forward strand.
GCTGTGTGGGAATCACCTGTGTCAGGACACACAAAAACCATGATCTCCACAGGAAGAACACTTGTTTTATATATCTGGAGCAGTCACAATTATTTGCAAGCTTCCATCAACAGGATATGACTCAGTGTTTAGGCCCTACAATTCTATTGTTCCAGTAGGCTGAGGAGAGGTAAACTGCTCAAGTACTTCTGGTAGAATGAAATGCAAATAACTTTAACCTGGCAACTTGTGTCAAATAGAACCAGAGTTGTATGCCCATTGACAGTGACTTTAACTATAGATTTAGAGCCTATGAGGAGTCCACTTGGCTTTGGTCTGAAACGCCGACATCTACATCTTTGCTTCTGTACAGGGAATGCCACATTTAGAACCCTTCCCCCGAGTCATGAGACTGTTTTGCAGTATGGCCAGTATGACTACAATTAAAACACCTTTGAGAACCTCTCCCCCTCTGTGTAGCAACTGCTTGAGCAACTGAAGATTTGGATTGATAAGACTCAAAAGTAGTTAGAATTGTGATCCCTTTTGGAACACTTTTCACCTTCCTAGAAATATAAAACTGAATGTCAGATTCCGTTTCTTCTCTAACTTCATTGACTCATGGAAAGAAGGAATTCTCTCAGATAACATCATTTTGAGGAGCTGACAGGATATTGAGGTAGCAAGCTTCTTACTAACTGACTGGTTCTCATAGTGTCCACGGCAGAAGGAGTTATAGCACTGTGATACACTAAACATTACGAGGGAAACTGTAATTGATTAATAAAAGTGGAAACATCTTCCTCTTCTTTCTGACAAGACATACAGTATCTGTATGTAGTCCATTGCACTTACTCCTTCATGGGTGTCTCGATACAGGTGGATTAATTCCACAGCTGAAAGTTTAAATAGGGTGTTCACTATCATTATCCATTCTGTGAGAATAGCTACTTGATATGGGAATGATTCCAGACAGCTGCACTTCCAAAAATCCTTTTATTGAAGCTTCATATGACAAGTGGTTGACAGATGGAGCAGGGAACAAAGAGGTAGACGCGTTTCGCGCAAATGTTAGCGCTTAGTCATTACCTCATTATAATGACTAAGCGATAACATTTGCGTGAAACGCGTCTACCTCTTTGTCTCCTGCTCCATTTGGCAACCACTTGTCATTTGAAGCTTCAATAAAAAAATTTTTGGAAGTGCAGCTGTCTGAAATTATTTCCTTATGTTACACAGCATGCGAGCTGGGCTAGCACCTGACTAGTGTGTGTGGGGATTAACCAGAGACTCACTCACCTGGAACAGCTTTTCTTGTTCCATTGAAGCTACCTGATATAGGTTTTTCTTTTACATGAACTGGTAGGAAAACACAGGGTAAGTCTAACAATGCATCTAGGATTACACCCTTTAAGAGCAAGTTGAGGATTATATTGCTCCTCTAAACTCCTGTTAATCTTACTTCAATCTCAGCAGTGCCTCTGAATGTTGCCCGCTTTTAGGAAGGGGGGTTTGGAGAACTGGCCCTCTCCAAGCAGGATGTTGCATTAAACCTGTAGGTAAAGAAGATAACCAGAACCTCCGTTAAGTGGAAGAGTGGACTTCATAATAAAGTTGGTAGTGCCTCCACCTTCCTGAGAAAGTAAACAGATCTCTAATTGAGTAATTGAGCTATTAAGTAATTGAGGGCAGAAGAGCTACTGCAACCAGCATATAACATTAACGCTAAGCATAAAGATACACACCAGTATAGAAATAATACAAGCTTTATATAAGAAGAGATTAATAACAATGCATATATCCAATGTACAAACAGGTATTATTAACAAAGGGTCAGATAGCAGTCCTGATGGAATTGCCCACATATACCAGGCTACATACTTGTATATACTGCATAGTTATTATTAAAGCTACCTCCAGATGAATGTTGCAGCAAAGTCCAGTTGCAGGGGACCCTGAGGATGATTTGCCGTCTTTGTCTTGGAGACCTGAAGACAAGATCTGTGGTCATGAGGAAATCCTCCAATTGTTGTCCAACCAGCCTAAAACACAGATTCTCATTAGCAGGAACTGTGGTGTGGCACTGGAACTCTGAGCCGGCCTATCTACTTTAGTGCATCACTAATCATTTCTAATCTGACATGCAACTGAACCTCTAAACCTGTGATCCCAACATGGACAGTGGAAGCCTAACCTGGCTATAACCTATGCTGGCTGTCAAACTATAACTAGCTATAGAATTCTACACCAGAAGGGACAGGGTTAACTAGAAGAACAGGAGATGCATATAAACTATAGTGCAATAAACAGGTTCATCTATCCATATACTGGAAGGTGACCACTACATATACATATATACCTGATGAAAGGGGGGGCTCTACTGGGGGATAACTGATGTAAGGGGGACACCACTGGGAGATACCTGATACAAGGGGGACACTGCTGGGGGATACCTGATGTAAGGGGGGCTCCACTGGGGGATACCTGATGTAAGAGGGGGCTCCACTGGGGGATACCTGATGTAAAGGTGGGCTCCACTGGGGGATGCCTGATGTAAGGGGGACACTGCTGGGGGATACCTGATGTAAGGGGGGCTCCACTGGGGCATACCTGATGTAAGGGGGACACCACTGGGGGATACCTGATGTAAGGGGGGCTCCACTGGGGGATACCTGATGTAAAGGGGGCTCCACTGGGGGACACCTGATGTAAAGGGGGCTCCACTGGGGGACACTTGATGTAAGGGGGACACCGCTGGAGGATATCTGATGTAAGGGGGTGCTCCACTGGTCACCTGATGTAAGGGGGACACCGCTGGGGGATACCTGATGTAAGGGGGGGCTCCACTGGGGGCACATGATGTAAGGGGGACTCCGCTGGGGACACCTGATGTAAGGAGAGACTCTGCTGGGAATGCCTGGTGTAAAGAGGGACTCTACTAGGAATGCCTGATGTAAAGAGGGACTCTACTGGGAATGCCTGGTGTGAAGAGGGACTCTACTGGGAATGCCTGGTGTAAAGAGGGACTCTACTGGGAATGCCTGATGTAAAGAGGGACTCTACTGGGAATGCCTGGTGTGAAGCGGGACTCTACTGGGAATGCTTGGTGTAAAGAAGGACTCTACTGGGAATGCCTGGTGGAAGGAGGGACTCTACTGGGAATGCCTAGTGTAAAGAGGGACTCTACTGGGAATGCCTAGTGTAAAGAGGGACTCTACTGGGAATGTCTTGTGTAAGGAGGGACTCTACTGGGAATGCCTAGTGTAAAGAAGGACTCTACTGGGAATACCTGGTGTAAGGAGGGACTACACTGGGAATGCCTGGTGTAAAGAGGGACTCTACTGGGAATGCCTGGTGTAAAGAGGGACTCTACTGGGAATGCCTGGTGTAAGGAGGGGCTCTACTGGGAATGCCTGGTGTAAAGAGGGACACTACTGGGAATGCCTGGTGTAAGGAGGGACTCTACTGGGAATGCCTGGTGTAAGGAGGGACTCTACTGGGAATGCCTGATGTAAGGAGAGACTCCGCTGGGGACACCTGATGTAAGGAGAGACTCTGCTGGGAATGCCTGGTGTAAAGAGGGATGGTGCTGGGGAGACCTGATGGCATCTGGTGGCAGACAACGTGGCAAGTGGCACGCTCAGGGCTGCCACTGATTCTACATTATGGTTAGTTGAACTATTTCATTTTATATTACAATGTAATAATAGTATTAATGCGCTTCAATCATCCTGAAACCATAACAACCATGGTGCCGGAATGATTGATACTCTAAGATACTCCAAACACCAGGTGTTTGGAGTATCTTTATCTGCTGATTGTTAAACTTTCTGAAATACAATATTTCTATTATGGTAGGTTCTATAGGTTATAGGTTCTTTCTTTCTTTCTTTCTTTCTTTCTTTCTTTCTTTCTTTCTTTCTTTCTTTCTTTCTTTCTTTCTTTCTTTCTTTCTTTCTTTCTTTCTTTCTTTCTCTCTTTCTCCCTTTGTTTCTCCCTCCATCCCTTGCTCATCTCAGACTCTAACCACACCCCATTTAAGTCACGCCCTGTTAAGCCACGCCCAATATTTAGCTTAAACCACTCCCATTTTTATTTCCCCCACTACGTCACACCTACAAACAAATGCTCCGCCCCCTAATTATAATAAGACTCCGCCTACAGACAAAAAGTGTCCTTATACATTTTTTTTGGGCAACTATTCATATACAGTAGCAAAGACCTAGCTGTCTGGAATTGTGCATGTGAAATAAGAATAAGGCAAGGCTGAGATACTCTGTCACAAGGATTTACAGTAGATATACACTTAGCAGCTGCAGTTAAACTATTAATTCTTAGGCATACTCGCATAATAGCCCCTTCTGGTTTGGAATTTAGCAGCATGGACAGGACAAGTGGCTAAGACTTACCCTTTCTCTACACTTCATCCTTCCAGGGTTTCAAAGGCAACAACCCAGGGACAAGAAGTACGTACATTTACAGGAATAAAGTAAACCCCCACATTGTAAAACAAACAATTAGGTTTAAAATAGAAATGTGTATACATATAAAAAAAATTATAAATACTGTGACGGATCCTATCCCACACTCCACTGGGTGCTTCCGTCAGTAACACCGCTTCCTCCAGTCTGACCATCAGAGAGATATAGTATTATAGCTGCATTGAATACAAGTCTAGCCGAAAATAGCTTGTAGAATCTTGAATGCTTTATTGGACAGAATACAGCCTTTTTATACACATTTAACACAAGGGGTTAGATAACGAGGTAGGGCTGACTCATGGATACTCCCCCCCTCCCCTCTAGCAAAAACATTAAAAGACAATAATATAATTAACATGTTAATTAACACAACACTTAAGGCAGACCTGGTGACCAGACAGTTCGTCTCCGCAGCTTAATGTGATCAGCTCTTTCAAGAATCATGTATTGTTCAGAATAAACAACCAAGAATAGTCTTTGGGCAAGTCCAAAAAAATAACAAAAAAAAGATTAATATAGAAATACCAAATAACAGGGTGAATGTGGACAGAAAAAGGTCCTTGCAGCCAGTGTCCGCGACAAATACTTTTTTTTTTATTGGTTGAACTACATGGACTTGTGTCTTTTTTCAACCCGACTAATTATGTAACTATGTAACCTTTGTTATCATTTTTTATAAGTGATTATATACCCACGGTTCTCAGCTCAGACAAACAGCAGCGCACTGTTGTTCCCAGTGAATAGCTGTGCAGGGGAGGGGGCATATCAGCACAAGTCTGATCACTGGAGGAGAGCGGACTCAGTTCCAGAACAGCTAGAAGGCTGACCACACTGTGCTCTTGTGCCTAGTGTGTTCAGTTTTTAATAGAAAAGCAGAGGGACTGTCAGGAACACCAGGAATTTCACATAAAGGAAGCTATACAAAGAGAACAGGATACTTTTTTTTATACAAGTTCATGATATATACATGGTACACAGGCACATACAGGAATATGAAATTCTGGGTTAATATATTATTTAAGTTAAAGCTCACTGAAGTCACAGAAATATGGATGCAGTCAGACAGACATGTCTGTCAACAACAATTGTGCAGCTCAATAAGCACTTGAGTTAAGCTGGCCATACACGTAGCAAATTTCAGCTGGCTCTTAATGAACCAGTCAAAATTTGAGCCATGGGTGGCCCTGTTGTGCCTTAACAGACTGAGTATGTACAGTGTTCCGTCTGTGGCTTTCCTGACCTCAAACTACCAGGATCAGACAGCAGTGAAACCAGGAGTCCTCAGAGCAGAGTGCTTCCAAGTTCACAGTACTACTTGTAAGGTGAGATCAGATATCAGATCTCTCCTCCACCATCCAACCAACCATTCTCTACTACTCTTTAGTGGGAATGTATAATGGTTTTATATATATTTTCTTTATTTATTTCTATATTTGTTATGTTTAATACGAACAAATGTTTTCCATTAAATATGGAATATAGCATATTAATATTCCATATTTACCACCATATTTGGCCATATTTACAAAATACGTTCTCCACAAATTTTATGTGCCATGTTATTGCTATGCTGTGAACAGTGTGTAATTTGAGCAGCCATTTGGAGCACACATAGCTGAATAAGTTAGGGGAGATAAATAGCTCACAACCTTGTTCCTAAATTCTTTAAAATGCTACACAGTAAAGCCCGAAAATGCAGCATGCAATGCGTTAAGTGCAGGGCGTGCATGACAGTGGTAGCAGTGTGGGGAAGGGATGGTTAAAATGGAGCCGAGGGGGAGGGACAGGAAGGGAGGGGTTATATAAAAAGGTTAACCTGTGGGGAGGGGTTAACAGAAAACTGGAGGAAAGTTCTGTGAAGCATGGCCGAAGTGGAGCGTCTCATGGCCCAACTGCGTGTGGAGGCGGCGGTGAGAGGCACGGCTTGGCTGCAAGAAGCGATCGGTGCGGCCATGGAGCAGGCAGTACAGCAGCCGAGTATGGGGGAGAGGAGCGGCGTCAGAGCGGGGAGGTCCAGGCCGCCTGAGCGCTTCTCCCCGGAACGCTCTAGGGCGGCACAGAGACTGTCGGGGAGGAACGGAGAAGAGGTGCAGGGATGTCCACCTGCCAAGAGGAAGACAGGCAGAGCGAGCGGAGGAGACGTCACGGCCCCGGCGGCACCAAGCAGGGAGAGAGCGGGCACACATGTCAGGCCTAGTAGAGGAGGACGAGCGGGGAGTGCGAGCCCCGCCCCCATGATGACGGCGGAGGTTTACAACATTACTGCGGCCAGAGCAACTGCAACTGTCCCCAGGCTGGCTAATTCTGCGGCAGGGGACAATCAGAGGGAGGACAGAGGAAGACGCGGGCGGCAAGCTGGAGGAGCGGAGGCCTACGGGGCTGCGGTATCCAACACCGGCCCGGCAAAGGCTGTCCAAAAGTCAGCGGGAGGTTACACGGCAAGGAGGCGGGAAAGGATGGAGATGACGGCGGCAGCCAAGGCCACCAGGCCAGGCGGGCTTTCGGCGGCGGTAGAAGGAGAGATGGTCCCAAGGGAGCTAGAGGAGACGTCCGGATCGGAAGAGGAGGCGGCCCCCCTTTCCAGGAGCACGGACGAGAATGAGAACAGAAGGTAGGCTGATGGGGCAACACCTGTGCAGCCCGGTAAGTCCCAGCAATTGGGGTTGGAAAGGGGAAACAGGGTAAGACACGAATTAAGTAGGCCTGAGGACAGTGCAGGGGGGGTTGTCCCAGCGGTGGGGGGCTCAGGTTTATTGGGGTTTTTGGAAGGCATTAAGGAGTTAGTGCAGAGGTTTGAGGCAGGAGAGCGTGCTGCGGGGGGCCCGGCAGCTGCGTGGGTCCCGCCAGCGGGGGGCAGCGGTAATGTAGCAGGGGCGGGGGCGCCTACAGTAACGGCTGCGGTGGCGGTACCCGCCCTGGAGTCCACGGTTAGTGACGTTACGCAGGGGAAGGAAAAAGCTGTGGAGACAGCAGAGAGGCAGGATATAACCAGGCTGGCGGATGCGGCGCGTTGCGAGGTGTATGTGTGCTACGAGGGACCTTTGGGAGCGCACTTGAAACAGGAGGTGCGGGAGAAGTTGTGGAAAGGTGAGTATGTGGAAATATTTTCACTACTACCTTTGGAGAAATTTAACTTGGATAGAGTTAAACCAGACAGCTCCAAGAAGGAGGATGAAGAGAAGAGGAGATATCGGCTGATCCCTAGGACATTTACCAACTGGTTGCAGGCGTTTGCAATTATGGCTAGTGTGATAGGGGAGAGGCACCCGGAGCAATGTTCGGCATTGTTCTGCTATCGGGATGCGATAGGGGAAGCTTATAGAGTGTATGGCGGCACGGGTTGGCTGAGATACGACGAGCAGTTCAGACAGCGGAGAGCGATACGTCCAGAGCTCCGTTGGGACCACAAGGACATTAGCTTGTGGATGCGTTTGATGACGACGACGAGGGCTCCGAACCAGTTTTTTCAGGGGGGAGCCGGTGGACCTTCGGCCCCGGGACATTCGGCTGGAAACAAAAAGGGGGTTTGTTGGCAGTACAACACCGGAGCCTGTAAGTTTGGTGCGTCATGTAAGTATAAGCACGAGTGCTCAGGCTGCGGGGGGACACATCCTGCATCTAGATGCTATAAGCAGGGAAAAGTCAGAACCGGTGACGTTGGGAACAAGAGGGAGGACTCCGGTGAAAGTGGAAAGGATGTGGCCGTTTCTCGGTAAGTATCCCGACAGCCAAGCAGCGAGGTTACTGGAGGAGGGTTTATCGGTGGGCTTTAGAATACCCTGTGAGATGAAGGTTGTTCCTCAGGTGCCCAAAAATTTACGATCCGCATTGCAACATCCGGAAGTGGTTTCCGCGAAGCTGGCAAAGGAGGTTGCAATGGGGAGAATGGGTGGTCCTTTCCAGGCGGCACCATTTGCAGATTTGGTGGTATCACCGCTAGGTGTTGTGCCCAAAAAGGAGCACAACAAATTCAGGCTCATTCACCACTTATCCTTCCCGAAAGGGGGATCGGTGAATGATGCCATTGATCAGGAGGCGTGCTCAGTGACTTATACGTCATTTGATGCCGCCGTGGGGTGGGTGCGCCGTTACGGAAAGGGAGCTTTGATGGCCAAGGTGGATGTCGAATCGGCTTTTCGGCTGCTGCCAGTACACCCGGATAGTTTTAGGTTACTGGAGTGCCACTGGAAAGGGGAGTTTTATGTGGACAAATGCCTACCGATGGGTTGCTCAATATCGTGTGCGATATTTGAGCAATTCAGCTCTTTCTTGGAATGGGTAGTGAGGGACGTGTCAGGAGTGAATTCTATAATTCACTACCTGGATGATTTCTTATGCATAGGGCCGGCTTCATCTAGAATCTGTGCGGTGTTATTGGCGACATTACAGCATGTCGCTGACAGATTCAGCATTCCGTTGGCTGATGAAAAGATGGAGGGACCTTGCACGGTCATCACGTTCCTAGGCATTGTACTGGATTCAGAGGCCATGGAATGTAGGTTGCCGGAAGACAAATTGGGAGATTTGAAAAAAGAGATCGCAGGGTTAATTGGTTTGAGGAAGGTGCAACTGAGAACGCTTCAATCGGTTTTAGGCAAGCTGAATTTTGCTTGCCGCATACTTCCGATGGGTAGAGTGTTCAGCCGCCGGCTGGCGGCTAGCACGAGTGGTATACAATCGCCAAGGCATTTTGTGCGTTTAGTCAAATCGCACAGGGAGGATTTACGGGTATGGCATACTTTTTTGGAATCCTTCAATGGAAGGGCGATGTGGATGTCAGGACCGGTCAGTAATTTCGACCTGGAACTCTTCACGGATGCGGCAGGGTCTACAGGTTTTGGGGCGTTTTTTCAAGGCCGGTGGAGCGCAGGTCCTTGGATAGATGAGGGTTTCATACAAAACTTGGTTTTACTGGAATTGTTTCCAGTAGTGCTGGCAGTGGAACTATGGGGCACATCTTTCAGGGATCTGAAAGTGCGTTTCCACGGGGACAATTTCGGGGTGGTGCAAGTGATAAATAGGGTGACAGCATCATCTCCGCCAGTGATCAAGTTGTTGCAGCATTTAGTATTAAGATGTTTGCAATTGAACGTGTATATTCATGCCGTTCACTTACCAGGGGTGGAGAATGTGGTAGCTGAGGCGTTATCTCGCTTCCAGTGGGACAGGTTCCGAGAGTTGGCGCCGGAAGCGGAGCAACGGGGGGTGCCTTGTCCCGAGTGGCTGTGGGAAATACCTTTGGCGTCATCGCGGGATGGATTCAGCAGTCAGTAAGTGGGGCCACATGGGTGGCGTACTCCAAGGTATGGAGGGAGTGGATGGTTTTTGTACAGGGAATTGGCGAGGAGCCGTCAGAGAGGTCTTTGCACTTGTTGTTGCTATACTACGTGGCAAGGAAAATGGAGGAGGGTGCGTCAGTAGCTGTTTTGAATACGCAGTTAGCGGGGTTGGCTTTTCTTTTTAAGCTACAGGGTCAGCCGGATGTCACGAAAGATTTTTGGGTGCGTCAAGCGCTAAAGGGGTATAGGAAGCGAGGAATCAAGCATGATTCCAGAAGACCGGTAACTTTTGAGATTTTGGGTAGTATTGTAGAAAAGTTGGGGGAGGTATGCTCTTCCGAGTATGAAGTCACATTGTTTAAGGTGGTGTTTGTACTGGCATTTTTTGGAGCATTCAGGATAAGTGAACTGGTTAGCCTGGCAAAAACAGTTCAAGGAGGATTGGGATGGCAGGAAGTTCAGTTGGAGCGGGCAGGTTTAACGTTGGTTATAAAGAGGTCAAAGACAGATCAAGTAGGGAGAGGCAGGGTAGTGAAAGTTTACCCGATTCAGGGATCCTGCCTGTGCCCGGTGGGCACGGTCGAGGAATTCTTGCAAGTTCGTCCATATTTACAAGGCCCTTTTTTAATACACTTGGACGGGAGTTTTTTATCTAGGTTTCAGTTCGTAACAGTTTTTAGAAGATGCCTGCGGGGTGTGGGTTTACGGGACAAGGATTTTGCATCTCACTCTTTTCGGATAGGAGCGGCTACTGAAGCAGCCGCTCCTATCCGAAAAGAGTGAGATGCAAAATCCTTGTCCCGTAAACCCACACCCCGCAGGCATCTTCTAAAAACTGTTACGAACTGAAACCTAGATAAAAAACTCCCGTCCAAGTGTATTAAAAAAGGGCCTTGTAAATATGGACGAACTTGCAAGAATTCCTCGACCGTGCCCACCGGGCACAGGCAGGATCCCTGAATCGGGTAAACTTTCACTACCCTGCCTCTCCCTACTTGATCTGAATGGGCTAGATGTGGAGGCGGTAAAATGAATTGGAAGGTGGGAATCGAACAGGTTCCAGTCTTACGTAAGGCCTCATCTAGTGGTAGGGTTAGGAGGATGCTACGGGAGTAGTACTGTGATTGTTTAGTCATAAAAGGTTTGTCTTTTAGGAGAGTTTTGAGGAGAGTTTTTTCTTGTCTTCTTCTAATTACAGGGTCGTCGCCTGGAATGGTCTGGATTATGGGCCATTCTTATGTGTGTTGGGGGGCAAGAAGGGGGGATGCTCGTTGGGAGGGCAGACAGTTAGGTTTTGACAAAAGGGAGGTTTCTATTAAGTGGTTGGGGATACCGGGAATGCTGTGGGGTAGATTGTTTCCTGAAGTACAGAAGTATGCCCTGAGGGAAGGACCACCTGACGTGTTAGTTTTACACGTTGGCGGCAATGACCTAGGTATCAGATCCATGGTAGACATCACGCGCGATATCAAGGGTAATTTGTGGCGCTTGATGGAATTATTCCCCAAGACTATTTTTATATGGTCGGATATGGTGGCTCGGACATCTTGGAGAATGGCCAGGTCGGTGGAAGGTGTAAATCGGGCCAGAAAAAAGATTAATAGGGAGGTGAGCAAATTTATGGTACGCAATGGTTGCTTAGCAATTAGACATCCTGAATTGGAATTTGAAACATGGAGGTATTTGAGACCTGATGGGGTCCACCTTAATGATGTGGGGATAGATTTGTGGACTTTAGGATTACAGGATGGAATACAGCGAGCTATTCGGGTGTGGAGGGGCATCCAAGAGTAAGGTATTACTCGTGGGATGCGGTGGCGGGCGTTGGTCTGTGCAAGGGAAGGAAGATGGAAAAAGTAAGTGGGGGATCTAACGTTGTTATGGATCCGGATGTTTTTTGGTTCCCGGTTAACGGAGGTTAGCCGGGAAGTGATAATGGGGCACTGCGGGAATTGTTAGTCTCTGAGCCAGCTTGTCGGCTTGAGGCCTAGTTGAGATATTTTGATAAGTACCGCAGTGCTACATGGGTGATGACCATCAGAATGAGTTTAAGTGATAGCGCAGACCAACGCTCTTTAAGTTCTTTCATGGAATAACAGATGTTTTCTTGTTTATTGTTTTGATAACAGAGTTTATAAGAAAGTTATAAATATATATTGTGTTAAATAAAGTAGGCTGCTACGGCCTTTTTACTCCAAAGTTCGGTGTGGTCTGGTTTATTGGGAGTAGAAAATTAAGAGGGGTGTTGATAAGGGTGGACAACATCTGTTATCCAACAGTCATGTGCTGCCTGCAAATGAACAGCACCAACTCAATTTAATTAAACCTGTCTCCTCAGTTCTAAAGGACTTGTCAAAAACTGTGTATGCATGTTTATTTACACTTTACATTTTATTTGGTAAATGACTAGGGATACTAGGTACCCCTACCCTTTCACATTGCACGGAAAGACATAGCTGATACCACAGACACAGAGCTGAAGATTGCTGCACAGTGGCAGATACTGTACTGTGAAAGCGATATACCCTTGTGTGGGGTGAGTGGTTCGGGTAATGCAATACCTATAGGGGGGTCTATAAGGATCACGGAGCACGGATTTGAAGAGCACCTGTCACTTTATTTCTATTGTTCTATTTTTTACTTCTTGATTATCTGGAATAATTGATGGACTATATATAATCACAGTGTGTATATATATATTTTTGGCATGAATTATTTTTATACATAATGATCACAAAGGCACGGATTTGAAGAGCACCTGTCACTTTAGCTTTAATTTTGTGCTTTGAAGAATGGACTATATATGATCACAGCACATTCATCCATGTTTGCATATGTGTGTTGTCAGCACTTGTCTGCACCAAGCACTTGACACTTTAAACACGTTTAGCAATTTGATGTTTCTTATTTTCATAAATTACATTGGGAGTATAATATAGGGACACACAGATTGTTACACAGGGACATGCAATTATTGCATGCTAGAACAGTGCCACACCTACCTCTCTCCATTTAACACTTGCATTTACATTCCACCTAGGTGATTGTACCAGTAGGGGCAGCAATTCATTTTCTTTACTTATTGCCATAAGCGCAGGACCCCCCCATATATTTTACAAGAGTCTGGTGTGGATTACTGGGGGAACTCACTTTTTTCCCCTTGATTTCCTAAGTTTTGCATGAAAAGTTTAAAGGAGACCTCATGCTGTTTTTTTTTTTTTTTTGCATGTGGTCCTATCATTCAAACCAGACCTGAGGGGCCTTTTTTTTAATCTCCTTTGCTCCTTTGTTTACATGGCTGGGGATACCCAGCCAGTAAGGTAATGGGGTCTTTTAATGTTACTGGATTCTATTGCCTCGTACACACGATGGGATTGTTGGCCAACAAATCCATGGAATTTTGTCCGAAGGGCGTTGGCTCAAACTTGTCTTGCATACACGCAGTCACACAAATGTTGCCCAACAATCATGAACGTAGTGACATACTAGACGTACTACGTGGTTTTTCAGCTCTTTAGCGCCACCCTTTGGGCTCCTTCTGCTAATTTCGTGTTAGTAGAAGTTTGGTGAGTGTTGATTAGCGCTTTTGTTTTCACGTTTTTCATTTAGCGCTTTTCAGTTCGCGCTTTTCATTTCATGCTTTTCGGTTTGTTTCTGAACGGCCGTTCATCAATCAGACATGTTGCGGAATCGGAGGAGATATTGTGTTATTTATTATTGACTTTGGAGTTATTGCTGTGACATTATTTTTTTAGTTGAATAATGATTTGATTTGGTATATTTTCTATATTTTTAGATGCATAGAATGCACTTTTTGATTAAGTTCTATTGGCAGATAGCATGTCTATTTTTTTTTTTTTAATGCACAGTAAAAAATTGTGGAGAATAATACTTGGCTATGTGTTTTACTTCCTTGTCAAAAGAAGTTTATTGAGTATACAATGTTATAAAGATACATAAAGCAAGTTTACAAGGATCTATAAAGTAAGCTCATTGTTTTACAGTAGGGTTTATATAGGTAAATATCATGAAATTTCAAATATTAAACATTGGGTTCACGTAAACCTAAATTAAAGATATATATCATTTCCTTAGTTACTTTTGTAGGTATTTAAATGATTTATACCTACTATACATATTGTTTACAAGTAGAGTGTATATAGGTCAAATAAATTCTGATAATGAGCTTTAATCGTAAGGTGGAGAAAAGGAAAGAGAAAGAAGAAAAAGGGTTGAAAGGTAGAGGTATGGTCCACAAGGTTGTCCCGCTCGTCAGTTTATTATTCTTTTTAGTTCTCTTTGAAGCCTTAGATTGGGTGTCTCTGTAAGTCATTTAATCTGTTACCATGGCAACAGGACAGAGTCATTGAAGTTTGACAGGAACTGTTGTTTTATCCAAGGATGCCAAAGTTTTTCAAATTTTGGAATTTGGTTTTGATCGATGGCTACCATCTTAGCATGGGACATTGTATTATTCATTCTGTGAATTGTTTCTGCTAGTACCAATGTAGGAGATTTCCATGCCTTGGCCACTGTTTGTTTTGCAGCCGTTATTAGTTGGATCATAAGTTTGAATTGAGAGAGTGTTAACCATTCCAGTTTTAGATTAAGTAAAGTTAAATATGGATCTGGTTGTATTATTTTTTTAAATATTTTAGATGCAATCACGAAGACTTCCTTCCAGAAGGTTTGGATTACTGGGCACGTCCACCATATGTGTAAATATGTGCCTATTTCTGGGCATCCTCGAAAACAAAGAGCTGAGGTATTAGGTGAATATTTTGACACTCTAGCGGGTACAAGGTACCAGCGAGTTAGGACTTTATAATTTGTCTCCAGTGCTAAGATGTTGGGTGAAGATGACTTAGATGTGAGCCATATGTTAGACCAGTCCGTGTCTTCTAAAGTTTGTCCCAGGTCCTCCTCCCACCTCTGAACGTAAGAGGGTCTATTAAGATTTGCTACTCCATATAATTGATTATAAAGTGATGAAATTGTACCTTTAGCAAATGGATCTTTTGTACAGATTGATTCAAAAATGGATAATTGGGATAATGGTGTATCCCCCTTTAGGAATGGTGTATAGAAATTTTTGATTTGGAGATATCTAAATATCTCAGAGTTTGGTAGATCATATTTTTCTCTAAGCGATGGGAATGAAAGGAATGATTTAGATGCTATGAAGTCATTTAGTGTCTGAATGCCTGATGTTGTCCAAGCTTTAAAAGAATTTGGGTAGATAAAAGGCCGGATTTCTGATAAAAGAAAGGAGAGGATTGTGTGGAGATTGTAACTGATATTTGGTTTTTAGTTTATCCCAGAGAGATAAGAAGTGTTTAGTTATGGGATTATGAATTTTAAAGCGGTCTTTAGGATCAAGCCATAATAAATTTGATATTAATAGAGGGTCATTTTCTGAAGCCTCTATAAATACCCATAATGGGATTTCCTGTTTTGCATGGTATTTGGACAGACTGGCCAAATGTGCTGCTCTGTAGTAGTTAGTAAAATTAGGGTATCCCAGGCCTCCTTTATTTTTGGGAAGATGTAGTGTGTGTATAGGTATACGTGGTTTAGAAGAGCCCCATATAAACGAAGTTGCTCTTTTTTGTACTATTCTCAAAAAATAAGAAGGAATTGGAATAGGGAGGACTCTGAATAGATAAAGCAATTTGGGTAGAATAGTCATTTTGATTGCATTAATCTTCCCTATCCAGGATAAAGGAAGTTGCGACCATTGTTTTATTAGATTTGTGATCTGTCTTAATACAGGAGGATAATTGGTTGAGAATAAGTCAGAATGAGATGCTGTTAAATGAATTCCAAGATATGGGATTGATTTTTCTGCCCATGTGAATGGGAGTGCAGCCCTAGCCGGGATCAATTCCATGTTTGTGAGTGAAATATTAAGCACTAGGCATTTCTTAGGATTAATCATAAGGCCGGATAGGGCTGCAAATCCATCAAGAGCTGGTATTAAGTTAGGACCAGAGACCTGTGGTGATGATAGAAAAAGTAATATATGTCTGCAAATATACATAATTTGTGTGTAATACCTCCTACTTCAATGCCAGTTATAGTTTGGTTTGTTCTGATGTATTGGGCCATGGGTTCGAGTATAAGGGCAAATAATAAGGGAGATAATGGGCAACCCTGTCGGGTACCTCTTTCGATATTAAAGGCTTCAGATTTGTATCCAGCATATTTTATATAGGCTTTGGGTTTATTATATAATGCTTTGATCCATGTTAAAAAGTGGGGTCCAAAACCCCATTTTTGTAATGAATATTGCATATATTGCCAGGATACTGTGTCAAATGCCCTCTTAATATCGAGAGATAGAAAACATAAAGGGATTTTCCGTTTTTTAGCAATATGTGCCAATAACACTGCCCTGCGTATATTATCGCCTGCCTGTCTATTTGGCATGAAGCCTACTTGATCTCTATGTATTAATTTTCCTATAATGCTATTGAGGCGTTTTGCTATTATTTTTGCTAATAATTTAATATCGAGGTTTAACAGAGAGATAGGCCGATAATTCACACAGGAAGTATCATCAGAAAGGGGTTTTGGGATCATACAAACAATTGCCATTAGTGTTTCTTGCCGAAAAGAATGTCCATCTAGAAGTTTGTTAAAAGTTTCAGTGAGAATGGGAGAGAGCATTTCTGAGAATGTTTTATAGTATAAAGCCGAGTAGCCGTCTGGGCCTGGTCTTTTGTTAAGTTTTAGGTCTTTTATGGCGTTAGCAACTTCATCTATAGTTATAGGCTCATCCAAACTGCTTTTTTGATTCTGAGATAACTCAGGTAAGGTTATTTTTGAGAAGAAGGATTCAGTCTCTGTAGGATTAAATTCATTGTTTGTCTTGTATAAAGTTGCGAGATGTGAGTGAAATTTATGGACTATTTTAACTGGATTACAAGTGTAAACATTTTTTGATAATTTCAAACGTATTGGTTTGAAAGATTTGTTAGTTGAATTTAATGCCCGAGCCAAATATGTACCTGGTTTGTTTGTATTCATGTAGAAATTGTGTTTGGAGCATTTGAGGGATTTATCAACTGACTGAGAAATAGATCGTATTCCAATCTAGATTTTTCCAGATGAGATTTTGTACTCTGAGATGGATTATCTTGAAATGATATGTAGGCTGCATTAAAATTGAGTTCTAGTTTTTTTGCTAGATTTTTGCGTTCCCGTTTAAATAGTGCCATTTGTCTTTGTATTGTACCACGCAAGACAGGCTTATGAGCTTCCCACAGTGTTATTGGGGAGATGTCTGTTGTATTATTAATTGATATGTATTCCTTTAAAGCTTGTTCAATGGCCATCTGATGTAGTGGGTGTTTGAGCATTATGTCCGGTAAGTACCACGTTGGGTCATGCGCTTTTGGTATGGCTGAGGCTATAGTAGTGTATACTGCATTATGGTCAGACCACGGAATCGGAATTATATCTGATGCAATCATTTCTGGTATCATTCCTATTGTTAGAAAAATATGATCTATTCTGGTGAAGGTTTGATGAGGGTGCGAGAAATAAGTGAATTTCTTTTTCATTGGGTTACTTTCTCTCCACGAATCTACCAGATTGTATTTGGAAATAAGTTGAGAAAAAGGTAATCTAGAGGTTATTTTGGATGGTGTAAAAGGTGATTTATCTAGAAATGGGAGGAGGACCTGGTTCGAATCCCCACACATTATCACTGTTCCTATTTTGTGTGTATTAATCACTTGTAATATATGTGAGAGGAATAGTGTAGGTTGTTTGTTAGGAGCATAGTAGGAAATCACCGTGATTGCTGTATCCATTATATAACCCATGAGTATCAGGTATCTACCTTCTGGGTCTTTAATTTCTGATGATAAGGTGAATGGTGTGGATCGGTGAAATGCAATTAGAG
Organism: Aquarana catesbeiana; assembly: GCF_042186555.1. NCBI lineage: Eukaryota > Metazoa > Chordata > Amphibia > Anura > Ranidae > Aquarana > Aquarana catesbeiana. The sequence goes on from NC_133325.1 coordinate 464,452,549, forward strand.
TTCCCCTTTGCTTGGTACAGGCAGAAGCCATGTAAATTTGTTGATAAAAAGGAGAAATATATTTTGGAGTAGAATCTTTGGCGAAGTGTGTTTCTTGGAGGCATACTATGTGAGCCTTCTTGTTATGGAAAGTACGGAAGGCTTTGGTCCTTTTTTGAGGGACATTTATTCCCTGAACATTCAGGGAAAGTATATTTAGTGGTGCCATGGCAATAGATCAAATAGTTTTGACTTACTTTTTGTTATGCAGAGCTGACTGCGCAGATCAACCTGTGTGGACTGAAGAGATGAATAGATAGAAAAGAAACCAGTGAATTCTGGAGTAAAGAGTAAACAAAAAACATATGAGATTAGATGATACATTGTATAAATTATTTTTTGCAAGTAATCACAATTTACCCGTGAAAGAGAATAAATATCTCTCTCAGGGGAATAAGTGCCTTCGTCACACTCCCACATAATATGGTTGGGAGAATGAGGAGGGCTAATGGGGGTACACGAATCTTCCGCTTACAGGAAAGAAGTGCTATGTCAAAAGACATCAAAATGATGTTTCATTAATTGGAGTGCAGAATATAGTTTTTGTTGAAATTATTTATTCCAGGGTGGTTGTATATGGTTAGTCTTGCCCTAGGCTAAATAATTCAGTTAGAAAGGTACTGTTAATAACTTTGGTATTGATGAAGATAGTTTGAATTATTTTGGGATTTTAACCCTTTTAGAGTAAACAATTACATATTTTATTCATACGTAACTGTTTAGATATGTTAACTCATAAAATTGAGGTTGTATTGCTTCAGATTAGAATAAACAAAAACATAATTCTAGGAACTAGTTAGGTAATAATATATTTGTTTTAAGAAAAGAAAGAAAAAGCTTCCATTACTTCTGGATTATTGAACATATTTGTCCTAAAAAGTAATAAATCTATTGTTATTACCTGATAATATATAACTGAACAAGAATTTCCTTATTTCACTTATATATTCTAAGGCTATATGAATCAGAAGTAATAAGAAATATAACTGGAATGTAACATGATCCCACACAGTGTGTGACTATCAGAATGCAGTTACATTCAGTTATAAATACAGGTTTTTTATAGAGAACCATCTCTTAGTATAATAAATGAAGAGATATCAGGAATTAGGATGTCAGTCCATTGAATCTTCTTGGTCCATGGATGATGTGGCATAACGGCCTCTTTTGTGAGAATGATGATTCCCATTTTGTGCTGGAATTTTCTGGGTGCTGCCTGAAGGTGAAGATGATGCCATTCTTCTGCGTGTGGGAGTGTTGCTGCTTGTGGGTTCTGTCAGATTTAATTTTAAGAGGGTTTGTTGTAGTTCATCTGCTGATCTGCTTCTGTAAATTGTACCTTGGTAGTTAAATCTGACTGAAAAGGGGAAGCCCCATTGATACATAATGTTGTGGCGTTGCAGTTCCATTAGTTGGGGTTTCATGGATCGTCTTTTAGTAATAGTAAGTTGGGATAGGTCAGCAAAAATGTGATAATTGTGTCCTTGAAAATTAAGTTCCTTTTTTTCTCTTGCAGCAATTAGTATTTGTTCTTTCGTTCTGTAATAATGAAATTTTGTGATTATATCACGTGGGGGTCCATCTTTCTTTTTGGCTGTGAGGGCTCTGTGTACTCTGTCCAGTTCTAAACGTTCAATAGGGATATCTGGCTTTAGTTCTTGTAATAGAGCAGTAATAGTAGAGTGCAGGTCTGTCACAGTTTCAGGTATTCCCCTTATGCGCAAGTTTGAACGTCTGGCTCTATTTTCGTAATCTTCGAGCTTAGTTTGAAGTATTAAATTCTCTTTTTTTAATTGTTCCAATTCTGTTATATTTTCTTGGGTTGTAATTTCAATTTCATCCATTTTTATTTCTAAGGCTGCGGTGCGGTTTCCCAGCTCTCTTATTTCTTTGGTTAGGCTTTTTGTTATTTGGTCTGAGGTTTGTTTTAAAGCCTTATGAAGCATCTTTTCAAATTGTAATAATATTACTGGGGATACTGAGGAGGCTTGTGGAGAAGTTTGTGAGAGGATTTGTTCTGTATCTGACTCAAATGGAGAGTCTTGCTGTGACATTTTCTGTCTGTGAGAGCGCCCTGATGCTGTATCTTGTGAGGTGACTGGAGCTGCTTCAGCTGCAGTGAGTGCCTGTGAGCTCTTTGTGAGGTGATTTTTATTTCTGCCACGGTTTCCTCCCAGTACCATATTTCCTGCCCAAACTTTCACAGTTTGTTCCCAGGGGCAAAAAGGTTCAAATGGATACCTTTTGAGCCTGCAGGCTCCGCTTTGTCCTTCTCTTCTCTCCTCAGCGGTGTGGAGCTCTAACAATGCATGTCTGCTCCGCTAGGCTCCGCCTCCTGCCCCCCCGGCTATGTGTTTTACTTCAAATGACAGTTTGGGAGTAGGCAGTTACATTTTAAAAAATTGACAAGGGACACCAACATAGTTGTATCTTTGATCTTAAAAAACTACGGGATAATGGTGTTGTGGTAACTTGCCCAAATAATAAAAACAAAAGCAATAATATGATTCTTGGCATCACCAGCAAAGCAGCTTCATTATTATCCCATTAAAGAAGAAGAGAATTGTGCACTGCATTTGGAGATTTCATAATTTGCCACGTCACAAATGTTAATTCTCCATTACAAACGCTAGTTTACAAGACTGACCGCTTCTACTTCCGAGCATGCGTGTTTGTACTTTGGACTTTTGTTCGATGGACTTGTGTACAAACGATCCGAAAATCCAACAACAGCCATTTGTTTAAGGAAAACATGCTAGCTAACATTTGTAGGCGGAAAGTCCAACAACAATTGTCCAAAGGAGATTACACACGGTCAGATTTTCCGCCAACAGCCTGACATCCAACATTTCCCGTCGGAAAGTCTGATCGTGTGTACGGGGCTTAAGGATGAGGTGGGTGCAAGCAACCAATAACAGCAGTATAAGGAAGCTGTCATATAGAGTACTGGTAGAAAAAAATAGGGTTTCTCTCATTACAATATATGATGTTCAGCACCAAGAAAAGTTTGGTCCAAACTTGTCTTCTGTCTAAACCAGGAGCTGATCCCTAATTCTGTTGTAGGAATGCATTCAGACACAGGTACAAACAAAAAATCAAACATCCTCATAGGTTTACCGTCAGAGGCTGTCAGAGGATTTGGGAAAAATAGATAAGTATGCGCCACAGCAAGGATGTTATTTTCTTTTATTGTTATTAAACTGGAGCTTTCAAGTCTGTATAAATACATCCATGACAGATTCCGATCTTTGGTCATTTTGATTCGACCGGGCAAGGGCGATGTCATGATGAGATTGTATACTGCACAGCTCAGTGTACATTGTGAACAAGCAGGTAAGAAAACTTTAATGAAGAAGAGATATACTGTTTTTCTTCTGCATTAAAAAGCCTGTTTGTTCACATATTTTTATTTTATGATTAAAGTTCCACTTCAACATACAAAATCTGATGCTGTGTCATGTTAAAGCATTATTAAACTCAAAACCAAAAATGTAGTGGATAGGTGTAGTGGCTACATCGGTTTTCTTTTTTTAGGCTTTTCTTTTTTTTTTTCTCTGTTTTCACCAGGTGATCTGGCCAGTAACACACCTCCTGTATTAGAGTGCCACCACTCTGAATGAACAAGCACAGGGGGCACATATGACCAGCAGCATTTTCAGTTTGGGAGGAAGGGAGTGTTAGATGTACTAGTAGATTTTAGGTCAAATAGCATGTCATATCGCAGCCTATTGCCGGCAATGGGAACGTCCCAATCGGTGTGAAGTCGACTTTGCCAAAAATAGTTCCTGCACAACTTTTGGCGACTTCAATAGACATCTGTGCATGAACTCACACAGATGTCTTTCAAGTCACCTCCGAAGTGGGACTGAAATGTGCCTTACAAAATCGTGTGAGGAGGCGCATGCTCTTCGACAATGGACGCTTAATCCCGAGGCTCCGTCCCACTCCGGCCGTCTGAACTGCCTACAGCCTCACAGACAGAGCCATACCACTCCTCTCCGGGCTCCTCAGTTCCCCGGAGAGACTGGGAATGCCTGGATGTCCAAGGAGGGTGTCAGGAGGGAAGCGATCTCCCAGACACAGGAGAAATCCAAGATGGCGCCCGGCGCGCTGCTTGAGACAGCATCAGAGGTGGAGGATATGGATGCCGGCGCCGAGCCATCCCTGCAGCCTAACACCCTACACGGTCATGTCGCAGTGAGTAATTACAGTGGCCCAGTCCCCTCTCCAGCCTCCACAGAGTCTCTCATTGAGAGGACACTGGGCGACCTGCTCCTATCCCCCCTTAGGAGACATTGGCAGTAGCCCTGGGCTGAGTGAGGGCATGTCCCTGCCCCCCTCTGTACATTCCACTGACCTCAATGCAATGATGGCCACATTCTCAAAGCTTCTTTCCAGAGGTCTAGCACAGACAGCAACACAGATAACTACTGTCAATCAAGCTGACCTACAAAATTTGGGTGCTAGAATTGAAGCCATCCAACAAAAAACGGAACACACTATTGCACAAGCCAATCAAAACACAATGCGCATACAAGATTTACAGGACCAACTAGAATCAGCACTTGATAAAATTGATGACCTGGAAAATAGAACCAGACGATATAAGTTTAGAGTTAGAGGACTCCCGGAATCTATTAAGGACACTCCTGAGGCGATTCGTTCCCTTCGTTCCCTTTGTTCCCTTCATGCCTGGAATCAGAGAACTGATTCCAGGCATTCCGGAACACCGCCTGGAACTGGATCGGGCACATAGAGCTCTACAACCACCCCGTGCGGAAAGGTCCTCCACAAGATATTATAGTGAAGCCGCATTTCTATAACGTAAAGGAGGAAGTTATGCCAAGGGAGACAGATCATTTCAATATCCAGGGGCACCCTATTCAAGATCACTTAAACCTCTGCTGCTTGTCCTTTACCAGAATTCTATTAAATATCGGTGGACCTTCCTTTCAAGTTAACCTTCTCTTATCAGAAAAAAATCGCATAGCTTCGCTACCATCCAGGAAGGTGAATGGCTTCTTTTGCGACTGGGACTCATTTCTCAAGCTCCCTCAGTACCGCCTGAACCTGCCTCTTCACACAAGAACCTGGGATCGTCTAAGCGACCTCCTCCAACAAGCCCCATTGCTCCTCTATGGCAGAGGCAACACAACATGCGATCCAAGGAAGCTCAACCTCCTTGATGTCTCATCCATCTTAGCTGGTGACTCTTTTTTCTATATTCCAGGTCTCATTTCACCTGGTTTGATACTGATGCAAGTATCCCCTCATTGATGATGAACAATATTTATTTTTTTGTCCTGTTTTTGTTATGCTACGAGACTATCCCTTTGGATATGTTATTAGAAACTCATTTAAGGCAGGTGTGCAGACAAATTTCTGTATGAGTGCAAATAAGTATTTTAGTTCATGTGCACAATGTCAGTTACACATGTTTGATTGTTAACCTCGGCACATCCGTCCAGTATTGTTTTTTCTATTCGGTCAATAGAATTATATGTTTGCGGGGAGGGTCAGGGAGGCTCTTTTAGCCTCCCAGGCTTTCTTTACAAAGTTTTCTCCTTTACCATATTTACTTGTTGTTTTGGTTAAACTGATTCTCCTCCTGACCCCCAACTTGAGACCCCTATAGTTAATCTTCTATGGGAGGTCACGGAATTATTAGCCTTTTATACTAGGCTGGGTCTAGGCCGGAGCGGACTTCATGCGTCTCCTTCTATCTCGATGTTGAGGATTTTCCTTAGGGTCGAGGCAGATCCCTGCCCTCCAAGATGGAGGGCTTTTTCAAAATTTCATGCCAAGGTGGGAGTTGGCAGGCCCACTCCCACCCCGGCAGGATCCGCGGTACCCAAAGTTTGGCTGCCACGTGATCCCCCTACCCTTTCCCTTCTTGCTCTCTTTCATCCATCTACTCTCATTTTCTCTTCTTCTTTTCTCCAGACTCCGAGGTACTCAATCAGAGGTTGTCATCCAGGCTCCCGTGTCCCACATCGCTTTGCATCGTCTATTGCTGGATTGGATTTCATTTGAGGAGGTAGGTCTCTGTCACAGATCAAGCAGTGTTCCCCCTTCTGATCCAAGATGTCTGATAGCACCTCCAAGCTTCCCATTAGAGTAGCCTCCCACAACGTACAGGGCTTAAATTCCCCGATGAAAAGGCGCAAACTTTTCCAAACCTACCATTCCCAGCACTTAGACGTGCTTCTCTTACAAGAGACCCATTTTCCTAAAACTTACAAACCCTCCTATATACACCATAAAATCCCACAATTTTATCTATCTAATGTGGAGAAGAAAGTTAAGGGAGTTTTTCGCTAAACATACCACCTTCTCCCTCTGCAAAGAGGTATCCGACCCCAAAGGTAGATACCTGTTACTTATGGATAACATCTAAGGCTCCACCTTCATGCTTATCTCATATTATGCCCCAAATAGAGGTCAGGCAGAATTTTTCTCCTCCATGCTGGAGAATCTCTCCCCACATTTCGCTGGCATGGTGGTTATGGGGGGTGACTCAAATGTGGCCCTGGATCAGACCCTTGACAAATCGGATAGTGGTCGAGCTAGGCCACGACGCCCTCCGAAAATTAGCACTCATATAGCTAAACTAATCAATGCCCTTGGATTGGTAGCTATATAGAGGGAAGTAAATCCTTCTTCAAAAGACTACACTCACTTCTCAGCCCCGCATAACTCCTACGCCAGGATAGATCACATATTTCTTTCTGCCACTGCGATCCCGTGCATAGCTAAACCCCGAATTAGAGACTCTACTTTATCGGATCATGCTATGGTCCTGATGGATATTGCGAAACTACAAGGGAGACAACCCAGATAAGATAATGGCCACATTTCAACAATTCTATTCTACGTTATATCGGGCAGATACTCTCACCTCCCCCAGAGACTTGAGGGATTTTCTTGACAGGATCCCCTTACCCAAACTGGCTTCTGCTCACATCTCTGACCTGGAGGAACCTATTTTGGAGTCTGAAGTGTTGACGGTAATTAAAAATCTCAAAAGTGGTTCTGCCCCGGGTTCTCAGCCTGCTATTATAAGACGTTTGCACCGACACTCTCTCCGTATCTGACGAGACTCTTCAACTCTCTCCGGAAGGGCGCCCGTATTGATGGTAATGCTAACTCTGCATACATATCGGTCATCCCGAAACTGGGCAAGGATTCTTCGGAGGTTAATAACTATAGACCAATCTCACTGATCAATAATGATCTTAAAATTCTAACAAAAATTTTAGCAAATAGACTGTCCGCGTTTATAGACCAATATGTACACAAAGACCAAGTGGGTTTTTTTCCGGGGAGACAGGGACCCGATCAGATACGGAGAGCTGTGGACGTTATTTCCTTACTACTGTCAGAGAACTCACAGTGCTAGTGCCCGTCTCCGTGCAGCAGTGATTAACGGCCATGCGCAGTGTCCCCGACGGAGGCGAATGAGTTCCGGAGTGAACGTGAACATCCACGCACCCGTACGAACGTGTGCGCGCACCCGCACACCCATACGAACGTGTGTACATTCTCACGCACGCACATTCACGCCCACCAATCCTGGCGCACGGCGCCATATATAAACAAGGTCTCTGCCTGATGCCAGTGCTGGCTCGTCTTCAGCTTGTTCCTGATTTCCTGATACCTGTGTTACCTGTTACCTTGCTCCTGACAAACCCGGCTTCCTTGACTACTCTCCTGGATTACCCCTGGCTGTTACCTACCTCACCTGATTATACAGACCTTGGCTTGGACTCTTTACTACGTCTCTGCTTCCTGACTCTGTACCTCGCTGCCCGCCCACTGCCAAACTCTGCCTGTCCTTGACTACGAACTTGCCTTCCATTTGGGTACCTTGTTGCTAGCCAGTTGCCAACCTCTGCCTGTTCCTGACGTTGCGGTTGTTCTTGAATCCATACCTGCCTGCCTGGCTTCTACTGAACAGTTCTGGTGATCAGTCTTCCCGTCTTACTCCAAGAGGATCCTGTATCTCCAAGCTCCAGTTTCCAGCCTGCAGGCGCCTGCACCCTTTCGTTGCCCCAGCACTCCCTGTCCTCACTACCAGGGGTGTTGGGACCGGAACCATGCGAGAGGCCACCCTCAGCATTTCAGACTCCGCTGTTAGGTACGTGACAGTGCGATCCAGCCAAAATGGAGTCTGCAAGGACCTTTGGATGCTCTGTGCCAGCAGATTGCAGCCCTTACCCAGGCAGTCCAGGACCTGCAAGATGGCTACCGGCAACTCGAGCAAAGAGTGGAGTCATTGTCTCCAAGCACCTCAACTCACCAGGCAGCCACAGCATCTCGACCTCCCGGTCCAGCAGCCTCAACATCAGCACCCGCAATAATGGTGCCACCTCCAGAACCTTGAGTCCCCACTCCAGAGAGTTTCTCGGGAGATCGCAGCAAGTTCAGTGCCTTCAGGAATGCCTGCCAGCTGTACTTCCTGCTACAACCCGTACCTTCTCTTTGGAGAGCACCAAAGTGGGGTTCATCGTCTCACTACTCCAGGGGGAATCCCAAACCTGGGCTCATCACTTACTGGAACAGACCAGCCACCACCGCGGAGGCCAGTCTCCATGCCCTCCAGCAAGGACGTAGGCCAGTGGAGGACTACGTAACAGACTTTAGGCGGTGGAGTTCCGATACCCAGTGGAACGATGCCACCCTCTGCTACCAGTTCCGCATTGGACTCTCTGAGGCACTGAAAGATGAGTTGGCCCGTGTTGGACTTCCCAGCTCTTTGGAGGACTGGATCCAATTGACCATCCAGATAGATCGTCATCTAAGAGAGCGGAGATCCGAGAGAACTAGCCAAATTCGTCCCATATGGATGTTGCCTAGAGTTCCTAGCAATCCTCCTATTCCTGCCTCCCATGTACCTACTGCCACCTCTGAGGCTCCGGAGCCAATGCTGATAGGCCTGCTCCGTACACCACTGCCACCAGAAGAAAAACAACGTTGGTGCCAGAACAACCTCTGCTCTATTATGGGGAGGCTGGCCACTATGCAAATATGTGCCCAAATAAGACCCGTAAGTTTAACTCTTTGCCTTGTGAACCTAGTGCACTGCCTTTAACGAGATCTGCTTACATTGCTGTCCCTGTTTCATTACAGCTTCCAGAAGGAACACTCCGGGTGCAGGCTATAATTGATTCTGGCGCCTGCAGGTGCTTCATGGATCATGCCTTTGCCTTGCAACATAACATTCCGTTAACACCCAAGCAATAATGACTCTCCATACGGCTAGCAGATGGATCAAATATTAAATCCGGGCCTATTACTCACGAAACCCAACCACTGTCCGCTAACATACTGCCCGATCATCAGGAACTACTATGCCTGGACGTCATCTCATCACCACTGTTTCCCATCATGCTGGGAATGCCTTGGCTGCAAGCCCATAATCCTCAAATCAATTGGGTTACGGGTGAGGTGGTCTTCCAGTCTACCTATTGTCTCCAGAACTGCCTCAAGGACCTCCACCATATGACCCCAGTCATCGGCTGCTTAAAGTCTGCATTGAAATCCCAAAAACTGGTCCCATCTGTATACCATAGCTTCCTGGATGTGCTTGATAAACAGAAAGCGGGTCATCAATCATAAACCCCACCGGGTTTATGATTGCCCAATCAAACTATTACCAGGAGCAGAAATTTCGTTTGGAAGGATCTTTCCTCTGTTGGAACCTAAACTCTTGGTCCTTAATGAGTACATTGACGAAAACCTCAAAAAAGGGTTCATCTGACGTTCTTCTCCAGGCGGTGCTGGGATATTCTTCGTCGAGAAGAAAGATCATTCCCTCCGCCCATGTGTGGACTACAGGGACTTAAATAAAATAACGGTGAAGAACCGCTATCCTCTTCCATTGATCCCGGAACTGTTTCAGAGACTTCACTCGGCACGGATATTCACAAAGCTGGACTTGCAAGGTGCCTATAATTTGATCAGAATCTGTGAGGGGGGTGAGTGGAAGACGGCCTTCCGGATACGCTTCGGCCACTTTGAGTACCTAGTTATGCCATTTGGACTCTGTAATGCACCGGCTACTTTCCAACATTTTGTAAACAATATTTTCAGAGACTTTTTGGACTTATTCGTGATTGTCTACTTGGATGACATTCTGATATTCTCAACCTCCCTAGAAGCACATTGTGACCATGTGAGACAAGTTCTTCATAGATTGAGACAATACGGATATTACGCTAAAGCCTAAAAATGTGAGTTTGAGTGCCAGACCATTCACTTTCTCAACTTGGTAATGTCAACTGGGGGTGTGGCAATGGATCCTCAGAAGGTCTCAGCCATCATGTCCTGGCCACCCCCAACCGATAAAAAAGGAGTGCAACGTTTTATTGGATTCTCTAATTTCTACAGAAAATTTATTAAAATTTCTCTAGTATTATAGCACCCATCACGCAGCTCACAAGGAAGCAAAGCCGTTTTCAATGGACCACAGCAGCCCAAGCTGCATTTGACAAATTAAAAGGGTTATTTACCTCCGCCCCGGTATTGAAACACCCTGATCCTGCCTTGCCTTATACCCTGGAGGTGGATGCATCGGTGAGTGCTGTGGGGGCCATCCTGTCCCAACGCCAAGGACCCAAGTCCTTAATGCACCTTGTGGCCTTCTTTTCCAAGAAATTAGGTGTATCGGAAAGAAATTATGGCGTAGGGGATCGAGAGCTCTTGGTGATAAAATCGGCCTTGGAAGAGTGGCGGTATCTCCTGGAGGGAGCAGCACACCCAATATTGATCTTCACAGATCATAAGAATTTAGAATATCTCAGGACTGCCAAGCGTCTCAGACCCAGACAGGCAAGATGGGCTCTTTTCTTTTCTCGTTTCAATTTTCACCTTACCTACCGGCCAGGGTCTAAAAACATCAAACCTGATGCGTTATCCCGCATGTTCACGGAGGCTGAGGTTTCTTCACCACCAGATAGCTGGAAATTTCTTACTAACCCAATTCAGCTTCGTGTCACAAATCCGTCAGGCATCTCTAAGGACATCGAAAGCCCCAGGAACAAACCTCCAAGAAAAGCATGGGCTCTTCTGGCGAGGAAATAAAATTTTTGTCCCTCAAGATCTGCGCACCACCACCCTACAGGTCTGCCATGACTATCCCTTAGCAAGCCACTTTGGGGGTCACAAAACCACGGACCTAATTCAAAGGCACTTCTGGTGGCCCAATCTTGCAAAGGACTGTAGGAACTACATGAATTCTTGCTTGACCTGCCTTAGGAATAGAGCAGTAAAAACAAAGCATGGGGACTATTGAGACCACTGCCTATCCCTGAAAAACTATGGGATAAGATCGCAATGGACTTCATTGTCAAGCTCCCTTCTTCTAAGGGGTTTTCACCTGTCTTTGTAGTAGTTGATCGCTTTTCTAAAATGGCACATTTTATTCCCATGAAAGGGACCCCGTCAGAAACCGAGACTGCCAGGATTTTTAATAAAGAAATCGTTAGACTCCACGGACTTCCCAGTGACATTGTTTCTGATCGTGGAGTGCAATTCACATCAAAATTTTGGAAATCATTATGTGAAACACTAGGCATCAAACTTAGTTTTTCCTCAGCCTATCACCCCCAGACCAACGGGCAGACTGAACGTACTAATCAAATGTTGGAGCAGTACCTACGTTGCTTCTCTTCTTTTTCTCAAGAAAACTGGGCCTCATTACTGCCCTTGGCAGAATTCACATTCAACAACTCTACTCACTCTGCCACAAACCAGTCACCATTCTTTTCCAACTACGGATTTCATCCCTCCTTTTTGCCAACACTCGTACCAGACTCTCCTGTACCAGCTGTCCAGGATAGATTAAATTTCTTTGTCACGAACAATCGGTTGCTTAAAGAAACTATTTCTAAGGCACAGGAAGACAATAAAAAATTATTCGACAAGAAAAGAAGGGGGGGAATTGGATTTAAAGGTTGGTGACTGTGTATGGCTGTCTACTACAAACTTGAAACTGGCATGCCCTTCTAAGAAGCTGGGACCCAGATACTTGGGGCCCTTCCCAGTTAAGAAGAAAATCAATTCAGTCGCCTATGAACTTGAACTCCCCGACTCATTCAGGATCCACCCTGTATTCCATGCTTCACTACTTAAGGCCGATGTACCGAATTCCTTTCTGGATCGGGAGGTAGGACCTCCTGAAGCTATAATAGTGGATGGGGAAGAGGAATTCGAGATGGAAGCTATTTTGGATTATAGGAAACGACAAGGGCAGAATCAGTATTTAATCAAATGGAGAGGCTTTGGCCCAGAAGAAAATTCCTGGGAACCCGAAACAAATCTCCATGCCCAGAGGCTCATATGGACCTTTCACCGCTCCCACCCAGAGGGTTCGGTTCCAAAAGGCATCCGGAGGCTGCCCTTAAGGAGGGGGCAATGTCAGAGAACTCATAGTGCTAGTGCCCATCTCCGTGCAGCAGGGACTAACGGCCATGCGCACATTCACGCCCACCAATCCTGGCGCACGGCACCATATATAAACAAGGTCTCTGCCTGATACCAGTGCTGGATCGTCTTCAGCTTGTTTCTGAGTTCCTGATTCCTGTGTTACCTGTCACTTTGCTCCTGACAAACCCGGCTTCCTTGACTACTCTCCTGGATTACCCCTGGCTGTTACCTACCTCACCTGATTATACAGACCTTGGCTTGGACTCTCTATTACGGCTCTGCTTCCTGACTCTGTACCTCGCTGCCCGCCCGTTGCCAACCTCTGAGTGTCCTTGACTATGAACTTGCCTTCCATTTGGGTACCTAGTTGCTAGCCAGTTGCCAACCTCTGCCTGTTCCTGATGTTGCAGTTGTTCCTGAATCCATACCTACCTGCCTGGCTTCTACTGAACAGTTCTGGTGATCAGTCTTCCCGTCTTACTCCAAGAGGATCCTGTATCTCCAAGCTCCGGTTTCCAGCCTGCAGGCACCTGCACCCTTTCGTTGCCCCAGCACTCCCTGTCCTCACTACCAGGGGTGTTGGGCTTGGAACTGTGCAAGAGGCCACCCTCAGCATTTCAGACCTCGCTGTAAGGTACGTGACAACTACACTCAGGGTGGGATGGGGGTCCCCCTCAGGAGGAGCACCTTTTGTCTATCGACCTGCAGAAGGCATTTGATATGTTGGAATGGCTTTTCCTGTTTGAGGTCCTAGCCAGATGGGGTTTTGGCTCCCACTTCCTGGAGATCCTCAGAGTTTTCTACTCTAATCCCAGTGCAAGTGTGAGGCTCCAGGGCCAGTACTCGGAGTGGTTTCCTATATCAAAGGGCACTAGACAGGGTTGCCCCCTGCCCCTGTCATGAAGATCCTGCCAGTAATCGGCGATTCACACGCACGGGAACATGGCCACAGGTTCCACTGCGCATGTGCGCGCGTTCACGGGTGCTGTCACGCACGGGCACGCGCGCGCGCGCACTCCCGCTAGTGCCAGGCGGGCTATTTTAACCGGCCTGTCACACTCAATCCCCGCTGTCTGCTCTACAGCGTTCCGTGTGCCTTAACCTGATCTGACCTGTGTACTCTGCTATCTGACCCGGCTTCCTGTTAGACCATCCTGCTATCTGCCTGCACCAGACCCTCTTGCCTTGCCTGACCATCCCTCTATGTAATCCCTGGTACCTCTGCTGATCGACCGATACCGACCTCCGGATTGTTTGACCATCCCTCTGTCTGATACCAGTATTCAGTCTGTTTACCTGCTGCTTTGTTCCTGGCTCCAGTCCAGCGTTCCAGGCTACTACCTGCTGCTTGTTCCTGGTTCCAGTCCAGCGTTCCAGTCTACTACCTGCTGCTTGTTCCTGGTTCCAGTTCAGCGTTCCAGGCTATTACCTGCTGCCTTGTTCCCGGCTCCAGTCCAGCGTTCCAGGCTACTACCTGCTGCTTGTTCCTGGTTCCAGTCCAGCGTTCCAGTCTACTACCTGCTGCTTGTTCCTGGTTCCAGGCTACTACCTGCTGCTTGTTCCTGGTTCCAGTCCAACGTTCCAGTCTACTATCTGCTGCTTGTTCCTGGTTCCAGTTCAGCGTTTCAGGCTGCTACCTGCTGCTTGTTCCTGGTTCCAGTCCAGCGTTCCAGTCTACTACCTGCTGCTTGTTCCTGGTTCCAGTCCAGCGTTCCAGTCTACTACCTGCTGCTCGTTCCTGGTTCCAGTCCAGCTCTTCAGTCCTGCTTACTTACCTGCTGTGGTTCATGGTCCTCTCTGCATTCCAGTCTCCAGTCTCCCATTCAGCTTCAGGTTCCAGAGGGTGCCACCACTCCTGAACTTCCGGTGACTGTTGATCCTGCCAGGCACCCATACCACTCCTCACTCCGGGCCCTCTGTCTCCATTCCAGGGGAACGGGAGTGAGAGCTGTAAGGGAGGTCTTTCTCTGCACTTCAGGCTCAAAACCTACCAGGTAAGTGACAGTAGCAGACAGCCATGTCTGAGCCTGAGCAGGCAACGTCTCCCATGGAGGAACTTTGTGCACACCTGGCAGGATTGACTGTAGCAGTCAAGAATCGGCAGCAAGGATACACCAGGCTGGAGGAACGAGTGCTAACCTTGTCTAACCCCTTTGGGGTCCAGGGAGTTCCTTCCGCTTCTGCTCCTTCAGTCGGGCCTTCCTCAACGGTGGTAATGCTCCCTCCAGAACCCAAAGTCCCAACACCTGAACGTTTCTCCGGGGATCGCCTTAAATTCAGGGCCTTCCGCAACTCCTGTGAATCATTCTTTGCTCTTCAGCCACGTACCTTTTCCCTGGAGGCTACCAAAGTGGGCTATGTAATTTCTTTGCTTTCTGGTGACCCCCAAACCTGGGCCCATCGCCTCTTGGAGCAAAAGGACGTATCCCTGACCAATCTCTCCACCTTCTTTGACGCATTGGGTCAGCTGTACGATGACCCCCGGCTGTCCATGACTGCAGAGGTGGCTCTGCACACCCTTCAACAGGGTCGCAGGGCAGCAGAGGACTATGTGGCTGAATTCAGGAAGTGGAGTGCGGACACAAATTGGAATGATGCGGCTCTCCGCTATCAGTTTCGGATGGGACTCTCTGACTCTTTGAAGGATGAATTGGACAGGGTGGGTACACCACAGACTTTAAATGCCTTGATCGATCCAGCCATCCAGATCGATCGACGTCTAAGAGAACGTAGGACTGAGAGAGCTATGGGATCTTCTCGCCCAACTTGGGTTACCCCTAAAGTTTTTCATCATATGTCACCAACACCACCTACCTCCAGGTTTAACCCACCTGAGCCAATGCAATTAGGGGTCCTGCGGCCTTCTCTTACCCAGGAGGAACAACAACGTCGTCGAGTGAATAATCTGTGCCTGTATTGCGGGGAACCTGGGCACTATGTCAGGAACTGACCCCTTAAACTCCGTAAGTGCCTATCCCTGTCCACTGACTATGTTGCACCTCTGGCTAAGAATACTACTCACCTTGCTCTCTCTATCCTTTTACAACTTCCAGGAGAGACTCTGCAAATAACCGCCATTATTGACTCTGGAGCTTGCAGTTGTTTCATGGACTCTCTCTTTGCTACCCAACACCAGATACCTTTGTTGCCCAAGGCCCATGGACTTTCCATCCATCTAGCTGATGGAACCGCCATCAAATCTGGACCTGTTACCCAAGAGACTGTTCCAATACCCGTCTCCATCTCCAATTCTCATCAAAAACTGCTACTCCTGGATATCATCGCCTCACCTCTGTTTCCCATAATCCTCGGCATGCCATGGTTACAGACTCACAATCCTGACATTAATTGGATCAGTTAGTTACCTTTCCTTCTTCATATTGCCAACAATCTTGCAGATTTCAGAACGTTCAGGAGAACCCTACCTTGCTTTGCCTAGATACAGATCCTAGTCTACACCTCTCCATCCCTTCTGCCTATCATGATTTCTTAGACGTATTCAGCAAGCAGGGGGCAGAGGTCTTACCCCCTCACCGGGCCTATGACTGTCCTATCGAATTACTTCCCGGAGCTGAGATTCCTTTTGGAAGAATCTTTCCTTTGACTGAAGTAGAACAAGGGGCTTTAAAGGAATATATCGATGAGAACCTAAAGAAAGGCTTCATTCGTCCGTTCACATCTCCAGCGGGTGCAGGCATCTTCTTTGTACAGAAGAAAGATAAGACCCTCAGACCATGTGTGGATTACCGCAAGCTAAATAAAATCACTGTAAAAAACCATTACCCTCTTCCTATGGTGCCAGAGTTGTTCCAAAGACTTGGGACAGCTACCATATTCACTAAGCTTAACCTCTGCGGAGCCTACAATTTAGTTCGTATTAGGGACGGAGACGAATGGAAGACCGCCTTTCATACCCGTTATGGACATTTTGAGTACCTAGTGATGCCTTTCGGTCTGTGCAATGCCCCTGCGACATTTCAGTACTTTATCAATGATGTTTTACGAGACTTTCTAGATCTGTTTGTTATCGTCTATTTAGACGACATATTCATCTTTTCTTGTTCCCTTGAATCCCATCGCAGGCACTTCCATTTTTGGGGTTAATCATTTCCAGTGGAGGCATTAAGATGGACCCTCAAACGGTCGCGGCAGTTTTAGATTGGCCTGTCCCGACAGACAAGAAGGGAATCCAGCGATTCGTTGGATTCGCTAATTTCTACCGTAAATTTATTAAGGGGTTCTCAGCCGTCATCACACCCATCACACAGCTAACTAAACAAGGTACACGCTTTCACTGGTCTGCTGAAGCCCAAAAGGCTTTTGAGACTCTCAAGGGCCTTTTTACTTCCGCCTCCGTACTCAAGCATCCAGATTCCTCTCTGACATTCGTACTAGAGGTGGACGCATCTGAAATTGCAGTAGGGGCAGTGTTGTCCCAAAGACAGGGAACTAAGGCCCTGTTACATCCTGTGGCCTTCTTCTCTCTTAAATTGTCCACGGCAGAGAGAAATTATGATGTAGGTGATAGAGAGTTGTTGGCAATCAAATCAGCGTTGAAGGAGTGGCGCTATCTGCTGGAGGGTGCCGCTCATCCAGTCTTAATTTTTACAAATCATAAGAACCTGGAGTATTTGAGATCTGCAAAAAGATTGAAGCCACGTCAAGCCAGGTGGGCTCTCTTTTTCTCCAGGTTCTCCTTTCATGTCACTTACCGCCCTGGCTCCAAAAATACCAAACCTGATGCCCTATTCAGGATGTTTCACAAGTCCCAAGAGGTTTCCCCCCCAGACACCATTCTATCCCCGGGGAATTTTCTTTTGCTTCAGGGAGACCTGCTTTCCCAGATTAAGCAGGCTTCCGTGGAATTGGGATCTTCCTTTAGGTCAGAACTCCAAGTTAAGGATGGGTTACTGTGGCACGAGAATAGAATCTTTATACCTGAGACACTACAAGTTTCAGTACTAGAACTCTGTCATGATCATGCATTGGCTGGGCATTTTGGCATGGCTAAGACCACTGATCTGGTACAGCGTACCTTCTGGTGGCCTCGGTTACGCGAAGATTGTAGGATATTTGTTGAGTCCTGTACCACCTGTATCAGGAACAAGGGGCACAGAACCAAGGCATGGGGGTTGCTAAAACCATTGCCTGTCCCAGATAGGCCTTGGAAAATGCTTTCTATAGACTTTATTGTGGAATTACCTCCGGCTGGGAGCTTCACCTCAATTTTTGTCATAGTAGACCGGTTGTCGAAAATGGCCCACTTTGTCCCAATGAAGGGCACTCCCTCAGCTACAGAAAGGGCACAAGCATTCATTAAAGAAGTCATCAGGCTCCATGGGGTACCGGTTAATATCGTTTCGGGGGTTACAGTTTACCTCCCGATTCTGGAGGTCTCTGTGTAAGACACTGAACATTGAGCTTTCATTTTCATCTGCTTATCACCCCCAGACTAATGGGCAAACAGAGAGAACAAACCAGACTCTTGAACAATATTTACGCTGTTTTTCTTCTTTTGCCCAAGATGATTGGATTTCTGTTCTCCCATTGACTGAATTCGCCTACAACAATTCTATTCATTCCGCTATCAAACAAACTTCGTTTTTTGCAAATTATGGTTTCCACCCTTCATTTTTGCCTAATTCTCTTCTAGAGTGCACAGTACCCGCAGTTCAGGAGAGGTTGGACTTCTTTACTTCCAACAACCAAGTTTTACAGGAGACCATGACCAGGACCCAGGAATATAATAAAGCAATCTTCGATAAGGAGAGGCGAGGTGAGCTGTTACTTACACCCGGGGACCAGGTATGGTTATCTACAGTAAATCTCAGGATGGCTTGCCCTTCAAAGAAATTGGGTCCCAAGTTTCTTGGACCATTTCCTGTCAAGCGGAGAATTAATGAGGTGGCATGCGAACTCGAACTCCCGGATTCACTAAAAGTGCATCCAGTATTTCATGTGTCCCTGCTCAAACCCTCTATTTCTAATCCATTTCCAGGTCGAAGTACAGATCCTTCTGATCCAATTTTGGTAGATGGGGAGGAGGAATTCGAGGTGGAGGCTATCATGGACCATAGGAAAAGAGGTAACCAAATCAATTTTTGATAAAATGGAGGGGGTTTGGCCCAGAGGAAAATTCTTGGGAACCTGAGGACAATATTCATGCTGAAGATCTGTGGCTTTCGGGAAGCAAAATCGTGATTGTAAGTTCTAAAAACTTCTATTTACTTTGATTAAAATAAGTCTTAATTCTGTTTCAGGGAGTGCAATCCCCCTCATATGTCCAACTTGGTTCTCTCCCCCTTCTTACAAGCCTTCTTCAGTATATATTTTCAGATTGTAATCTGTTGTATGCTGTTGTTGACCTCCTATGTTGGTCCTTGTGTATTACTCTTGTTGCTGTATTACATTTTCATTACAATAAAAATATTGAAAGTAAAAATCGTGTGAGTTCAGATGAAAAGCCATGTTCAGTGTGAACGAGGGCTAATTCAGCCATCACATCTAATGCCGTGTACACACGGGTGGACTTTTCAGCATCAGACGTCCGGCGGTCTTTCCGACGAACTTTCGACGGAATTACTACGGACTTTCGAACGACCGGACTTGGCCACACACGAACGGACCAAGGTCCGTTCGAAAGTCCGTTCGTTTGAACGTGATGACGTACGAAAGGACTAGAATAAGGAAGTTCATAGCCAGTAGCCAATAGCTGCCCTTGCGTCGTTTTTTGTCCGTCGGACTAGCATACAGACGAACGGATTTTTCGATCAGACTCGAGTCCGTTGGAAATATTTGAAACATGTTCTAAATCTAAAGTCCACCTGATTTTCGACAGAAAATGTCCGCTGAAGGTCCGATGAAGCCCACACACGGTCAGATTGTCCGACGGATTTGTTCTGTCGGACCAGTCTGGTCGAAAAGTCCGGTCGTGTGTACACGGCATTAGAGATGGTAAACTGCAATATAGTAAATGAAGGAGAAAAAGCGGCACCTTCTGAGTGTAGTATTTAAGTTGTTTATTTAAAGACAACTTAAATGCTACACTTAGAAGGTGCTGCTTTTTCTCCTTTCTTTATCTACAGAGTACCTTCTAGCTCCACACCTGCGGCAGCCACTGAACTAAGCATTTCTGTCCCATTGGACTCAGAGACTTTACCCACGCGCTCCCTACTCCATTAGCACTATAGACTATTATTTCCTTTATGTGCGCTAGATTACCCCTCTCCCATTCTTGATGCAATATAATAAATGTTTGCTTTTGGTTTCAAAAGATCTTTTTTTAAGGCATAAATTGCACAGAACTGGTACAGCAATAAACGGGTGGAGTCAAAGTATATAACATAAAGAATATTGCATTGCAAAGCTCTGTGGTAAGAGAAGACAACATACTAGTATGGAAACCTAAATGTTTGCTTTTGTGTTTAAAGGGGAGGTCTGCCCACCCCTGCAAAAATTAAAAGACAGCAGCTACACATACACATACTGCAGCTGCTAACTTTTTAATAATAGGACACTTACCTGCCCTGGAGTCCAGCAATGTTGGCACTGCAGCTGATGATTCTATCAGCTGTCAGTGCTGCCGCCGCTATCAATGCTAAGGAAACCTAGTAGTGAAGCATTACGGCTTCACGCCGGGTCCCATCTGCGCATGCGTGAGGTCCCATTGCGCTCTCCTACTGGCCTGGTGGTGGGGGAAGGAGGAGGGAGTAGGAGGGAGCCGAGCTGCTGATGTAATGCGCCGTGGCCCCGACTCCCGAAAGTGAGGACAGGATACCTGTCAAAGACAGGTATCCACTCCCCCCCTCTCCCAACCCTCTCCCAAAAAGGTGCCAAATGTGGCACCGGAGGGGGGGAGAAGACAAATGAGCATAAGTTCCACTTTTGGGTGGAACTCCGCTTTAATACTGCTTTAAGTTACAATAATATTTTAGAAGCAAATAGTACTTTGCTAAATTATTTTCTTTATCGTGAACAGTATTTTTAGTCAATCAGACACCAATAAATCCATGTATTTTCCATAAATTAGGGCCAGAATGAGATGCCTTTGCAGTCTAGGTCCCTGTTGTATATTTGGAAAAAGATAATAATAAGCACTACTGTTAGTGTCAGCTCACCTGTCTGCTGTGGCATGTATTTTTGATTTTGATTTGATTTTTTGAATAAAAAGGCAATTTCTTCAGAGTGCGGCTGTCCAGAACTACTTCTATTTATTGCTACAAGCAATTGCCAACACCTGAGGCTCCTACACTGGTGTGAGTTTTACTATATCCTCCCTTTCCTATTCTGATTTCTGGACTTTGCTAATGCAAATTTTGTTCCAAATAATATGAAAAAGGGGAAAATGTTATCAAAATTCAGAAATAATGAAAAAAGTCTGAAAATAAAAAACTAAAGTAGAGTTTCTATACAAGAAATTAAAAAACTACAACCAGGTAAGTGAAAAACATGAAAAATACAATCACCAATATCGTGCTCTAATGCCAAATAATGAATTATAATGTGCTTGTAATCAATGTAATATAAATGAATAATAAATGCTACAAAAAATACTCGTAGGTGCATAAGCAATAACCTAACACCATATACAAATAATAAAAATTCTCAAGAACATTTGGTGAAAAAGATCTGAGAAAAAAAACTAAAACAAAGTCCCAAGAAAGATAACTAAGATACTGAAGCACAGTCCCAAATGGATATTCATATGGTGAAAAGTTGGTAGGTTTTCATATAGGTGTAGAAAACAAGAAGTCAATGAAAAATCATGAAGAGAGATCCCTCCTCCAGAAGGCTTTACACCCAAAGTGAGTATGTAATCTTACCGACTTAAAAGATCACCAAGGTGGTCTCACCAAGCCCATGGAATTCGGTCTCCCAAAAACCTGTATAGATGTCTGAAGCTGCTAGATCCGTGCCACTCAAAAACATAAATGAGAAAAACTCCCATAGTGTAGTATTTAAGTAAATGGATTTAATAGGCTCAAATATATTGCACTTACAGGATAATAGTCTTAATGCGCAGTGTACCACAGTGGATCAAAAATAGGTGCATCTCCTCAAGTTTCCTCTGCTCGCTGCCTGCTGTA
The DNA here is from genome assembly GCF_042186555.1 of Aquarana catesbeiana. Classification (NCBI taxonomy): domain Eukaryota; kingdom Metazoa; phylum Chordata; class Amphibia; order Anura; family Ranidae; genus Aquarana; species Aquarana catesbeiana. The sequence goes on from NC_133325.1 coordinate 464,474,100, forward strand.
ACCATCAACCTCCGAAGAGAAAAACGTGATGACGTCAGTGTCACATGCCCCACCCTACCCATTTCATCACGATAGGATGTCGTCTGGGGATTGGCTGCTGTTGAATATTTACCCTCAGTTTCTGTTTTGGTGGCAACTAGGGATGAGCCGAACACCCCCTGGTTCGGTTCGCACCAGAACATGCGAACAGGCAAAAGAATTTGTACGAACGCGCGAACACCGTTAAAGTCTATGGGACACGATCATGAACAATCTAAAGTGCTAATTTTAAAGTCTTATATGCAAGTTATTGCCATAAAAAGTGTTTGGGGACCTGGTCCTGCCCCAGGGGACATGTATTAATGCAATAAAAAGTTTTTAAAATGGCAGTTTTTTCAGGAGCAGTGATTTTAACCACTTCAGCCCCGAAAGATTTCACCCCCTTCCTGACCAGAGCACTTTTTGTGATTCTGCACTGAGATGCTTTAACTGACAATTGCGCAGTCGTGCAATGTTGTACCCAAACAAAATTGACGTCCTTTTTTTCCCACAAATAGAGCTTTCTTTTGGTGGTATTTTATCACCTCTGCGGTTTGTATTTTTTGCGATATAAACAAAAAAAAACTGCGACAATTGAAAAAAACGCAATATTTTTAACTTTTTGCTATAATAAATATCCCCCAAAAATATAGAAAAAAAATTTTTTTTCCTCAGTTTATGCCGATATGTATTCTTCTACATATTTTGGTTAAAAAAAATTGCAATAAGCGTATATTGATTGGTTTGTGCAAAAGTTATAGCGTCTACAAAATAAGGGATAGTTTTATGGCATATTTATTATTATTTTTTTTTCTAACGGGGGGGGAGGGGCTACCTAGGACATGACAGCGATCACTGCTCCCGATCACAGGGAGCAGTGGATCTCTGTCATGACACAAGGCAGAACGGGGAAATGCCTTGTTTACATAGGCACTTCCCCATTCTATAAAACAATGTAGCAGCGCTAATAATTGTGAAAAAAAATATATTGAATAAGTCCAAAACAATTTGATGTGTCTGAATGTGACTGGAATGAATAATTGAAGACACAATCCAAAAAGGCACATATGTGAGTGCTGACCAAAAACACCTCTTGACAACAGTGCACCACCACCACATAGATATGCGCTTACCAGAGGCAAGCTAAAAGGAAGCCTGTGGCTAATACCCAGCCAGGGCCTTTTCCACAAGGAAGTTGACGTCACACCACCAGCAGAGGGAAGCCTGGACCACACTCAAAATGGCTCAAGATCGAACTTTAGCCACCAGGGGTTAATATAAGTAATGCCCAAAAAATAAAGGAGAGAACTCTATAGTGCAGACTGTACCACAATACTATTTATTGTAATAAATGTAATACATTTACATTGTGAGGGATAAAAACAGACATGTAAAAAATTTAAAAACGTCCGGCCAGCAAGCAAACACCTGTCACTGAGAAGCGCGATGATGTCAGTACGTCCACCTCACTACGTGCGTTTCGTCATCAAAAGACATCATCTCGGGGATCAAGCGACGCACTGAGTCATCGCACTAAATAGTAATTAAACCGGGACCAAGCCTCGATATGTATCCTGAAAGGAAGGAACCCGGAACTCTAAAACAAAACCAAGCCTCGATGTGAATCTTAGGAGACGGAAACCCAGGGGCCTAAAACCATGGAGGTTTAGACCTAAAAAACTTTATGAGGACAATTAAAAAATATATGCATAAAATGTACTTGTATCAAATCGCCAAGTAGCGCAAATCAGTGAGAATATTCATTTTTAATTAATTTTTAAAATATTAAACGCACCATAACGATTGATGTAAAGGAGCCAAATATTAAAAATAAAAAAAGGTGTAGATATAAACGGACCATACACACCACATATATGGTGTGAATAAATAAGTCCAAATAATGACAAATGGAGACGACCAACACACTAAATAAGACCAAGAATATAAGGGCCCTAAAAAAGGATATGAAATACAGATATGAAAAACTGCACATATGAACTAATTAGTTAAATGATTATAAAGAAGACCAAACGAATGATATCATAAAAAATTGAATTAAAATTTATAAGGGCAGGGAGGGAAAAACACCCTATGCATAACAAAATAAAAAGAATAGGAAACAAGGGTATGCTCTCCAGGATTCACATCAAGTGTACAATGTAACTAAATACACATACAATCAAACATATAAACAAAATATAAAAAACTACAGCCAAATAGGCAGTCATCAGGAATTATCTATAAACGCATTGACATCAATGTCAACATTAAGCCCAAATGGAGTGTAGCATTTTTTTTGTATCCATGCCATTTCAAGCCTACTGATATCACGCACAAGAGAACTGCCTCTCCAATGGGGGTGAAATTTATCAATCCCCAGGAATATGGTTTTGGCTGGATTTCTATCATGGACCAGTGAGTAATGTTTAGAAACGGAATGTTTCTGGAACCCATTTTTAATATTAGTAATGTGCTCATTAAAGCGCACAGAGAGGGGGCGCTTAGTCCTGCCCACATATCGGAGGCCACAAGGACATTGGAGCAGGTAACCAACCCCTCAGTGCTGCAGGTGATAAATTGTCTAATTTCGTATTCAATGGAAGTGCTAGTCGAGAGGAATTTCTGTGTTCTTCTATGACTGCAACCATTGAGTGAGCACACCCTACACCTCCTGCATTGATAGAACCCAGTGAGATCTTGAAAGAAATCTCTCCTGATGTGTGGAGGGTCAAGAATGTTCAGTGCCACTCTTTCTCGTAGGGTAGGTGCTCCCTTATAAATGACCTGAGGCCTATCAGGTAAAACTAATCTCAAAACCTGGTCATTGCCCAATATATGCCAGTATTTGTTGATAAGTTTTTTGATGTTCATATGCTGAACAGAATAAGTGGTTATGAAGGGTACTGTTGGCACTCTATCAGTACGAAGGGGCTTCTGTTTGAGTAAAGCACTTCTTTCAGTTTTACTAACCTCTTCAAGGGTATGGCCCAAAAATTCTCGGGAATAACCCTTTTCCTCAAACTGTTTAATTAGAGACCTAGCTTGTAATAGAAAGTAATTATAATTAGAACAATTGTGCTTCAGTCGTATAAATTTACTTTTGGGCAACGACTGAAGCCATGATGCGTGATGACAACTCTCAATAGGGATAAATGAGTTTCTATTGGTACTCTTGAAAAAAGTAGAGGTATTGAATACTGCATTCTTGATTGTAATGGTTAAACCCAAGAAATTAATCTCAGACTGACTGGCCTCAAAGCTAAGAACAATGCCTCTAGTGTTGTTATTAAGAGCATCTATAAAGCGGTCCAAGTCAGAATGGCTACCATCCCACAGGAGGAGGATGTCATCAATGTACCACCCCCATAACTAACTGGGGTCTCCGGTCAGCATAGATGACATCCTCCTCCCATAAACAAATTAGCCAAACTAGGGGCGTACTTGGCCCCCATAGCAACACCCCTATCCTGGCGAAAAAATTGACCATGAAACCAAAAATAGTTGTGTGATTCCGCATTCCGCATATTCAAGCAATTCCATAATAAAACAAATTTGCTCATCATATACCGAATCTCTCCTCAAAAAATATTCTGCAGCAAATAGACCCAGGTTATGCGGTATTATGGTATAAAGGGAGGCTACGTCAGCCGTCACCATCCACATACCTGGTTTGGAAGTGTACTCTGCCAAAAGATTGATTACATGGCGGGAGTCTTTAATGTGTGAAGGCATACCAGATACTAAGGGCTGCAAAAAGAAATACCTGCCCACTCGGGAAGTGAGGGAATCAATGCCACTCACTATTGGGCGTCCCGGGGGGCAGGTAACATAGTAAATAGTACAGGGTGCACTAGGGATTAAACATTGCTTTTCTTTTTTATATAGAATACCTTCATATAAACCTTTCTGAACGATGGTATTTAATTCCCTAAGGTATTGAATCCTAGGGTCAGAAGGCAACAATGTATAAGTGTCGGTGTCACCCAAGATTCTATACATCTCAGCCATATAATCTTTACGGTCCAAGACCACAATTCCCCCCTCCTTTGTCAGCTGCTCTGAAAACCAGCTCCTTTTTCTTACATAAGGAGTCCAGACCAGCCGACATGTTCATATTAGTTCTGACCCTTTTAACAGGCAGTTTATCAAGGTGCCTAAGGACCACATCCCTGAATACCTTTAATGAAGGAGCCAGGGGGATTAAACAGGGACGCATTTGAGAGTCCCGAATGACGGAATTCCAAAGATGTCAATCTATTCGTTTTGACTGGATTAGAACTCATGTATTTCTTAATGTTTAACTTACGAACAAACTTATGTACATCCATGTAGGTCTCAAATTTATTCAGCCTACGTTCTACCTCTCCACACCGCAAACGCGGGCCGCTGGAGAACATCGAGTTCCCGGGACCTGCGCGCATGCGTGCCTGGAAGGCGGCGAATTTAAAGGGACGTACCTGTACGACAATCCATTACCAGGCCCTTTGGGTCTGGTATGAATATTAAAGGGAACCCCACACCAAAATTAAAAAAAAATGTGCAGGGTTCCCCCAAAACTCATACCAGGCCCTTCAGGTCTGGTATGGATTTTAAGGGGAACCCCGTGCCAAAATAAAAAAAGGCGTGGGGGCCCCCCAAAATCCATACCAGATCCTTATCTGAACACGTAACCTGGCAGGCCACAGGAAAAGGGGGGACGAGAGAGCGCCCCCCTCCTGAATTGTACCAGGCAACATGCTCTTAACATGGGGAAGGTGCTGTGGGGTCCCCCCACAGCACCTTGTCCCCATGTTGTTGAGGACATGGGGCCTCATCCGAAAAACCCTTGCCCGGTGGTTGTGGGGGTCTCCGGGCAGGGGGCTTATCGGAATCTGAAAGCCCCTTTTAACAAGGAGACCCCCAGATCCCGGCCCCCCCTATGTGAATGGGTATCAGGTACATGGGAGGCTCCTGCTGACTGCAGGCTTTTCGCTTTGACAGCTGTTATAAAGCTAAGGGCGGGGCCACCTGGTGATGTAACCGGGTGACCCCGCCCCTTCTGACATCATGTGACGTCATGTGGCATCAGTGGGGGTGAGGTCACCCCTTTACGTCACTGGGTGGCCCCACCCTTAGTTATATAACAGCTGTCAAAGTGAAAAGTCTGCAGTCGGCGGGAGACTCCCATGGAGGCGGAGTTGTATTTTTTTTTTTGGTCCATCGGGAGGCATGATTGACAATGGACTTACATCATGGGGCACTTGTCCCAAACTGTCTACTGTCATTTTTACTTTTTTTGACACTTTTTTGGTGAATGAGTAGGGGTACAATGTACCCGATACCCATTCACATGCGGGGGCCAGGATCTGAGGGTCCCCTTGTTAAGGGGGCTTCCAGATTTCAATAAACCCCCCACCCGCAGACCCCCACAACCACTTGGCAAGGGTTGTGGAGATGAGGCCCTTGTCTCCATCAACATGGGGACAAGGTGTTTTGGGGAAACCCCAAAGCACCATCCCCATGTTGAGGGCATGTGGCCTGGTACGGTTCAGGGGGGGGCGCTCTCTCATCCCCCCACATTTCCTGCGGCCTGCCAGATTGTGTTCTTGGATAAGGGTCTGGTATGGATTTTGGGGGGATCCCACGCCATTTTTTAATAAAATTTTGGCGCAGGGTTCCCCTTAATATCAATACCAGACCTGAAGGGCCTGGTATGGATTTTGGGGGGACCCCCACGCATTTTTTTTCAATTCTGGTGCAGGGTTCCCCTTAATATTCATACCAGACCCAAAGGGCCTGGAAATGGACTGGGGAGGGGAACCCATTTTTCACTGATTTATATCCGACAATTCCTTACAGCTGCCAGCAGTTTTAACTTACAATTTTTCCTTTATAAATGTCATTTTGCTGTGGTACTGTTCTAAACACGGGAAGGATGGGCTACTTTACAGGCAGACTAAGGACACCCCCCAGGCATGATATCTAAAGGAATATTTCATTTTTATTGTTTCACTTTAAGCATTATTAAAATCACTGCTCCTAAAAAAAAACTGCCCTTTTTAAAACTTTTTTTCCCTTGATACATGTCCCCTAGGGCAGGACCCAGGTCCCCATGCCATTTTTTCAATTATTTTTATCTATATTGCTGGATTCCGACAATATATTACAGCTGCGAACAGTTTTTGATGACATTTTTTCCTTTCGAAATGTCATTTTGCTGTGGAACTGTTCTAAACATGGGAAAGATGTGCTACTTTACAGGCATACTAAGACATTTGTTAATATCTGAACATGATTTGGGTTTTTCTAAAAATGGACAAGCAGGGTTTGTTTTAGAAGGCAAATCTGCAAATTGTCAGTATCGTATTCATTTCCTGGAAGTTAATTTATTGCCATAAGAAAGTCTAGGCAGTGATAGACAAGATTAAAGCATCTGTCCTTTCTGTTGCCAAGGGTACTTTTCTTTTAAATCAATTTCTTTGTTCACTTTAACAGTGGTAACAAATGTAGATGGCGAGTAACAGGATGCAAATCACTGATCATTGATTTTCAAGTTTCTGTCTGAATAGCAATGTAATTGATCTTTTCTTCTATTTTAAGACATTATGTTATATTGTATCTTTCTTTTTCCTGCGCTTTTAAGTAATTATCAAAAAAAGTGGAATGTAATAGTACAGAATGTTATGGTTAAACTATATTATCAACTATGTGCTTCACTACTGCATTGCATTTTTACTTTTTCTTTGCAGCATTCACAAGCCTCCTTAGAATACAGCCACAATGCACATTAAGGTGCTGTGCAAATTATTGAACACATTAAAGGAGTTTAAAGCCCAGCAGTATTAAAGAAAAATAATCAAATTGAAGCAACCAATAAAACACCAGCTTTCTTCAACCATGTCCAGGAAAGCAAAAAGATAATTTGTTTTGTTGTTACCCCTTTCTGTTAAATGACCTCTAAAGCAAAAATACAACATCCGCAGTATGTATTTGCAAAGACACAGAAGGCAGTCTAATGCCGCGTACACACGGTCGGACTTTTCACCTACAAAAGTCCGACAGCCTGTCCGACATACTTCCGGCGTACCTTCGGCGGACTTGCGGCAGACTTTCTTACGAACGGACTTGCCTACACACGACCACACAAAAGTACGACAGCCTAGTACGCGGTGACGTACACCAAGTCCGACGAGACTATAAAACGGAAGTTCAATAGCCCGTACGACACCCTTTGGGCTCCTTCTGCTAATCTCGTGTTTATCTCGTGTTAGTAGAAGTTTGGTGAGAGACGATTCGCGCTTGTGAGACTCGTATTTTTCAGTTCGTTTTAACTGTTGTTCAGTCTGTGCTTGTGAGGTTTGTATCTGCTTTTCAGTGCGTTTGGTCAGTTGGCATTGAGAAATCTTTGTTTTATTGGCCGCTCGTTCCTGATTTTCAGGTCGTTCTTCACAGGCCTTGCTGTTCTTCAGTGCGTTCTGTTAAGTGCGTTCTGACCAGCCGACCGTTTTGAAACCATGTTACCTGTACGTACTCGTCGTCGAGCTCGTGCATTGTATGTGTTTGGTGCTGTAGTTTATTCTTCAGCCCAAGACCAGTCCATGAACAGGGCGAGGAGGAGTTCATGGACCAAGAATTGGTTGCTTCAGCGTGACCAGTTCTGTCACATGCCTTTGCTCCGTGAGATCCGTGAGAATAATCCTGAGGATTTCAGGAACTTTCTCCGGATGACGGACCCCGTTTTTGACCGTTTGTTGGCTTTGCTGACCCCCTATATCAGCAGGCAGGATACCTGCATGAGGCAAGCCATCACTCCGGAGCAGAGGCTAGTTGCCACGTTGCGGTACTTGGCGACAGGGAGAAGCCTGCAGGACCTTAAGTTCTCGACAGGCATCTCCCCCCAGGCTCTGGGTATCATTATCCCAGAGACCTGTTCTGCCATCATCCAGGTCCTCAGTCCCTAAATTCCTGCGTGTCCTAAAAGTAATCTTTTTTAGGGATTTCACAACCCCCTAAAATGTAAGCAATGTTCCATCAGAGGGGGTGAGCAATCTGATAAGTGTGCCTTTCCATATTAGTTATTCCAGAAGAATTAAATTATTTAATGTTATACTGATGCTGGGGACTAATGTTTTTAATTGTCTAATTTTCTTGCAATGTTAGCTTACAAATTAATTGATTTTGGTTTTCTTGTTTGATTCCCCAGTTTCCTTCAACGCCACAGGAATGGCAGACTGTGGCATCCCATTTTGCCAGCCGTTGGGACTTTCCCAATTGTGGAGGGGCTATAGATGGGAAACATGTCCACATCGTGCCACCACCCCATTCGGGGTCATACTATTTTAATTATAAGGGGTTCCACAGTATTGTTTTAATGGCGGTGGTGTCGGCACACTATGAATTTTTATATGTGGACGTGGGGAAGAATGGCCGGATGTCGGATAGAGGAGTATTTGCCCAGACGGAGTTCTGCCAGCGTCTCCAGAGTGGTGGCCTGGGATTGCCACCTGATGCGGATAACGTGGAAGGACTCCCCTTTGTCTTCATTGCCGATGAAGCCTTCGCTCTCAGCAAGCACCTCATGAGGCCATTCCCCCAAAGAACCCTCACCCCGGAGAGGAGGGTTTTTAATTTCCGGCTGGCCAGAGCTAGAAGAGTGGTTGAGAATGCGTTTGGAATTCTGGCCAGCCGGTTCCGCCTGTTTCAAACAGCCATTAATTTGGCGGAATACAAACTTAATTTTATAATTTTATCGTGCTGCATTCTGCACAACTTTTTAAACAAACATTCTCAGAATTATATAGGCACAGTTGGGCCTGAGGCCGGACAAATAGATGCCAACCTTACGGGCCTGGATACTGTCCGTACTGGCTTGGCCCCCCAAAGTGCCCGTCAAGTTAGACAGCAATATGTTAATTATTTTATGGGTAGGGGGGCCATTGCAATGGGCCAGGATATTTAATTTTTTACAATAAAAAAAATATTGATGAAATCTTGCATTATATTTATTGCTTGCCTTTCTTTTGGGCTGTCTCCTAGGTTATGGTCGAGCAGTTGTAGTGCCAACTGTATTTTAATTTTAAATGTCTAAATAAGCTCCATTGCCACTGTAAACAACTTTTTTACAATTATAACCAAACTGATACTGAGCATTGAAATAACAAACCACACATTTATTTAATTCCTATAAGGAGATGTTTTTATTCATGGTTGTTATGCATTCAGTTCTGCATTTAGTATAAAATGTTCATAGACAAAAATATAATGATCTCTTAATAATTTTGCAAAATATAATTATATTTAAATATTTCTCCCTAATCCACAAAAAAATATTTTTGGCTTTTTGATTTTCGCAAACAGGCTTTTTTTTTTTTTTTTTTTGTTTTTAAAAATCAAGTTTTTTATTTTTTTTGTTTTTTTTCAAATCAAGTTTTTTTCTTTTTTTTGGGTTTTTTTAAATCAAGTTTTTTTTTTTTTTTGGGGTTTTTGAGAAAATCAAATTTTTTTTTTTTTGTTTTTTGTTTTAAAATCAAGTTTTTTTTTTTTTTTTGGTTTTTTTAAAATCAAGTTTAGTATTTTTTTTGGTTTTTTTAAAATCAATTTTTTTATTTTTTTTGTTTTTTTTAAATCAAGTTTTATTTTTTTTTTTGTGTTTTTGAGAAAATCTATTTTTTTTTTTTTTTTTTTTTTGGTTTTAAAATCAAGTTTTTGGTTTTTTTTTTGGTTTTTTTAAAATCAAGTTTAGTATTTTTTTTGGTTTTTTAAAATCAATTTTTTTTTTTTTTTGGTTTTTTTAAATCAAGTTTTATTTTTTTTTTTGTGTTTTTGAGAAAATCAATTTTTTTTTTTTGTGTTTTTTAAAATCAAGTTTTTTTATTTTTTTGTTTTTTTTAAAATCAAGTTTTTTTTTGGTTTTTGAGAAAATCAAGTTTTATTTTTTTGTGGATTTTTTAGGTATTTACGAGAAACAGCCCTCCTTTTTTAAATTGGGTTAAACAGCCATTTCTGTTCAGCCAAAAAAATAAAGAGAAGGCCCAGAATGGGGTCAGCAAAACAGGAAATGAAGGACATGATTGATGTTTTGGGGTTTCAAAAAGGGCATTTAGATTCGACCCAAAACATCAATCATGTCCTTCATTTCCTGCTGCATACGATCCAGCCGATTACGCATTTCATCGATGTCCTTATTCCAGGCCATTATTTGACCAATTAGCCGTTGGGCACTTTCTGAGGTGAAATAGTCACTTCTTGTTGTACCTAAAGTGGAATGAAACCAAAAAATGTCTTTAGAAATATGCACACATACATAGTTTACCTTACCATAATAAAGCTGTTGTCTCAGACACTGACCTGGTGGGGTGCCCATGTAGCATAATTCCTCCACATCCTCGGGGGTGGCACTGTTGCTTGAATCAAGCACAACCAGATCCCCTAAAATAGAGCAGACAAATTACATTAAACAAAAGGCAGCCATGCATAGATTACCGTAAGCTGGTGTGTCAGACACTCACCTGGTGGGGTGCCCATGTCGCCCACCTCTCCTTCCTCCACATCCTCAGTGGGACTTGGGCTGATTTCCCAATCATGTTTGGCTTGGGGTGGACTGTCTTCTTGTTGGCTGAGTGATTTTTCCCCTATGTGAAACAAAAAATTATTAATCTACTTAGCACACAGATATTTTAGTACATAGTAATTTTCCAACATTTGTAGTGAAGTGGTTTGTGTAGAGTTCCTATTTTACCTCAATATTTAAAATTATAAAGACATATCGTATAGATAGATATCTAGATATCAATATCTCAAAATATAGTTAATAATCTTTTGATCTCTCTCTCTCTCTCTATATCTGGAACAAAATCTCTAAATATCTAACTAAATGTAAAGAAAAAAAAAAAGCTAACTTAAAATATTCCAAAAGAATGTTTTACATTTCTATATCTATCTATCTACCTATCTCTATATTTCTCTCTCTCTCTATATATATTTCTCTCTCTCTCTCTCTCTCTCTCTCTCTCTCTCTATCTATATATAATATATATATATATATATATATATATATATATATATATATATATATATATATCTCTCTCTCTCTCTCTCTCTCTATATATATATATATCTATATATATATAGATATATATATATCTATATATATATCTATATATATATAGATATATATATAGATATATATATATCTATATATATATATCTATATATATAGATATATATCTATATATATATAGATATATATCTATATATATATAGATCTATCTATAGATATGTAACGAGGTTTAGTAAAAGATCGTTTAAAACGATGAACAAAAAAATCGTATAGGAAGGAAAAGCACATGGAGCAGTATACAAGGTAATAAACACAAGAGAAAAACACGACAAGTACTTACTTTTTTTAAGAACTTTCCGGATACGTCTGTATTGATCCGGCTCCCTGAGTTTCAGGTCAGACCATCTTTTTCGAAGTTGATCTCTGGAGCGCTGGACCCCAAAAGATGCCTGCAAAGTGTCCACGACCTTTGCCATTATTTTGGCCTTGCGCAAATTTGGCCGTGCGTACGGCCCATACTTCCCATCATAGTCGTCTTTGTGAAGAATGGCCACCATCTCCACCATCTCTTTAAAACTCATATTAGAGGCCCTAAATCTAGGCCTCACAGATCTTGACGTTCCGGCCTCCGGGCTGTCTCCACTACCTGAGGTCGTCAACATATCAGGTGTCTCCGCCATTATTTACCCCACTACGCGCCGTAACAAAAAATGGGCGGAGAACATGAGTTAATTTCGAACGTCAGGGGCGGGCGACGCAGGCGGAGTTTCACACATGCGTAGTGTATAAAGAGGGCCCTTGCGCACGTGTCGTACGTACGTTCTGTGCGTCGAATTAGGGGGCGGAGAACATGAGTTAATTTCGAACGTCAGGGGCGGGCGACGCAGGCGGAGTTTCACACATGCGTAGTGTATGAAGAGGGCCCTTGCGCACGTGTCGTACGTACGTTCTGTGCGTCGAATTAGGGGGCGGAGAACATGAGTTAATTTCGAACGTCAGGGGCGGGCGACGCAGGCGGAGTTTCACACATGCGTAGTGTATGAAGAGGGCCCTTGCGCACGTGTCGTACGTACGTTCTGTGCGTAGGTGATAGTGGACCAGGACGTTACAAAACGAAGGTAATTTTAAATATATTTTTTTTTGGGTTTTATGGTCATGACTTTGTAGCAAGCGGCCTATATGGCTTGATAGATTGATGAGGCCTACATAGGGAGAAGATGATGAGGGGTTAGCAGAAACCTATAATAAGTGTTTTTTGTCTTGTGACTTTATCTTTTCCAGATATAATGAATCCCCTATTTAAGGATCCAGAGTTCCTTACAGCTTTTATTTCTAAATATCGAGAGATGAGGAATTTGTTGGAGGTGAAACACCCTCAGTATTATGCAAAGCATGTGAGGAAGTCAACGCTGGAGAGACTTCTGTCCTTTGTCCAGGCGACCATCCCGGAAGCAACAATGGAGACATTGCTCAAGAAAATTGGGGTCTTGAGGAACATGTATAAGAGGGAGCATAAGAAGATCCAGGAATCAAGGAGATCAGGAGCATCAGCAGATGATGTTTATGTACCCAGGCTGTGGTACTACAATCAACTCCGTTTTCTTGATGACCAGAATGAAGCCAGGCCATCACTTTCAACCCTTCCCTCCACCCTTCCCTCCACCCTTCCCTCCACCCCAGCAGAGGCTGATGAGGAGCAAGCTGGGTCTTCCATCCTGGATGAACCGGATATGACCATCTGGAGTCAGGTAAATTATTTTAACAAATATTTACTGTACTAATATTAATGATGTTAACTGGATGTTATAATTGTCTAAAATAATTTTGCACTCAAAATTGTGTATACATATCAATTGACAGTAGTGGCTAAATATGTTTGGCACCTGCTTGAAATAATTAGGGTGTCTGATTAGACTCTTTTATTAAAGAGATGTATTCACATTGAATTTGCTATTCATGAGAAGCAAACTGTGTGTCATTGATGAACCCAAAAAAATATACTCAAACTATTGTCCTTTTTTTATACACAGGATGAGTCCATCCAGGAGGAATGTGGGTAAAGTGGCAGGCAGGAGGAGACCGGGCCCATGGACAGCCTGGAGGAGGCCGGATTCACCATCATCCTGGAGGAGGCTGGGCCCAGTGTCAGGCAGGAGGTGGCTGCTCCCAGTGAGGTGGCTGCTCCCAGTGAGGTGGCTGCTCCCAGTGAGGTGGCTGGGCCAAGTGAGGTGGCTGGGCCCAGTAGGAGCCTGACCGAATCCCAAGTGCCTCCCCTCCACCTTCCCAAAAAAAGGGCCAGGAAGGGGATGGTCACACAGGACGCATCCCTGCGCCTCATGCAAGAGGCCACCCGTTTTTTAAGGAGCCCCCCCGAAGTGGAAGAATCCTATGGCTGCTACTTAGCCAGCAGGCTTCTTCAGATGGATTGGGAGCAGCGCCTCATTTGTGAGCGCCTATTTGGGGAAACAATCCATAAGGGGCTGCAGGGCACGCTAACACGAAACACCCAACTACATGAGGCAGCCCCCCCTCCTCCTCCTCCTCCTCCTCCTCCTCCTGCCACAACTGAAACACCAGAGCCACAGCCTCAAAAGAAGGCTACAGGGAATGCTGCAGGGCAGCGTGGAGGAAAGGCTGCAGGGAAGAGAAGAAAGTGATGACCTGGGTTCAGTCTGGTCTGACAGAAGACGCAGGCTGTTGTAGGACCACAGTCTGGGGACATCTAGATCATCTGCTGGTGCTGTTGATCTCTGGGATTCTTGGACCAGATTGTGCTCCCTCTTATATGGACTCCGCAAGATCCCAATTTTCTTGGACACCGACTTTTGCCAGCGTTGACTTCCTCTTTATTTTATTTTGACCATGAATAAATGGATCTTTTTTGAGTTTAGCCAAAGACTTTATGTGTTTTCTTTTAAATCATTGATTTTACACACAATGTTAAATTAACAAGGGACAACAATCTCATTGAGTTTGAAAAAAACACACCAAAAATACATTACTAATGTTAATAATGTTCAAGTGGTAAGTCTTGAAAATAAAAAAAATCTACATAACCAAAAACGGTGCTTTGGGTTAACTTTATCTAAAAACTAAAAAATAATCACTAGAAAAAAAAAATAGAATAATGGGTTCTTTGTGGTAACTTTACAAACCTAAAAAAAAAAAAAGGGAAAAAGTATTATTAGTATGGAAACATTGTTTTTAAAAAGCATACTATATCATTCATGAGATCAAAGAGAAAAAGAATCCAGAAATCAGTTTGGGAGAACTCTGATTATGAACAGCAAAACACCTTCGTTCTTTAGAGCATTCGTAAAGAAGAAATAAAATGCGCTGCATTCAACGATCACAGATTTTGCAGCGTGATGAATGTGCTACCTACAATACGAACACTAGTTTTACTAGACCGAGTGCTTCCGTTTAGTTTTTGCTTATGAGCATGCGTCGTTTTTTTGTCCGTCGGACTAGCATACAGACGAGCGGACTTCGGGGTCCGTCGTAGTTACGATGTAAAGATTTGAAGCATGTTTCAAATCTAAAGTCCGTCGGATTTGAGGCTAAAAAAGTACGTTGAAAGTCCGGAGAAGCCCACACACGATCGGATTACCAGCCAGCTTTAGTCCGTCAGCGTCCGTTGGACTTTTGTAGACGAAAAGTCCGACCGTGTGTACGCGGCATAAGGAGGCAACCATGCACAAATAAAAAGAACACCACTAATAAAGAGGGGCAAATGATTGTAGACATTGGATCTCAACAAAGGAAGTACTAAGAGGACAGAACCTTAACAATAAGATTCATCATTACAGTCCCTGTAATAAGAGCCAAGTTAATTGCAGTAACCTAAGGTACTGAGAAGTCTGCGATGGCAGGACCAGCCTGAGTCTGCACACACTGGATTTTTATATATGGTGGGGGAAAGAGAGAGAAAATATAGGGGAAAAGGGGATGATGGTGAGGTTTAGGGAGGAAGAGAGGTAGGGGGGAAAGGAAATGAAAAATTTAAAAAAAAGAGAGGGGGATTACCACCGAGAGAACATAGAGGCAAGCACCAGGCTTTCGGGTCAGTATAGAGATGGCATTAGGGTTGCCACCTCATCCCTTTAAACCCGAACACATATGAATTACACAGGTTCTGAGGCTAATTTATTGCAGGTAAGGCACCAAGTAGGTTTAATTACCACCTTAATCAGCCACAAAACTTGTGTAATTAAAATGTGTTCGGGTTTAAAGGGATGAGGTGGCAGCTAGGGATGAGCCAAACACCCCCGGTGTTTGGCTCATGCGAACGGACATGCGAACATGCGAACGGACCGAAAGTTTGCGCGAACCTTTCGAACACCGTTAAAGTCTATGGGACTCGAATGTGAGAAATCAAAAGTGCGAATTTTAAAGGCTTATATGCAAGTTATTGTCCTAAAAAGGGTTTGGGGACCCGGGTTCTGCCCCAGGGGACATGTATCAATGCAAAAGAAAGTTTTAAAAACGGCCGTTTTTTTGGGAGCAGTGATTTTAATGATGCTTAAAGTGAAAAAATAAAAGTGAAATATTCCTTTAACCGCCTGCCGACCGCTGGCCGTCAATTGACGGCCAGGCGGCGCAGCTCTCGTTGCGGGCGGACGTCATATGACGTCCTCGCTTTCTTGGGCCACCAGGGGGCGTGCGCGCGCCGCCGCCGCCGATCGCGCGCGCCGTGTCACTAAGCACCCGGTGCGCGTGCCCGGCGGCCGCGATGTCCGCCGGGCACCCGCGATTACCGGTAACACAGCAGGACCGTGGATCTGTGTATGTAAACACACAGATCCACGGTCCTGTCAGAGGAGAGGAGACCGATGGTGTGTACCCAGTACAGGGGAACACCAAACGGTCTCCTCCCCTAGTGAGTCCCCGCCCCCTACAGTTAGAATCACTCCCCTAGCAACACAGTTAACCCCTCCATCACCACCCAGTGTTAACCCCTTCACTGCCTGTCACATTTATACAGTAATCAATGCATGTTTATAGCACGGATCCCTGTATAAATGTGAATGGTCCCAAATATGTGTCAAAAGTGTCCGATGTGTCCGCCGCAATATCGCAGTCACAATAAAAATCGCAGATCACCGCCATTACTAGTAAAAAAATAAAAAAAAATAAAAATGTTATAAAACTATCCCCTATTTTGTAGACACTATAACTTTTGCGCAAACCAATCTATATACGCTTATTGCGATTTTTTTTTTTACCAAAAATATGTACAAGAATACATATCAGCCTAAACTGAGAAAAAATTTGTTTTAAAGAAAAAAAAATTGGATATTTATTATCGCAAAAGGTAAAAATTATTGTGTTTTTTTAAAACTTGTCACTCTTCTTTTGTTTATAGCGCAAAAAATAAAAACCGCAGAGGTGATCAAATACCACTAAAAGAAAGCTCTATTTGTGGGGAAAAAATTTTAACAATTTCATTTGGGTCGAGTGTTGTATGACCGCGAAATTGTCATTCAAATTGCGACAGCGCTGAAAGCTGAAAAATGGCTTGGGCAGGAAGGGGGCGAAAATGCACAGTATTGAGGTGGTTAACCACTTGCCGCCCGCCATATAGCAGAATGACGTCGGCAAAGTGGTTTCAATATCCTGACTGGACGTCATATGACGTCCTCGGCATATTGAGCCGCTGCGCGCCCCCGGGGGCGCTCATCGCGGCGATCGTTGTTGCGGGGTGTCAGTCTGACACCCTGCAACACCGATCTAGGTAAAGAGTCTCTGACGGAGACTCTTTACCACGTGATCAGCCGTGTCCAATCATGGCTGATCACGGTGTAAATAGGAAGAGCCGGTGATTGGCTTTTCCTCATTTGCGTCTGACAGACGCGAGTAGAGGAGAGCCAATCGGCTGCTCTCCTGACAGGGGGGGTCTGTGCTGATTGTTTATCAGCACAACTCCCCCTCGGATCCTACCCAGGACCACCAGGGAAGCCGCCCAGGACCACCAGGGAAACCAGCCACACTGGACCACCAGGTATGCCCCCTAGACCCCCAGGGAAATACTGATCTATGCAAAGGCAGCTGCCAATCAATGCCCAGGCAGCTGCCAATCAGTGCCCACTCCCATGCCTACCACTGCCAGTGCCTCCAGGGATGCCCATCAGTGCCGCGTATCAGTGCCCATCAGTGCCACGTATCAGTGCCCATCAGTGCCCATCAGTGCCACATATCAGTGCCCAGCAGTGCCGCCTATCAGTGCCCATCAGTGCCACCCATAAGAACCCATCTGTGCAGCCTTTCAGTGCCCATAGGTGTTGCCTAACAGTGCCCATCAGTGCCCACCAGTGCCACCCAGTGCCACCCATAAGTGCCCATCAGTGCCGCCTATCAATGCCCATCAGTGCTGCATATCAGTGCCACCCATCAGTGCCGCCTACTAGTGCCCATCAGTGCCGCATATCAGTGCCCATCATCAGTGGCCGTCAGTGCCCGTCAGTGCCCGCTCATTGGTGCCACCTCATCGCTGCCGCCTTATCAGTGCCCATCAGTGCCACCTTATCAGTGCCCATCAGTGAAGGAGAAAACTTACTTATTTACAAAATTTTTAAACAAAAACAAAAGCAAAACTTTTATTTTTTTCAGAATTTTCGGTCTTTTTTTATCTGTTTCGCAAAAAATAAAAACCGCAGAGGTAATCAAATACCACCAAAAGAAAGCTCTATTTGTGGGAACAAAATGATAAAAATTTAGCTTGGGTACAGTGATGGATGACCGCGCAATTGTCATTCAAACTGCGACAGCACTGAAAGCTGAAAATTGGTCTGGGCAGGAAGGTGTCTAAGTGCCCTGTATTGAAGTGGTTAAATATTGTACCTGGGGGGTGTCTATAGTATGCCTGTAAAGTGGTGCATGTTTCCCGTGTTTAGAACAGTCCCTGCACAAACATTTCTAAAAGAAATAAAAGTCATTTAAAACTGCTTGCGGCTGTAATGTAATGTCGGGTCCCGGCAGTATGGATGAAAATTATTGAGAAAAATGGCATGGGTAACCCCCCAGTCCATTACCAGGCCCTTTGTGTATTGTATGGATATTAAGGGGAACCCCGGACCCAGATTAAAAAAAGAAAAGGCGTCGGGTCCCCAGGCCCTATATACTCTGAACAGCAGTATACAGGTGGTCTCAAACAAGACAGGGACTGTAGGTTTGTTCTTAAGTTGAATCTGTTTGTAATTTGGAACAGGTACATTTTTTAAGTGTAGCTCCAGCCAAAAAAATCTATTTTTAAGCTTTTTGGATAGCATAGGGAGGGGTTATCATCACCCCTTTAACCACTTCAGCCCCGGAAGGTTTTACCCCCTTCCTGACCAAAGCACTTTTTACAATTTGGCACTGCGTTTAACTGCTAATTGCGCGGGCATGCAATGTTGTACCCAAACAAAATTTGCGTCCTTTTTTCCCACAAATAGAGCTTTCTTTTGATGGTATTTGATCACCTCTGCGGATTTTATTTTTTGCGGTATAAACGGAAAAAGACTGAAAATTCAATTTTAGTCATACATTTAGGCCAAAATGTATTCAGCAACATGTCTTTGGTAAAAAAAAGTCAATAAGCATATATTTATTGGTTTGCGCAAAAGTTAGAGTGTCTACAAACTCAACAAACAATCTCATTTCTTGAGGTGCTAAAATGGCAGGGCAGTACAACCCCCCTCCCCCCCAAATGACCCCATTTTGGAAAGTAGACACCCCAAGGAAATTGCTGAGAGGCATGTTGAGCCCATTGAATATTTTATTTTTTGTCCCAAGTGATTGAATAATGACAAAAAAAAATATTTTACAAAAAGTTGTCACTAAATGATATATTGCTCACACATGCCATGGTTATATGCGGAATTGTACCCCAAAATACATTTTGCTGCTTCTCCTGAGTACAGGGATACCACATGTGCGGGACTTTTTGGGAGCCTAGCTGCGTACAGCCCCCCCCAAAAACCAATCACCACCTTCAAGATTTTTAAGGGCGTAAATTTTTGATTTCACTCCTCACTACCTATCACAGTTTTGAAGGCCATAAAATGCCCAGATGGCACAAAACCCCCAAATGGCCCCATTTTGGAAAGTAGACACCCCAAGCTATTTGCTGAGAGGCATGATGAGTCCATGGAATATTTTATATTTTGCCACAAGTTGCGGGAAAATGACAAACTTTTTTTTTTTTTGCACAAAGTTGTCACTAAATCATATATTGCTCAAACATGCCATGGGCATATGTGGAATTATACCCCAAAATACATTCTGCTGCTTCTCCTGAGTATGGGGATACTACATGTGTGGGACTTTTTGGGAGCCTAGCTGCGTATGGGGCCCCTAAATCCAATCACCGCCTTCAGGATTTCTAAGGGCGTAAATTTTTGATTTCACTCCTCACTATCTATCACAGTTTCGAAGGCCATAAAATGCCAAGATGGCACAAACCCCCCCAAATGATCCCATTTTGGAAAGTAGACACCCCAAGCTATTTGCTGAGAGGCATGGTGAGTATTTTGCAGCTCTCATTTGTTTTTGAAAATGAAGAAAGAAAAGAAAAATTTTTTTTTTTTTCTTTTTTCAATTTTCAAAACTTTGTGACAAAAAGCGAGGTCTGCAAAATACTCACCATACCTCTCAGCCAATAGCTTGGGGGGTCTACTTTCCAAAATGGGGTAATTTGAGGGGGGGGGTTGTGCCATCTGGGCATTCCATGGCCTCCGAAACTGTGATAGGCAGTGAGAAGTGAAATCAAAAGTTTACACCCTTATGTCCCGTACACACGGTCAGACATTGATCGGACATTCCGACAACAAAATCCATGGATTTTTTCTGACGGATGTTGGCTCAAACTTGTCTTGCAAACACACGGTCACACAAAGTTGTCGGAAAATCCGATCGTCCCGAACGTGGTGACGTAAAAGACGTACGTCGGGACTATAAATGGGGCGTGCATGGCACTTTGTATGTCGAATTTGTGTACACACGATCGGAATTTCCGACAACCGATTTTGTTGTTGGAAAATTTTATAGCAAGCTCTCAAACTTTGTGTGTCGGAAATTCCTACGGAAAATGTGTGATGGAGCCTACACATGGTCGGAATTTCCGACAACAAGGTCCTATCACACATTTTCCATCAGAAAATCCTATCGTATGTACAGGGCATTAGAACCCTGAAAGTGGTGCTTGAATTTCAGGGTCCCGTACACAGCTAGGCTCCCAAAAAGTCTCACACATGTGGTAACCCTGTACTCAGGAGAAGCAACAGAATGTATTTTGGCGTGTAATGTATTTCGGGGTGTAATTTCACATATGCCCATGGCATGTTTGAGCAATATATCATTAAGTGACAACTTTGTGCAAAAAAAAAAAAAAAATTGTCTTTTTCCCGCAACTTGTGGCACAATATAAAATATTCCATGGACTCGACATGCCTCTCAAATGGCTTGGGGTGTCTACTTTCCAAAATGGGGTCATTTGGGGGGGTTTGAACTGTCCTGCCATTTTCGTTTCAATATAATTTTATTTTGTCAAAAGAGAATGAAAAGAATACATCACGTTATAGATACAGCGTGAGTCATCAGTCTTGAGGCGACCAACACAGTCACATGGAGAACATGTTAATCAATGTGGGATATACAAAATAGATCTGCATAAATCAAACATAACCTGTCATGTGATTTGATCAGAGTTACCGGGTGCCAATTATGGTCCTAGTAGCCCCAGAAAACGAGTGGGGTAGAGTGGGGGAACCTCCACCACCCCGACTGGGAACATGCTGTGGCGGGGCTCCCTGTCCCTCAGCACCCCCTCAACAAAGAGATTTAAACTATTGATTTTTCTTGTGGAAAGAAAAAGAAAACATAAAGGGTTGCTAAAACTATTTTTAAAACAGTAAGTGTATAAAACTTGTTTAAAGACTCCTGGACAAATGAGCATCTTTGAGTCCTGTAAAATAGAGTCCTCTAAGTAAAAAAATAAAGAACACTTATGAGAGCAATTGGTATATATAACAGGAAATTGGCTCACCAAGATGTTTGCAAGAATCTAGGATATAGTTGAAGTTGAGACCAGGATCAGGGTGACTCCCGACCCTGGCTTTGGTCGTGTCCATTTGGTTATTGGCCGGAGCTAAAGACTAACCGAATGATGTGAATGAGAGAAAAGAATAAAAGGAAAGAAAAGGGAGGAAGAAAGAGATGAGAAAAAAGTTAGAGGAGGTGAGTATGAGTCGACTGAGGGGGAGAGATCCGGAGGGTGATATCCAGGAGGTAATATTCAAGAATAACCCCTACAAAGGTTTCCCAGGGTTCCCAAATCCGTTCAAATTTGGCCGAGCGATCCAGGATTACACTTGCCATCTTCTCTTGGTTCATAATCCATGAGATCCTTCTTTTGGGTAGAAGTGATGAAACTGATGTTTTTTTTCAAGCTTTAGCCAGGGTAAGCTTGGCACCTAAGATGATAAAGAATATGAGGCGTTGAGTAATCCTGGAGGCCTCTTTCACTGTGCGTGTGTGATGTTGTGCCAAAATTGTCAAACTCTACGGCAGGTTCACCATATATGAAACATATCGCCCTTAGGACCACATCCCCGAAAACAGAAGGGAGACGCTGATGGGTATATGCGTTCTAGCTTCGAAGGGACTAGGTACCATCTAGTCAGCACTTTTAAACTAGCTTCCATGAGGCTGGAGTTGAGAATGCCTTTGTGGGATTGGGAAAAGTTCCTGTGCCATGTTTCCAGTGTCCAGTGTTGGGACAAGTCATCTTCCCAAGCCTGCATGTAAGGTGTCTTGGATTGCGCAGAAGACAGAGCTTTATAGATTACCAAGATGCCCCCCCTCTGCTCACTGGCCTGACCACACCATATTTCATAGGGGGTTATTTTACACCTTTTATGTAAGAAGTTTGAAATTTGAGAGAATCTGAAGAATTCAGAGACAGGCATCTCTAGGTTACTAACACAGAATGCTTTGGAGTGCGGGCCGAGAGGTCTAATTCTAAGAGTGTCCTATTCTGTATAGCCCTTTGTCTATCCACCATTTAAATGCTGATATGTCAAGGCCCGGAGGGAAATCAGGATTTCGGAATAGGTGTTGCAGTGGTTCTGTGGGGGAGGTCAGTTGTTGGTTGCATCTCAGACTATCACAAAGGTCGAAGGAGTGTGAGAGTGTTGGGGAAAGTATGGAGGGTCTAAGTTTCCTAGGGCTCCAAAGGAGGTAGTCTAGAGTGTGGAGGGGGACTGCCTGCCTTTCTATGTGAATCCAGTCAGGTTGTTCCCAGCGTGAGTAAACCGCCGATATCTGAGCTAGTTGTGCAGTTTGCAAGTACCAAAGCAGACGTTGAAGTCCCAGGCCCCCTTCAGTTCTAGATCTAAACAGGACTGCTTTGGGAAATCTGTGTCCCCCTCTGCCCCAAATGTATTTAACGATTTTGGCTTGGAGTTGTTTTAGGCGAATTTTGTCGACAGGTATCGGGAGGGCTCTAAAATAGTAGAGGATGCGGGGGAGTAGGGTCATCTTGATTCTGCCCAGCCAGGACAGGGACAGCTGGGACCACCGGGAGAGGTCTTCCTCCAGTTTTTTGTAAAGAGGTGGGTAATTGGCTTGGTGTAGGAGTTCAATCCTGGGAGCCAATTTGATTCCCAGATATGAGATGGTGGAGTCACTCCAGGAGAACCGGAAACTCTCCCTGAGCCCGGCCAGGAGAGAGTCTGGGATGTTAATATTGAGTGCCTGGGATTTATCGTAGTTAACCCTAAGGCCTGAGGTCACCCCAAATTCATCCAGGAGATGGCATACATTGGGGAGTGATGTCAGTGGGGAAGAAACAAATAGTAAGATATCGTCCTCAAATAATGCGCATTTATGACACCTGGAGCCACTTTGAATGCCTTGGATATTCTGATTGTTTCTGATGGCTATTGCCAAGGATTCGATTGCTATGGCAAAGATCAATAGGGAGAGAGGGCAGCCCTGTCTTGTGCCTCTAGATATGGGGAAAGATTCCGAGTAAAATCCCTGCAGACGCACCTGAGCCGAGGGGAAAGAATAAAGGGCATGCATGACATTAAGAAATGAATTCCCAAATCCCCACCTTTGAAGAGTGTTGAAGATGTAAGGCCATTGGACAGCATCAGAAGCTTTTTGGAGGTCCAGAGAGAGTAAACATCCCTGTCTGGAGGAGCCCCCATCCCAGTTGGAATTGAGGAGGGATATTATATCAATTGCTCATCTAGTTTGGTCAGGTCCCTGTCTCCCTGGGATGAAACCCACTTGGTCTTTGTTAATGTATAGGCTAATGAAGGAGGCCAGGCGGTCTGCAAGGATTTTAGTCAGAATCTTTAGGTCATTATTAATGAGAGATATTGGTCTATAGTTGCTGACATCTTTATCTGGTTTAGAGATGACCGTAATGTAGGCCGTGTTAAGTGAGGCATCTAGTGGATTCCCCTGTCGGAGTGTGTTAAAAAATTTGGCCATATATGGGGCGAGAGTGGAAAAGAACGATTTGTAGTATGGTATGGAGAAACCGTCTGGGCCAGGCACTGAATTAGATTTCAAATTTTTAATAACTGCACATACTTCCTCAGCAGAGATAGGGGCGTCTAGTTTCTGGCGGTGTTTGTCCTCTAATTTGGGGATCTGAATGTTGTCCAGGAAGTGATCTATCACCTCTGGAGAGGGGCTGTTCTCACCACTGTATAGAGATTTGTAAAAGGTCAGAAATTCCCCCATAATACGTTGAGGGTTCTGGGACAGAGTGCCTCCTTGGATTTTGATTTTGGGAAGAGCTAGGGATCTAAATTTTGGGGACAACCTGCCTGCAAACATAGAGCCGATTTTGTCACCCTGGCAATAGAATCAGAATCTATTCAAACGCAGCCATTTTTCAGCCTTTGTGGTTAGGGCGAGGTTTAATGCCGTGCGAGCTGCATCCAGTTTGGTGGTGGGAACAGCTCTTGGGTCGGCCTTGTGTTTTTTTAATTATGGCTGTATAATCGTTATCTAACTTCTCTATGTCAGCTTTGTTGGACTTATTGATCTGAGAGGCAATTTGAATCAGATGACCTCTAATTACAGCCTTATGTTCCGCCCAGAGGCATAAGGGGCTAGTGTCTGGCATATCGTTAGTGGTGAAGTAATTGCAGATATTAGTTTCGATTTCTTTTGTTCTGATCGGATCACTCAGGATGGACTCATTAAGCCTCCAACGCCAGCAGGAGGGTTTATGGCCCATCGGGCGCTGAATGGAAAGGATCACCATTGAGTGGTCCGACCAGACTACATCTTTGATATATGCCCTGTTCGTTAGTGGAATAGAAGCTGAAGCGATGAGGATATGATCGATTCTCGCGAAAGACCTATGGAGATTAGAGAAATGTGTGACGTCTCGCAGTGTGGGATTTACTTCCCTCCATATATCAACAAGTCCCTGTTGGAAGATTAGCTTGGCTATACGTAGGCTCTGTTTGGTGGGTCTGGGGAGGCGTTTGCCAGGGGGACATGACTTGTCCAGTCCCTGGTCAAAGGCCGAATTAGAATCGCCCCCAAAGATCACTGTGCCCTCCAGCAGTGGTGTTAGTGTTTTGAACAGGCGCTGAAAGAAGGCTAGTTGGCCTCTGTTGGGGGCATAGTACGAAATTAAAGAATATAGTTGGTTGTCTAATTCTCCCACAATGAGGATATAGCGCCCATCAGGGTCCCTGAGTTCAGATTTGAGGGTAAATTGGCATCTTTTGGATATGAAAATACCCACCGCATTCGTTTTATCCTCAGCATTGGCTAGTGTGAAGAAGGGGAATTTGGAGCGTATAAAGGAGGGACAGAAGCGTTTGGGGAAATGTGATTTCTGCAGGAGGACCACGTCTGCCTTTTGTGCATGTAGGTATTGGAAGACTTTGCGCCTTTTTGCTGGGGAGTTCAGGCCTTGAGCATTATGTGATATTATTTTAAGGGGTGTATTTACTGGTGGGTCACTGGCCATCGAGTAGTAGCGGGGCAAAGCTAGGAAATCTGCAGCACTTACCATCTGATGTCCACGGGTACCAAGACATCCCACAGAGCAGGGGAAGACCAATGAGATATCCTGTTGGTGTCCGGGGTCATCCCCCCAGTCGACTACTATGATGAGATGTAAATTAAAACATTGTTGGAGAAGGAAAAAGGAAAAGCATGAAAGAAAGATGGGTGACAAGAGAGTCTCCCATAGAATGGAGGGGACAGAATCCTCCATCAGAAAGTGTGGGTCACACCAAAATTCCTCCAGGAGGCAGGGATTGGTCCTGTCTAGGGGAGGGCAAACTACCTGATCCGCTAGACAGGAAGGGGCGCATGAACACCACTTCAGCAGAGTGGCCACTTGATTTGGTTTGTAATTAACAGGATAAAGGCACTGGGCCCGGCACTTACAATGTACCCTCCTACATAACAGTGTCGCAGGCTAAGAAAAACTTGGAGGTGATAGTACAACAGACAACAGTAAATGATTATAGTAGAAAAACAGTTAACAGAAGAATAAAAAATAAGGATGAGTTGGGACTAAGGGCAAAGGGTGGACAGGTGAGGGAAATGGATATGACCAGTGGGGAAGATGTACATCGGATGTGGCTCCCCAAAACAGTGTGGTGTGTATGAAAAGTTCACCGGGGCTAGTCAGGCACCATGGGTCATTCCCCCCACCTCTCCACCAACCCCGCCCAGAAGTCACAATGGAGCAACCCAAAGAAATCAGGCAGAGAGAAACCCGAATTAAGTGTCCTCCCCGGGTTGTGTGCTCCCCGAGACCGCCTCGGCAGAGGCGTGAGGGTATCTAAACAGGATACTCGTCTCGTGGATAACAAGTGGGGAGGCTCTGTCTTCTCAGCTGGCAGCTGAGAGGAAAAAGGGGCAAAAGAAGTGAGTCCTGAGGAAGAACAGGTTGTGGAAGTCTGGGAGGAACGGTTTCCTTGGACTTCTTGGATCTGGCCTTCTCCCAGACCGGAGTCAGGGGACTAGTGGGCAGATGTCTCTTCGCTGAGTTGGGTTGAAGTCCCGACTGATGGGCATTCTGGTCCTGGCTGATGAGGCCCAATTGCAGAAAAAGCCTTTCTCCTTCCTGCAGGGATCCAAAGGTTTATGCCTTGCCTTTGAAGAGTAGTTTAAGTTGGAATGGAAAGAGCCACCAGTATTTGATTTCTCTGTCCATCAGGATTTGAAGTAGTAGCTTTAGGGCCCTCCTTTTTTGGATAGTGGAAGGGGATAAATCAGCAAATATTTGCAGATGATGACCCTGGAACACTATTTTAGACATGGTTCTTCATTTCCTCATCACCTCCTCCTTGACAGAGAAGAAGTGCGGTTTCACCACGACATCACGGGGGAGTCCGTCCGCCCTAGGAGGTCTGAGGGCTCTGTGAGCCCTATCCAGCTCTAGTTTGTGTTGTGGTGCGTCTGGGAGTAAGTCCTTAATAAAAGATTTTATGGTTTCGGGAATGTCCTTATATGATTCAGGGAGCCCCCTGACTCTAAAGTTGTACCTCCGATTTCTATTTTCGAGGTCTTCAATTTTGGCACTGGCAGTCTCTAATTGCTCCTGCAGGGTCTTTTCACATGCTGTGTTCTGGTTTGTTCTTGAAATGGTGGAATCGAGGTTGGTCTCAATGATGTCCATGCGGGTGCCTATGTTCTGAAGGTCCGCTTTAATGTCACTCGTTATTTTGTGGGCTGTATTGTGTAGGCCTCTATCCAGCAAGTCTGCAAACTTGGCGAACAATTCAGCTACTGGAGTAGGCCTGAATCCCTGGGCTGTATTAGCTGGTGAGCCTGGGGGGGGGCAGCATCCATGGGGGAGAATTTCAGGCCTGCCAGGGATTGTTCTATGAGAGATTCCGTGGATGCTGGAGAAGCTGGGTCCAGGGGAAAGTTGCCTGTTAAGGATTCTTGCTGCAGCAGGGAGGGGGAAGCTGCGTGCTGTGCACTGGGAAGGCATGTAGATGTAGAACGGTGAGGAGCGGCCGCCATCTTAGCTGTCGCAGCGTGAGACAGGGCGGCTTCAAATGTAGGCTTTAGGTTCCTTCTTACCACTCCCGAGTACATCGGGGGAGTCCCCGGGGCTTCCGGTGGCTGTGGGGGATTAATCCAGGCGACGATCGCCGGTCGAAGTGCCGCTGTGGAGGCCTGGTCTGCTGAAGTGGGACGGAGCTCCCGGACTAAGCGTCCATGTTAGGTGCCGCTGCGCATGCGCTCCCTTCTGTCCTGGCATTTTATGCACAACATTTAGAAGCTTATGTCACATATCACTCACTCTTTTAACCACTTGAAGACAAAGCCCTTTCTGACACTTTTTGTTTACATGAAAAAATATTTTTTTTTGCAAGAAAATTACTTTGAACCCCCAAATATTATATCTTTTTTAAAGCAAAGGCCCTACAGATTAAAATGGTGGGTGTTTCATTTTCTTTTTTTTCACACAGTATTTGCGCAGCGATTTTTCAAATGCATTTTTTTGGAAAAAAACACACTTTTTTTTTATTTTAATGCACTAAAACACACTATATTGCCCAAATGTTTGATGGAATAAAAAATATGATCTTAGGCCGAGTACATGGATACCAAACACGACATACTTTAAAATTGCGCACAAACATGCAGTGGCAACAAACTACATACATTTTTAAAAGCCTTTAAAAACCTTTACAGGTTACCACTTTATATTTACAGAGGAGGTCTACTGCTAAAATTACTGCCCTTGATCTGACCTTCCTGGTGATACCTCACATGCATGGTGCAACTGCTGTTTACATTTGATGCCAGACCAACGCTTGCGTCCGCCTTTGCGCGAGAGCAGGGGGGACAGAGGTGCTTTTTTTTTTTTTTTCTTTATTATTTTTTTTTTTGCTTTTTTTATCTTATTTTTAAACTGTTGTTTTCATTTTTTTTTAAATCATGTTTATTGTTATCTCAGGGAATGCAAATATCCCCTATGATAGCAATAGGTAGTGACAGGTCTCTTTTCTGAAAAAATTGGGGTCTATTAGACCCTAGATCTCTCCTCTGCCCTCAAAGCATCTGACCACACCAAGATTGGTGTGATAAAATGCTTTCCCAATTTTCCAATGGCGCTGTTTACATCCGGCCATAGAGATGATTGGAGCCATTCCGGTCTCTGATCAGCTCTATTGTCAGCTGGCCGAATCACCGGCTGCATTCTCGGGTTCCCTGTTGGGACAGGAGAGCCAGAGAATACCATGGAAGACGGTGGGGGGGGGGGCATTCCCTCCCACCGCTTGTAAAAGCAGTCTTGAGGCTAATTAGCCACTAGGATTGCTTTTACATGAAAGCCGACCGCTGGCTGAAAAGAATGATACCAAGATGATACCTAAACTTGCAGACATCATTCTGGTATAACCACTCAAAGTCCAGCAACGTACCAGTACATTGCTGGTCCTTGTTGGGCATATATTGTAATCTTTTTTTTTTGCAAGAAAATTACTTTGGACCCCCAAACAATATATATTTTTTTAAAGCAAAGGCCCTACAGATTAAAATGGTGGGCGTTTCATTTTTTTTCACACAGTATTTGCGCAGCGATTTTTCAAACGCATTTTTTTGGGAAAAAACACACTTTTTTAAATTTGAATGCACTAAAACACACTATATTGCCCAAATGTTTGAGGAGATAA
The DNA here is from genome assembly GCF_042186555.1 of Aquarana catesbeiana. Lineage (NCBI taxonomy): Eukaryota > Metazoa > Chordata > Amphibia > Anura > Ranidae > Aquarana > Aquarana catesbeiana. Next base: position 464,502,816 of record NC_133325.1, read on the forward strand.
AAAAGATGATCTTAGTCTGAGTACATGGATACCAAACACGACATGCTTTACAATTGCGCACAAACGTGCAGTGGCAACAAACTAAATACATTTTTAAAAGCCTTTAAAAGCCTTTACAGGTTACCACTTTAGATTTACAAAGGAGGTCTACTGTTAAAATTACTCCCCCTGATCTGACCTTTGTGGTGATACCTCACATGCATGGTGCAATTGCTGTTTACATTTGAAGCCAGACCGACGCTTGCGTTCGCCTTTGTGTGAGAGCAGGGGGGGGCAGAAGTGCTTTTTTTTTTTTTTATTTATTTTTTTTTTTTTGCTTTTTTTATCTTATTTTTAAACTGTTGCTTTCATTTTTTTTTTTATAATTTTTATTGTTATCTCAGGGAATGTAAATATCCCCTATGATAGCAATAGGTAGTGACAGGTCTCTTTTCTAAAAAAATTGGGGTCTATTAGACCCTAGATCTCTCCCCTGCTCTCAAAGCATCTGACCACACCAAGATCGGTGTGATAAAATGCTTTCCCAATTTCCCAATGGCGCTGTTTACATCCGGCGAAATCTAAGTCATGAAATACTTGTAGCTTCCGGTTTCTTAGGCCATAGAGATGATTGGAGCCTTTCTGGTCTCTGATCAGCTCTATGGTCAGCTGGCCGAATCACTGGCTGTATTCTCGTGTTCCCTGTTGGGACAGGAGAGCCAGAGAATACCATGGAAGACGGTGGGAGGGGGGGACATTCCCTCCCACTGCTTGTAAAAGCAGTCTAGAGGCTAATTAGCTGCTAGGATTGCTTTTACGTGAAAGCCGACCGCTGGCTGAAAAGAATGATACCAAGATGATACCTAAACCTGCAGACATCATTCTGGTATAACCACTCAAAGTCCAGCAACATACCAATACGTTGCTGGTCTTTGTTGGGCATATATTGTAACTTTTTTTTTTCATGTAGCCTGTGGGCATTGATCGGTGGGTATGCCCACCATTAGAATACCTCCCTTCATCCACCCACTTCTAATGATGGGCATACATGCACCATTTATATATGCGGAAGCATGGGGGCACCCGCCCCAAAAGTTAGGAGCAAATCGCTCCTCCGCCCCTGCTGCCCCCATGCTTCGGCATATATGCTCTTTTTTTTTAACTGCGGTGGTGAAATCACCTCCGACAGCGCTGGAGTCATGGTTTTATGTATCGTGGGAGCAAACGCTGCTGCTGTCAAGATGGATAAATCTGCGCTACAACTGAATGGCGTATCTGCTAAGGAAATGATGGTTAACAATAAAACAAAGTAACATTACAGTATAACAGTAAGACTTACCATACCTGCAAAGCAAAGACAAAAAAAACATAGTAAAAAATAAAACATTTTTTAACGCAACCTGTGCCTAAAATATATATATATATATGCCGAAGCATGGGGGCATCCACTCGCAAAAGGTAGGAGCAAATCGCTCCTCTACCCCTGCTGCCCCATGCTTCGGCATATATGCTCTTTTTTTTAACTGTGGTGGTAAAATCACATCCAACAGCACTGGAGTCACGGCTTTATGTACCGTGGGAGCAAACGCTGTTGCTGTCAAGATAAAAAAATCTGCGCTGCAGCTGAATGGCGTACCTGAAAACAAAAAAATGGTTAACAATAAAGCACAGTGAAAAGTAAAATATAAAAAAATTACATACCTGAAAAGCAAACATGATAAAACATAATAACAATAAAACATTGCAGAATAGAATACAGTAAAAAAGAGCAGAACAATAGAGCGAGAATAGAGAGAGAGAGAAACAATAAAACGACAACTATTTTTGTTTTTTTTTATTTCATATTTTTTTTGTGTATTTTTTCTTTTTTTTACTTTTTTTCACACTTTTTTTTGTAACTGTAACCGATTCCAGGTTCGGGTCTCTCAAAATGCCATGGCATCTTGGGAGACCCTGTGAAAGTGTGCCTAGTTTGTGCAATGCTGTACCCTACGCTAAAACTCAACTAGTGTATGGTAGTGCTCAAAACATTCACCAATGCAAAGACCAGGATTGTCGGGACAGGAGGGACAATAATAGCGGGTGTCACGCCTATATCCGCGCTTTCTACAGACATGACATTTTCTTTGGGGGGCTCGTTGGGTAGGGGTACTCGGGAGGGCATAAGGAAAATGCCTCTCATGCAGCCGGCTTACTGCATTTGGTTGGGGAGGGTGAGGTGGAGCACCATCTGGAAACAGAAGGGCTCTGACGATCTCTTCCTGGAATTTAAGGAAGGATCCAGTCCATCCTGAAGCCCTGTATAGCACATGAGCGTTCAGCAAAGCCAATTGAAATAAGTATACAGACACTTTTTTATACCAGCGTCTGGCCTTTCAACTGGTCTTTGAGGTCCACCCCTCCCATATTTTGGTTATATTCGTGGACACAGAGGGGTTTCTCCACAACACCAGTCGCTGTAGTCATTTGAACAGTCGTGTCTACATGAAGGGAGGTAAGAACGAAAACATTCTTATTATCCCTCTATTTCATAGCGAGCAAGTTATTACAATTCAAGCAGGCTCTCTCCCCCAGCCTAAGACGAGAATCTACAAGTCGCTGGGGAAAGCCCCAGCGATTAGTTTGCACGGTGCCACATGCTCCAATCTGATGATCAAACAAGTGACTAAAAAGTGTCACGCTCGTGTAATAATTGTCCACGTACATGTGGTACCCCTTTCCGAATAAGGGTGACACCAAGTCCCACACAATCTTGCCAGAGCTTCCTATGTAGTCAGGACAGTTTGCCGGCTCTACGTGACTATCCCTTCCCTTGTAAACCATAAAACTACATGTATAGCCTGTGGCCCTGTCACAGAGCTTATACATCTTGACCCCGTATCTGGCACGCTTGCTGGGAAGGTACTGTTTGAATGACAAGCGGCTAGAAAACGTAATCAGGGACTCATCGATGCAGACAACTTGATGGGGAGTAAACAAGTCTGCAAAACGTTGGTTGAAGTGGTTTACGAGGGGCCGAATTTTGTAGAGCCGATCGTATCCAGGGTCTCCACGAGGATGAAAGAGTTCATTGTTGTTGAAGTGCATAAACCGCAAAATCTGCTCGTATCGTGCCCTGGCTATTGAAGCAGAGAACACATATGGTGAATTGGGTCAGTGGACCAATAAGACTGCAACTCTTTTTGGTTATGCCCATGAGGAGGGAGGTGGGTTCCCAATTAGGATTGGCAAATGCAGCAGAAAGGGCACTATGGGCACGACGGGCCTGTCTTTGTCTTCTTGGTGGCAGTGGGACACTACTTGTGCTTGCCACCTCGCCAGCTTGAACTGCACTTATGGGACTCGCCACATTACCAAGTGCTACTGGAGTGCTGGATGTACGACCAGGGTGTACTAGACCGCTGGTGCTTGCCAGTTCACCAGAAGGAATAGCGGCACTAGTACTTCTCTGCTCCATACAAGACCCCTGTGGTTCTTGCACCTCAACAGCAGAAGAAGATTGGGGTCTGGTACACCTGACCTTGGCAGGGACCACAACTCTGTCGTCAGAGCATAGAGGAAGAAGAAGAGGAGGGGGTGGAGGAGAGAGGTGTGGCAGAATCACCACTACCAGCATTTTGGAGGCATGGTGGCAGAACAAGCTCCAACATTACTGCAACCTGTCCTGCATCCTTCCCAGCTGCCAGCAGGGTTACCCAGTGCGCCGTGAAAGAAAGGTAACGTCCCTGTCCATGCCTGCTGGACCATGAGTCAGCAGTAATATGCACCTTACTACTGACCACCCTGTCCAACGAGGCCAAGACATTGCCTTCCACATGCCGGTAGAGAGCCGGAATGGCCTTCCGAGAAAAAAAAATGGCGTTTGGGAACCTGTCACTGAGGTACCGCACATTCCACAAATTCTCGAAAGGGGGCAGAGTCTACCAGCTGAAAAGGCAACAGTTGGAGTGCTAGCAATTTAGCCAAACTAGCATTCAGCCACTGAGCATGTGGATGGCTGGGACCAAATTTATTTCGACGGTTTAGCAACTGGGGTAGGGAAATTTGCCTGCTACAATCGGATTTAGGTGTACCACTAGCAGATTGCCCGCAAGTGCTTGGGACACCTAATTCTACACCTTCATTCCTCTCAGTGCAGGTCTCTGAGAGGCCTGAAGGTATAGTGGGGTTGGAGATCCCAGCTGATGAGGAGCAAGGAGAGGTCCGCCTTGTTCTTTGGTGTGGGTCTTTTAAGTACTGTTGCCAACAGACTGCATGGGCGCTCGACAAGCTGGTCAAGCACGTGGTGCCCAAGCAGCTGCTGTTTTGGCCATGCTTGATATGCTTCAGACATATGTTGCAAACAGCAATGGTGCGATCTGCTGCACACGTCTCAAAAAAGGCCCACACCAAAGAACTTTTGAAAAAACGCGCAGAGTCAGCAGTGCCCTGCACATGCGGAGCTCTGCGGTGTGATTCAGTTGGTTGGCTGTCCTTAAGCTGGCCCTGGAGGGCATCCTGCCTCATTGGAGATGTGCCACCTCCTCCTCCTCTCTTCTATCAGGCACAAACGTAGAGTCAGTGACCTCATCATCCTATTCCTCCTCGCCACTGGAGCAAACCTGGCAGTATGCTGCAGCTGGGGGAACATGACTGCCAGTTTCTTGTCCTTCTTGGGCACCCCCTCTCTCTGGGCTCACGTTACTGCCTTCATCCTCAATCTGGGTACCATCATCGGAGCCTTCAAAATGCTGCGCATCCTCCTGCAGCATGTTCCCCACCACTGTGGTTGAACAGTTCGGGAGACTCCTCAGGACATGATGGTGGGGCTAGGGAAGGAGTGACTGATGCCGTTGAGCCAATGGAATAGGCCAATTTGGCAGCTGCAATGGCAGCCAAACTTGTCTTAGCCTGGGTGACAGAGGATGAGGAGGATGAGGACGGCTTTGTGATCCACTCTACCAACTCTTCTGCATGTTGTGGCTCAACTCGGCCAAAAAGGACAAGCGTGCCCCATGTCCACGACCAGCACTGTTGGCTGTAGACACAGAGCCTGCTTGCCCTCTTTTAGTGGCCTGAGAGCGTCTGCCTTTCCTTGGTGGCCTTCCAGACATGCTGTAAAATTGGATTAGCAAAACACCTCCTGAAGTTTACTAGAAAAATTACACCAGGAATCAGTCAGGTATAGGCTTGGCTAGACTAGAATGCAGTGGATATATATGTAGGAGACACCATATATATCTTTATGCACTGCAGATCACTGAATCACCTGCCTGCCTGCCTGAAAGTGTTGTTGAAAACGTACACCAGGAATGGCCTGTAGTCGGGTATAGGCTTGGCTAGACTAGAATGCAGTGTATATATATATGTTGTAGACTGTATATATATTTATTGCACCGCAGATCACTGAATCACTTGCCTGCCTGCCTGCCTGTAAGTGTATTTGAAAACGTACACCAGCAATGCCCTGCAGTCAGATATAGGCTTGACTAGACTGGAATGTAGTGTATATATATATGTTGGAGACTGTATATATACTTAATGCACTGCAGATCACTGAATCACTTGCCTGCCTGCCTGCCTGCCAGAAAATGTATTTGAAAACGTACACCAGCAATGGCCTGCAGTCAGATATAGGCTTGGCTAGACTAGAATGCAGTGGATATATATATGTCAGAGACTGTATATATTTAATGCACTGCAGATCACTGATTTACTTGCCTGCCTGCCTGAAAGTGTATTTGAAAACATACACCAGCAATGGCCTGCAGTCATATATAGGCTTGGCTAGACTGGAATGCAGTGGATATATATATGTTGGAAACTATATATATTTAATGCACTGCAGATCACTGAATCACTTGCCTGCCTGAAAGTGTTGTTGAAAACGTACACCAGGAATGGCCTGTAGTCAGGTATAGGCTTGGCTAGACTAGAATGCTTTGGATATATATGTAGGAGACAGTATGTATATTTAATGCACTGCAGATCACTGAATCACTTGCCTGCCTGCCTGCCTGAAAGTGTATTTGAAAACGTACACCAGCAATGGCCTGCAGTCAGATATAAGCTTGGCTAGACTTAAATGCAGTGTATATATATATGTTGTAGACTGTATATATATTTATTGCACCACAGATCACCGAGTCACTTGCCTGCTGTCAGGGGAATGGCAGAATCAGAGCCTGTCAGTATAGGCATTTCCCCATGCACCTGCGTGGTAGAATTGCACATCAGCACGTACCGTTACACAATCAGCGGGTACGAGCGCGTGTCCCGAACGGATCAGCTCACGTGGGTGCACGACGCAGCACATCAGTACGAACGCGTGCACGCACAACGGGACGTTCCCCTGGCGGGCCTATATAAAGACAGCTATGTCCTGTGTTTGTTGCTGGTTTGTCTTTTCAGCTCCTGTGATCTGTTCCTGAACCTGTGTACCTGTGCCTGCCCGTTGTGACCCGGATCAACCTCGACCTTGCTTGAATCTCTCTCGTGCTTGACCCTCGGCTACCTTTTGGACTTCTCTACCTGCCTGATCTACCCGTGTTTGACCCTCGGCCTGCTCCTGGACTTGCCTCTGCCTCATCCTAAGTGTGGATCATCTGCCTGCTTGACTACCCGTGTTTTGACCCCCGGCCTGCTCTTGGACTTCGCCTCTGCCTCACCCTAGTGTTGGATTATCTGCCTGCTTGACTACCCGTGTTTGACCCCTGGCCTGTTCCTGGACTTCTGCCTTGTGTTTGACCCTCTGCATCCGGCTTCAGCCTTCATCTCCAGATTCCTGCTCAGTCAGCTCCAGTGAGGTGTCAGCCACCCAGCACGGATCTCTTCTCTATCTGAAGAACCTCCCAGCTACTCTACTACCTGCTGGCGACCCATGCTTCTTCGTGCCCAATACCCGCTGTGCCACTCCCAGAGGGTATCGTGCGCCCAGCTGCAAGGGGAGCCTCTCTCAGCAACTCGGCCTTGGTGAGTACCTGACAGTACAAACCAGCCATGAGTGAGGCCGACAGAGCTGGCTCTCCTCTTGAGGCACTCTGCCAGCAGGTTACAGCCCTCACCCAGGCTGTCCAGAGACTCCAAGACGGCTATTTCCAGATTGAGGGTCGTCTCCAACATCTAACTACGTTTCCTAGCCCCTCGGACACCATGTCAGCATCTGCCAGTGGGACATCTTCCTCTCGGGATCAAGTTAACCCAGCTCCTACAGCAGTAATGGTCCTACCCGAACCCAGGGTTCCCATTCCGGAACGATTCTCCGGGAACCGGAAGAAGTACAGGGAGTTTAGAAATGCTTGTTTACTATAATTTGCCCTCCAACCCAGGACTTTTTATTCTGAAACTGTAAAAGTGGGGTTTATCATCTCTCTGACGAACCGCAATCCTGGGCTCACAACCTTCTTGAGCAGAAGAGCCCCCTCCTTGACTCAGCAGATACATTTTTTGACTCCATGGCCCAGCTATATAATGATCCACAGCGCACCGCCACGGCTGAGTCCATCCTGCATACCCTGACCCAGGGAAAAAGACCGGTGGAAGATTACACTGTGGAATTTCGAAAATGGTCAGGGGATACCAATTGGAATGAGGCCGCTTTAAAATATCAGTATCGCCAAGGACTCTCAGAGACTCTAAAGGATGAATTGGCTCGAGTAGATACCCTGGTCTCCCTGGAAGACCTGATCCAGCTTGCCATTAAACTTGACAGACGTTTACAGGAGCGTCGCACTGAGCGTTTCCAGTCCCCAAGACCCACTTGAATGATGCCACGGGTACCACTTGTTCCTGCACCTTCTACAGCCTCTTCTTCATCCTCCCATGGTGAGCCCATGCAACTGGGTTTAGTTCGATCCCCACTCTCTCCTGACGAAAGACTCCGCCGGCGCCAGGCTAACCTTTGTCTATATTGTGGAGGGTACGGTCACTTCTTAAGCAACTGTCCTGTTAGACCCAGTGAGTGCCACCCACAGTCTGCCATGAACTTTCAAGTCGCTAGTTCAAGCCAATCTCACCTTGTCCTCATGGTCTCATTACAGGTGGCGGAAGAGAAGGTCCGGTTGCCTGCAATCGTTGACTCAGGAGCCTGCAGTTGTTTCCTGGGTGCATCTTTAGCCCAAACCCTGCACATTCCTCTACAAGTCAAGAAGCAACACCTACAAATCCATCTGGCAGATGGGTCCCTACCCTGCTCTGGGCCTGTCACGCAGGAAACTAAGCCTATTCTCACCTGCACGGACTCTGACCATTCAGAATTTCTTCACTTTGACATTATAAGCTCACCTATGTTTCCCATCATCCTGGGGTTTCCGTGGTTGCAGGCCCATGATCCTCAGATAATTTGGAGCAAGAAAGAAGTCCTTTTTCCCTTTCTGCCGCATCTTTCCTCTATCAGAGATTGAGCTAGAAGCCCTTCGCTCCTACATCGATGAAAATCTTGAAAAGGGATTCATCCGTTCTTCTTTTTCGTCGAGAAGAAGGATGGATACTTGAGGCCTTGTGTGGACTATAGGGAGCTTAACAAAATTACCATCAAGAACAGGTACCCGCTCCCCCTTATTCCTGAACTTTTCCAGCGTCTCCGAGCTGCTCAAGTCTTTACCAAATTAGACCTCCGGGGAGCATACATGCTGGTTCAGATACGTGAAGGAGACAAATGGAAGACAGCTTTCCGGTCCAGATTCGGGCACTTCGAATATTTGGTGATGCCCTTTGGCCTCTGCAATGCCCCGGCTACTTTTCAACATTTAGTCAACGACATCTTCCATGAGTATCTAGATAACTTTGTAATTGTTTATCTCGATGACATCCTGATCTTTTACTCCACCTTAGAAATACATCGCATCCATGTGAAGAAAGTACTCTCGACCCTCAGAAAACATGGTCTATACCTAAAGGGGGAGAAATGTGACTTTGAGAAGGACACCATCCAGTTCCTTGGGTTCATTATCTCAGTAGGAGGGGTCGCAATGGATCCGCAGAAAGTTAGGGCCATCCAGGAATGGCCAGCTCCCGTAGAAAAGAAGGGAATTCAGCGATTTGTTGGCTTCGCCAATTTTTATCACAGATTTATTAAAGGTTTCTCCTCTATCATCTCCCCTATCACTCAACTAACTCGCCAGCAGACTAGATTCCAATGGTCCCCGGAAGCTCAGGAAGCCTTCAATGAACTCAAGAGACTTTTTATCTCGGCTCCTATTCTCCAACATCCCAATCCAGTGTTACCCTATGTGCTTGAAGTAGATGCTTCGGAGTCAGCAATAGGGGCAATCCTGTCTCAGAGAGCCCTGCTCCATCCGGTGGCCTTTGCCTCTCGTAAACTCAACCCTCCAGAGAAGAATTATGATGTTGGGAATCGAGAGTTACTAGCCATAAAATTTGCCTTAGAAGAGTGGAGATATCTGCTGGAAGGGGCATCTCAACCCATCATGATCTTCACTGACCACCGTAACCTAGAGTATCTTCGAACAGCTAAACGCCTCAGACCTCGTCAGGCTCGTTGGGCCTTGTTCTTCTCCAGGTTCATCTTTCATATTACCTACCGATCTGGCTCTAAGAACGGGAAGGCGGACGCGCTTTCCCGTATGTTCCCAGAAACCAGTGGATCAGAAGAACCTGGAACCATTCTATCTCCTCACATCTTTCTTAGCCTCGTTCAGCCCAATCTCAGGTCTGTTATTACACAAGCCTCCAGTCAATGTACGGAACCCGAAGTATCCTCCCTAGAAGAGAGAGACGGTCTGTTGTGGGCCCAGGACAAGTTATTCATTCCATTCCCTGTAAGACTTCAGATTCTACAAACTTTTCACGATCACAAGTTGGCAGGACACTTTGATATACAGAAGACCTCCAAACTAATTAATCGCTCTTTCTGGTGGCCGGGTTGGAGACAAGACTGCAAAAAATATATACAATCTTGCATTACTTGCCAACGTAATAAGGGATCCAATGCCAAGTCTTGGGGACTTTTAAAATCTTTGTCTGTACCCGAACGTCCCTGGACAGAGGTCTCTATGGACTTTATTGTTGATTTGCCCCCTTACGAGAAGTTTACTACTATCTTAGTGGTTGTCGACCGCCTTTCGAAGATGGCCCACTTCCTACTCCTAGTAGGCACCCCTTCTGCTTCCACAACTGCAGAAGTCTTTATAAAGGAAGTGGTAAGACTCCATGGCGTTCCTCACAACATTGTATCCGATAGGGGAATTCAGTTCACTTCAAGATTCTGGAAGGATTTGTGTAAGTCTTTAGAAATCAAGACATCCCTTTCTTCCGCATATCATCCACAAAGCAATGGCCAGACAGAAAGAACGAACCAATCTCTAGAGCAATACCTTCGGTGTTTCTGCTCCTGTTCCCAAGATAACTGGTGTTGTCTCTTACCATGCGCAGAGTTCGCCTACAACAATTCTATACATTCCGCCATCAACCAAACACCTTTCTGGGCAAACTATGGTTTTCACTCTTCCTTTCTCCCAGATTCCATTCCGGAAGTCTCAACTCCTGCAGTACAAGACCGTATACATTTTATCCAAACAAATTTTTTGCAGATACAGGAAACAATGAAGAAAGCCCAAGAGAGCTATGAAGAGTACTATAACAGGGGAAGAAGAAGTAACCAGAGTTTCAAGGTTGGAGATAAAGTATGGCTATCGGCCATCAACCTCAAACTACCTTGCCCATCATGCAAACTAGGCCCAAAATTCAATGGTCCTTTTGAGATTAAGAGGGTTGTAAACCCCGTGGCCTTCGAACTGACCTTGCCTAGCTCTTATAGGATACATCCGGTGTTTCATGCCTCTTTACTAAAGCCGGTCACCCCCAACTCTTTCCCAGGAAGAGAAGAACTACCTCCCCCACCAATCAGGATTGAAGGAGAAGAGGAATTTGAAGTGGAGGCAATAGTAGATTACAAACGGAGGGGGGGACAGGAACAGTACTTAGTTAAGTGGAAAGGGTATCCCCCAGAGGACAATTCTTGGGAGCCTGCTAGCAATATCCATGCCCCTCATTTAGTGCGAGAGTTTCACAGAAGACATCCTGGGATCCGGGCTAGGTTGGGCACCCGAAGGTTGCCCCTTGGGGGGAGGCACTGTCAGGGGAATGGCAGAATCAGAGCCTGTCAGTATAGGCATTTCCCCATGCACCTGCGTGGTAGAATTGCACAATAGCGCGTACCGTTACACAATCAGCGGGTACGAGCGCGTGTCCCGAATGGATCAGCTCACGTGGGTGCACGACGCAGCACATCAGTACGAACGCATGCACGCACAATGGGACGTTCCCCTGGCAGGCCTATATAAAGACAGCTATGTCCTGTGTTTGTTGCTAGTTTGTCTTTTCAGCTCCTGTGATCTGTTCCTGAACCTGTGTACCTGTGCCTGCCCTTTGTGACCCGGATCAACCTAGACCTTGCTTGAACCTCTCTCATGCTTGACCCTTGGCTACCTTTTGGACTTCTCTACCTGCCTGATCTACCTGTGTTTGACCCTCGGCCTGCTCCTGGACTTGCCTCTGCCTCATCCTAAGTGTGGATCATCTGCCTGCTTGACTACCCGTGTTTTGACCCCCGGCCTGCTCTTGGACTTCGCCTCTGCCTCATCCTAGTGTTGGATTATCTGCCTGCTTGACTACCCGTGTTTGACCCCTGGCCTGTTCCTGGACTTCTGCCTTGTGTTTGACCCTCTGCATCCGGCTTCAGCCTTCATCTCCAGATTCCTGCTCAGTCGGCTCCGGTGAGGTGTCAGCCACCCAGCACGGATCTCTTCTCTATCTGAAGAACCTCCCAGCTACTCTACTACCTGCTGGTGACCCGTGCTTCTTCATGCCCAATACCCGTTGTGCCATTCCCAGCTGCAAGGGGAGCCTCTCTCAGCAACTCGGCCTTGGTGAGTACCTGACGCCTGCCTGCCTGCCTGAAAGTATATTTGAAAACGTACACCAGCAATGGCCTGCAGTCAGATATATGTTTGGCTAGACTGGAATGCAGTGGATATATATATGTTGGAGACTGTATATATATATATATATATATATATATATATATATAATGCACTGCAGATCACTGAATCACTTGCCTGCCTGCCTGAAAGTGTATTTGAAAATGTACACCAGCAATGGCCTGCAATCAGATATAGGCTTGACTAGACTAGAATGCAGTGGATATATATGTTGGAGACTGTATATATATTTAATGCACTGAAGATCACCGATTCACTTGCCTGCCTGCCTGAAAGTGTATTTGAAAACGTACACCAGAAATGGCCTGCAGTCATATATAGGCTTGGCTAGACTGGAATGCAGTGGATATATATATATTTTGGAGACTGTATATATATTTAATGCACTGCAGATCACTGAATCACTTGCCTACCTGCCTGCCTGCCTGAAAGTGTCGTTGAAAACGTACACCAGGAATGGCCTGTAGTCAGGTATAGGCTTGGCTAGACTAGAATGCAGTGGATATATATGTAGGAGACAGTATTCATATTTAATGCACTGCAGATCACTGCATCACTTGCCTGCCTGCCTGAAAGTGTATTTGAAAACGTACACCAGCAATGGCTTGCAGTCAGATATAAGCTTGGCTAGACTGGAGTGCAGTGTATATATATATATATGTTGTGAACTGTAATATATATTTATTGCACCACAGATCACTTAGTCACTTGCCTGCCTGAAAGTGTATTTGAAAACGTACACCAGCAATGGCCTGCAGTCAGATATAGGCTTGGCTTGAGTGGAATGCAGTGGATATATATATGTTGGAGACTGTATATATATATATATATATATATATATATATATATATATATATAATGCACTGCAGATCACTGAATCACTTGCCTGCCTGCCTGCCTGAAAGTGTATTTGAAAATGTACACCAGCAATGGCCTGCAATCAGATATAGGCTTGGCTAGACTAGAATGCAGTGGATATATACCGTATTTATCGGCGTATAACACGCACTTTTTTCCCCTTAAAACCAGGGGAAAATCGCAGGTGCGTGTTATACGCCGATCCCCTGCGATCCCGACCTGTCACATTTTCAAAATCGCCGACCACGATTTGAAAATGGCGCCGCCGGCGCCGAAATACACAGAGCCGGTCCTCGGCTCTTCCCGGCGGCTCTCGTTCATTTTCGGCTCCACTCGTAGTCCCGAGCGGAGCTATCCGAACCTACTCGGCTAGGTTCGGATAGCTCCGCTCGGGACTACGAGTGGAGCCGAAAGTGAACGACAGCCGCCGGAAAGAGCCGAGGACCGGCTCTGTGTATTTCGGCGCCGGCGGCGCCATTTTCAAATCGTGATCGGCGATTTTGAAGCCCAGAATGGCTGGGATCACTGGGGAAGGCTGCACTGGGGAAGTCTGCACTGGGGAAAGCTGCACTGGGAAAGTCTGCACTGGGAAAAAGTCTGCACTGGGGAAGTCTGCACTGACAAGGCTGCACTGGGGAAGGCTGCACTGGGGAAGTCTGCACTGACAAGGCTGCACTGGGGAAGGCTGCACTGGGGAAGGCTGCACTGGGGAAGTCTGCACTGACAAGGCTGCACTGGGGAAGGCTGCACTGGGGAAGGCTGCACTGGGGAAGGCTGCACTGACAAGGCAGCACTGGGGAAGGCTGCACTGGGGAAGGCTGCACTGGGGAAGGCTGCACTGACAAGGCTGCACTGGGGAAGGCTGCACTGACAAGGCTGCACTGGGGAAGTCTGCACTGACAAGGCTGCACTGGGGAAGTCTGCACTGACAAGACTGCACTGGGGAAGGCTGCACTGGGGAAGGCTGCACTGGGGAAGGCTGCACTGGGGAAGGCTGCACTGACAAGGCTGCACTGACAAGGCTGCACTGAGAAGGCTGCAATGATGGGCGTTAACATGTAAGTTTTTTTTCCCTTCAACTTCCCTCCTAAAAGTTTTTTTTTTCCTTAAAATTCCCTCCTAAATTGGGGTGCGTGTTATACGCCGGTGCGTGTTATACGCCGATAAATACGGTATATGTTGGAGACTGTATATATATTGAATGCACTGCAGATCACTGAATCACTTGCCTGCCTGCCTAAAAGTGTATTTGAAAATGTACACCAGCAATGGTCTGCAGTCAGATATGGGCTTGGCTAGACTAGAATGCAGTGGATATATATATGTTGGAGACTTTATATATATTTAATGCACTGCAGATCACTGAATCACTTGCCTGCCTGCCTGCCTGCCTGCCTGAAAGTGTATTTGAAAACGTACACCAGCAATGGCCTGCAGTCAGATATAGGCTTGGCTAGACTAGAATGCAGTGGATATATATATGTTGGAGACTGTATATATATTTAATGCACTGCAGATCACTGAATCACTTGCCTGCCTGCCTGAAAATGTATTTGAAAATGTACACCAGCAATGGCCTGCAGTCAGATATAGGCTTGGCTAGACTGGAATGCAGTAGATATATATATGTTGGAGACTGTATATATATTTAATGCACTGCAGATCACTGAATCACTTGCCTGCCTCCCTGAAAGTGTATTTGAAAACGTACACCAGCAATGGCCTGCAGTCAGATATAGGCTTGAGTAGACTAGAATACAGTGGATATATACGTTGGAGACTGTATATATATTTATATATATATATATATATATATATAAGAGATCCCAGTAGAAACACGTGGTTTTGTGTTCTTCAGATCTGTCTCTGAGGGCAGAGGTCAGTTCCACCATTTGCTCAATATCATTCACTCTCGTGGGCCATTGTGCAACAGTAGGGGCAGACTGGTGTTTCCACATACATGAAATGCAAGCCCTCGCTGCATTCAACAGATGTTTAAGGAGGGATTTATGGTACCATTTCCTATATAAGGGGGTAAGGTTGTATAGAACCGCCATGGGATCCTCACGCAGGGAAATATCCGTAAATTTATGAATGAGTTAGAGTACCGAGTCCCACGTGGTGTGCAGCTTGGGGCTTTCCCAGGTGATATGGGAGAATATATCAGATAAAGGAGAGTACCCAAATGCGAGCCACACCTCCAACATCGATCATTTTGTTGAGGAAATAACTTGGCGAGGACTGACAGAGTCCTATACCAGTGAGTATCTATTTTGTAAGAAGTCTCCTGGTATTTACTGCATAGGGATGACTTACAGTATGTGTGAAAAAAAGTATATAGCCTTTCCCATTTGGCAAGGAAAGATGGATCCGAGGTGGTATGAAGATCCAGCTGGAATTTGTAAGAAGTAGAAAGAGACTTGCGAGTTGGCCCTCTCCCAGGCAGATCTCTTCAAACGAGTGTAGCCTCCTAGAGAGAATCGTGGGTTTAGGCAATGAACTCAGAAAATGAGATAGCCGAAGAGACCTCCAGTGATCAAGGGGTGGGGAGGCCAGGCCAGTGAGTAATGTCTTTATAGAAACTCACCCAGAAGGGCGAAGAGTCCTTAAGATTTCAATGACAGAAAAGTCAGATCAGAAAGGCCAGGTGTGAACTCTGAGTGGCCAATTATCCATCTCATAGTGGATGGGAAGCTATTCAGTGAGGCCAAATGGAAAAATCTACCTAGTTCGGAAAGGGTAGGTCCAATCAGCAGGTGGGTAACTAGATGAGTTACATGTTGCTTCCCTGCTCAACGAAGACCTGATAGCAGTACAATAGCAGCCTTTTGTTTCAGTGAGATGATTGTGCCAACACCAATCTATGACCCTAGTCATGTGGGCCTCTGTGTAATACAAAGCTGGTTTGGGGAAGCTCAGACCCCTTTCTATTTTGGCCTAAGTAATAAAACTCTATCAATGCAAGGGCGTTTGCCATGCCAAACAAATTCAATGA
This sequence comes from Aquarana catesbeiana, assembly GCF_042186555.1. Lineage (NCBI taxonomy): Eukaryota > Metazoa > Chordata > Amphibia > Anura > Ranidae > Aquarana > Aquarana catesbeiana. Next base: position 464,518,587 of record NC_133325.1, read on the forward strand.
ATGTGGAGCACACAGAATGAGAGAAAGCCTAAGGTATTCAGATAGGTAACACTTGCAAAAGGTACAAGAGTACATTACAGTGGCCAAACCACGATAAGGCTAGAGACTCCCACTCTTTCAAATCATCAGAGTGGATAAAATGGGCTGGAGTTTAAGTGAGAAAAGGGTATTCAAATTTGCAGGAATACTGGATAGCATGTGTAGCACATTTAAAAAGGGAAAGAAGGGTGCAGTCCAGGGGCGGACTGACAACTCATGGAGTCGGCAATAGGAGGTTATGGGGCCCCCGGAAAATAGGAGAAGATTATGGGGCCCCCGGGCAATAGGAGAATATGGGGCCCCCGGGCAATAGGAGAATATGGGGCCCCCAGGCAATAGGAGATTATGGGGCCCCCAGACAATAGATTATGGGGTCACATAGTACACACACACACACATACAGTATACACACACAGACACACAATATACACACACAGTATACACATACAGAATACACACACTGAAAAGGTACTGGAGAGGCGGGGCAGCTATAATCTTGGGATTTTTAAAAAAACACAGATTTTGTACATACTGTCCCTGGTTTTACTGAGGCTGGCAACCCTGATAGGGCCCTTTAGTGGCATGGGGCCCTCGGGCAGTGCCCGAGTGCCCGAATGGTCAGTCCGCCCCTGGTGCAGTCCAACCATAACAGTTTCTGTAAGGAAAAGTGTTTAAAGCCTCCGATTTCTGGAGGTTGACCTTGAAGTTAGACAATGAACCATAGCAGTGTACCGCCTGCAACAGAGAGGGCAGCGAGACAAGGGGGTCTGTAATGTAAAAGAGGAGTCCATTTGCATATGCCGCTACTTTATGATGGTACTTGCTGGCTCAGATGCCCTGTATTAAACAATTTTTTCAGATATGTTGAAGGAAGGGTTTCAAAGTAGGGACAAAGAGTGGCACGATAAGGGACGTCCCTTTCTGGTACTGTTGGAGACCATAAAAGGTTCTGAATCCAGACCATTGACCTTGACTGTGACCGAAGGGTTTGTATATAGGGCTGAGATTCAGGAAAGAATTGGGGCAAATCTACTTGTCGAAGGGTCTCATTAAAGATAGTCTAATCTACCCTAACAAATGGCTTTTCAGTGTCTGTAGATAGTAATAGAAAAGGAGTATGGGTTTTTTTGGCTGCCGCTATAATATTCAAGGTGCAGATAGTGTTGTCCCTGGTTTCTCGAGTTTGGACAAAGCCAACTTGGTCTGGGAAAATAATATGTTGTAAAAAGGTGTTCAGTCTCGTAGCTAAAATTTTGGTAAAAAAGCTTATTATTGGTGGGATACTTTTACCATCTTTGACAGCATTAAAGGCTGCAATAAAAAAGGGTGCTAATTGGGTCTGGTAAGTCTTATAGTATGAAAGTATAATTCTGTCAGGTCCAGGGGCTTTCTCCGGTGGAGTGTCTCCTATGGCAGCTGCAAATTCCTCTGTAGAAATAGGCTGCAATAAAGCTTCCCATTCCTTTGTAGTAAGTGTGGGAATATATGCTTCCCGTAAATAATTGGTCATGTCTAGAGACATGTGCTGGCATTGAGAGGATGGGGGGGCTTGAGTTTAAGTTGTAGAGCTCAGAGTAAAACTCTTGGAAGGTTTTAGCCAATTCTAGGTTGGAATGATATTTGGACCCTGTTGGGGAGCTTAACACTGGGATATATGATTGGGCTCTTTTCGCTCTCAGGGCATTGGCCAGTAGGCGACCACATTTTTCCCCATATTCATAAAACGAACAATGAACCTTCAGTAAAACACACTTAGCTTTGTATAGGAAAGTCCTCTGATCGCCTCATGGAGCCTGACTAGATCCGCCTCGATAGTACAGTCTGGCTCTGTTTTATGTTGGCGATCCAAGGCATGGAGCCGCGCCAAAAGATCTGAGAGTTGTTCAGACCATTGCTATTTGACTGCTGAAAATAGTTCCTAATGACATTGGCTGCATGTTTGGAGTCGTTGCCCTGCTGCAGAGTAAATTTGGGGTCAATCACATCTGGGCAACAGCGTCGCCCAAGAGTGGAATGTGGCGGGGTGGAGAAGACGATGAATACTTTTTTGCTTCAATGTCCTTCCATTGTAAAAGTGGATGGATCTCTGAGTATCCTTTTCCTTTCCAATATGAGTTATGTGGATTTGATGTATGGAAATTTTCATACCCACTGGGATTTTTATTTTGAGACACTTTTTCTAGTTAGCTTAATAGTTACTTCATGTGGATAGCACAGTGCAAATAGGTGGTGGTGGTGCACAATATTCTGAGGTGTTTGGGAAAATTCAGGGACTTGAGAAAGGCAGGTGGCAGCAGGAGCCCTGGACAAAGGCATGGAGGAATGTCAGGTTTTTGTAGTTGTCAGCTGTCCATCTTTGGGAGTGTGGCTTTTCTTTCTATCCTTTCATGCCCCTTAGCTTTTGGAAATGGTAAGAGTAGATTTCTGGAAAAAAAAGTGTAAATGTTTATATGTTTCTTAGCCTGTATTTGTGATTAGGTGTTGGATAAGGTTTTTGGTTTTCTATTATATACATAATAAAAGCATTAGTAATACTAATATAATAATACAATAATAATTAGTAAAGTATGATATTGTATATACATTTGTAATTTTTTCTTTGATAAAAAGTTGTGATTTCCTGTTATTTTAATTGCTGATGTAAGCTTAAATTTTTTTTGGTCTATATGTATATATTTATTCATTTATTTTGTGCATGTACGTACAAAGTAGTCACACATCAGAGGAGGGGTCTCAAGGTATCACAGAGCCAGCAAATGACTCAAGTAGTTCAACTAGGACTATGAGAATGAAATGTTGGCTGAACAGATTCACAAACTGTAGGGCTCTATTGGTAGTGGTAGCAATAAACCATGCATGGAACATAGACACCCAGGAAGAGTGCTAGCATGTTTGTCCTGTACTTTTATTTAGCAAAGCAGAAAACAAGGAGTTTCAATGCTGAAAGCGGTTGTGTAGCAAGTCCATGGTCCATAGCGTAAAACAAGCAAAACATCTGCTCTTTCGAGCTAACTTAACTTAGGCCAGATCAGTAAGTGGAGCTGCTGTAGTAGCAAAGTTAGGCACAAGCCTCTTGTAGTATTCTACAATTCCTAGCACAGCTCTAACTTGTTTATTTTTTGTTTGTTTATTTTACACCAGATGGGGTCAAGTTTTACTTATCATGCTTGTCTATTAGAGGCCATATGACCCTGTGACGCCTAAAGGTCTATGGCTCTTTTTTTTCATTTACTGCTAACCTGGCCTTTTGAATGGAATATAAAACTGCCTGGATCCCCTGGAAACCCCTCCCTTCCCCAGCAAGGCACCTATTTATTTTATTTCTTTTTTAATAGCAATGGTACATGTCCCCCATGGCATTGGCAAGTTTCCCATGCCCTTTGTTTAACAATCCCTTCCCAAATAAAGTTTATGTTCAAAATTTGCTGACTACGAATTTGCCAAACCTCATGTAAGTCTAACCTGGATCATTCGCCCATTTAGCACCCAATGATGACAAACTTAATTAAACCTGTCCAATGACTTCATTGGGGAAAAGGGCAGAGAAGTTTAACAGACTTTCATCTGAGTAACTGACACAGGGAGCTTGACACTTAAACATTATTGAGGTTTGATAAACACTGTGACCCTAGAAAGAATGAAAAGGTTATTTTCAGAGATCAGGAAACTAGCTATGTCACAGAACTGAAAATGCTAGCAGCAAGCTGTGAGTTTGAAGATATCAGTAGACATGTGCAGAAAGGAAAAAAATTGTCTTGTTTAGTTTCAGAGTTTTGTTTTGTTAATGTTTTTGTTAGATTTTGTTTCATTTTCTTAACCACTTCAACCCCGGAAGGATTTACCCCCTTCCTGACCAGAGCACTTTTTACAATTTGGCACTGCGTCGCTTTAATTGCCAATTGCGCGGTCATGCAATGCTGTACCCAAACGAAATTTGCGTCCTTTTCTTCCCACAAATAGAGCTTTCTTTTGATGGTATTTGATCACCTCTGCCGTTTTTATTTTTTGCGCTATAAACGGAAAAAGACCGAAAATTTTGAAAAAAAATGATATTTTCTACTTTTTGTTATAAAAAAAATCCAATAAACTCAATTTTAGTCATACATTTAGGCCAAAATGTATTCGGCCACATGTCTTTGGTAAAAAAAATGTCAATAAGCGTATATTTATTGGTTTGCGCAAAAGTTATAGCGTCTACAAACTAGGGTACATTTTCTGGAATTTACACAGCTTTTAGTTTATGACTGCCTATGTCATTTCTTGAGGTGCTAAAATGGCAGGGCAGTACAAACCCCCCCCTCAAATGACCCCATTTTGGAAAGTAGACACCCCAAGGAAATTGCTGAGAGGCATGTTGAGTCCATTGAATATTTATTTTTTTTGTCCCAAGTGATTGAATAATGACAAAAAACAAAATTTACAAAAAGTTGTCACTAAATGATATATTGCTCACACAGGCCATGGGCATATGTGGAATTACACCCCAAAATACATTCAGCTGCTTCTCCTGAGTACGGGATACCACATGTGTGGGACTTTTTGGGAGCCTAGCCGCGTAAGGGGCCCCGAAAACCAATCACTGCCTTCAGGATTTCTAAGGGCGTAAATTTTTGATTTCACTCCTCACTACCTATCACAGTTTTGAAGGCCATAAAATGCCCAGATGGCACAAAACCCCCCAAATTACCCCATTTTGGAAAATAGACACCCCAAGCTATTTGCTGAGAGGCATGTTGAGTCCATGGAATATTTTATTTTTTGACACAAGTTGCGGGAAAGTGACAATTTTTTTTTTTTGCACAAAGTTATCACTAAATGATATATTGCTCACACAGGCCATGGGCATATGTGGAATTGCACCCCAAAATACATTTAGCTGCTTCTCCTGAGTATGGGGATACCACATGTGTGGGACTTTTTGGGAGCCTAGCCGCGTAAGGGGCCCCGAAAACCAATCACTGCCTTCAGGATTTCTAAGGGCGTAAATTTTTGATTTCACTCCTCACTACCTATCACAGTTTTGAAGGCCATAAAATGCCCAGATGGCACAAAACCCCCCAAATGACCCCATTTTGGAAAATAGACACCCCAAGCTATTTGCTGAGAGGCATGTTGAGTCCATGGAATATTTTATTTTTTGACACAAGTTGCGGGAAAGTGACACATTTTTTTTTTTTGCACAAAGTTGTCACTAAATGATATATTGCACACACAGGCCATGGGCATATGTGGAATTGCACCCCAAAATACATTTAGCTGCTTCTCCTGAGTATGGGGATACCACATGTGTGGGACTTTTTGGGAGCCTAGCCGCGTACGGGGCCCCGAAAAACCAAGCACCACCTTCAGGATTTCTAAGGGCGTAAATTTTTGATTTCACTCCTCACTACCTATCACGGTTTTGAAGGCCATAAAATGCCAAGATGGCACAAAACCCCCCCAAATGACCCCATTTTGGAAAGTAGACACCCCAAGCTATTTGCTGAGAGGCATGTTGAGTCCATGGAATATTTTACATTTTGACACAAGTTGCGGGAAAGTGACTTTTTTTTTTTTTTTTTGCACAAAGTTGTCACTAAATGATATATTGCTCACACAGGCCATGGGCATATGTGGAATTGCACCCCAAAATACATTCTGCTGATTCTCCTGAGTACGGGGATACCACATGTGTGGGACTTTTAAAGAGCCTAGCTGCGTACAGGGCCCCAAAAACCAAGCACCGCCTTCAGGATTTCTAAGGGCATAAAGTTTTGATTTCACTCCTCACTACCTATCACAGTTTTGAAGGCCATAAAATGCCCAGATGGCACAACCCCCCCCCCCCAAATGACCCCATTTTGGAAAGTAGACACCCCAAGCTATTTGCTGAGAGGCATGTTGAGTCCATGGAATATTTTATATTTTGACACAAGTTGCGGGAAAGTGACAATTTTTTTTTTTTTTTTTTGCACAAAGTTGTCACTAAATGATATATTGCTCAAACATGCCATGGGCATATGTGGAATTACACCCCAAAATACATTCTGCTGCTTCTCCTGAGTATGGGGATACCACATGTGTGGGACTTTTTGGGAGCCTAGCTTCATACGGGGCCCGAAATCCAATCATCGCCTTCAGGATTTCTAAGGGCGTAAATTTTTGATTTCACTCCTCACTACCTATCACAGTTTCGAAGGCCATAAAATGCCAAGATAGCACGAAACCCCCCAAAATGACCCCATTTTGGAAAGTAGACACCCCAAGCTATTTGCTGAGAGGCATGGTGAGTACTGAAGGCGGTGCTTGGTTTTCGGGGTCCCGTACACGGCTAGGCTCCCAAAAAGTCTCACACATGTGGTATCCCCGTACTCAGGAGAAGCAACAGAATGTATTTTGGGGTGTAATTTCACATATTCCCATGACATGTTTGAGAAATATATCATTTAGTGAAAACTTTGTGCAAAAAAAAAAAAAATGTGTCTTTTTCCCGCAACTTGTGTCACAATATAAAATATTCCATGGACTCGACATGCCTCTCACCAAATAGCTTGGGGTGTCTACTTTCCAAAATGGGGTCATTTGGGGGGTTTTGAACTGTCCTGGCATTTTATGCACAATATTTAGAAGCTTATGTCACACATCACCCACTCTTCTAACCACTTGAAGACAAAGCCCTTTCTGACACTTTTTGTTTTCACGAAAAAATTATTTTTTTTTGCAAGAAAATTACTTTGACCCCCCAAACATTATATATTTTTTTAAAGCAAATGCCCTACAGATTAAAATGGTGGGTGTTTCATTTTTTTTTTTCACACAGTATTTGCGCAGCAATTTTTCAGACGCTTTTTTGGGGAAAAAACACACTTTTTTAAATTTTAATGCACTAAAACACACTATATTGCCCAAATGTTTGATGAAATAAAAAAAAGATCTTAGGCCGAGTACATGGATACCAAATATGACATGCTTTAAAATTGCGCACAAACGTGCAGTGGCGACAAACTAAATACATTTTTAAAAGCCTTTAAAAGCCTTTATAGGTTACCACTTTAGATTTACAGAGGAGGTCTACTGCTAAAATTACTGCCCTCGATCTGACCTTCGTGGTGATACCTCACATGCATGGTGCAATTGCTGTTTACATTTGACGCCAGACCGATGCTTGCGTTTGCCTTTGCGCGAGAGCAGGGGGGGACAGGGGTGCTTTTTTTTTTTTTTTTCTTTATTTTTTTTTTTTTTTTTTATCTTATTTTTAAACTGTTCCTTTCATTTTTATTTTTTTTAAATAATTTTTATTGTTATCTCAGGGAAATATCCCTTATGATAGCAATAGGTAGTGACAGGTACTCTTTTTTGAAAAAATTGGGGTCTATTAGACCCTAGATCTCTCCTCTGCCCTCAAAGCATCTGACCACACCAAGATCGGTGTGATAAAATGCTTTCCCAATTTCCCAATGGCGCTGTTTACATCCGGTGAAATCTAAGTCATGAAATGCTCGTAGCTTCCGGTTTCTTAGGCCATAGAGATGTTTGGAGCCATTCTGGTCTCTGATCAGCTCTATGGTCAGCTGGCTGAATCACCGGCTGCATTTTCAGGTTCCCTGTTGGGACAGGAAAGCCAGAGAAAAACATGGAAGACAGTGGGGGGCATTCCCTCCCACTGCTTGTAAAAGCAGTCTAGAGGCTAAAACTAGGATTGCTTTTACATGAAAGCTGACCGCTGGCTGAAAAGAATGATACCAAGATGATACCTAAACCTGCAGGCATCATTCTGGTGTAACCACTCAAAGTCCAGCAACATACCAGTACGTTGCTGGTCCTTGTTGGGCATATATTGTAAACTTTTTTTTCATGCAGCCTGTGCGCTGAACAAAAAAAAGATATTAATCGTTGGGTATGCCCACCATTAGAATACCTCCCTTCATCCACCCACTTCTAATGATGGGCATACATGTACCGTTTATATATGCCCAAGCATGGGGGCATCCTCCCGCAGAAGGCAGGAGCAAATCGCTCCTCCACCCACTGCTGCCCCCACGCTTCGGCATATATGCTGAAGTATGTAACTGTGGTGGTGAAATCACCTCCAACAGCGCTGGAGTCACGGCTTTATGTATCGTGGGAGCAAACGCTGTTGCTGTCAAGATAAATAAATCCACGCTGCAACTGAATGGTGTACCTGCTAAGCAAATGATGGTTACCAAAAAACAAAGTAACATTACAGTATAACAGTAATACTTACCATACCTGCAAAGCAAATACAAAAAAAAATTGTAAAAAATAAAACATTTAACGCAACCTATGCCTAAAATATATATATGCCGAAGCATGGGGGCATCCTCCCGCAAAAGGCAGGAGCAAATCGCTCCTCCACCCACTGCTGCCCCCACGCTTCGGCATATATGCTGAAGTATGTAACTGTGGTGGTGAAATCACCTCCGACAGCGCTGGAGTCATGGCTTTATGTATCGTGGGAGCAAACGCTGTTGCTGTCAAGATAAATAAATCCGCGCTGCAGCTGAATGGTGTACCTGAAAACAAAAAAATGGTTAAAACACAGTAAACTATACAAAAATTACATACCTGAAAAGCAAACATGATAAAACATAACAACAATAAAACATTGCAGAATAGAATACAGTAAAAAAGAGCAGAACAACAGAGAGAAAATAGAGAGAGAGAGAACAATAAAACGACAACTATTTTTGTTTTTTTTATTTTATTTTTTTTTGTGTATTTTTTTTTTTTTACTTTTTTTTTTATAACTGTAACTTTTAAAACTGTAACGGTTCCAGGTTTGGGTCTCTCAAAATGCGATGGCATCTTGGGAGACCCTGTGAAAGTGTGTCCTAGTCTGTGCAATGCTGTACCCTACACTAAAACTCAACTAGTGTATGGTAGCACTCAAAGCATTCACCAATGCAAAGACCAGGATTGCCAGGACAGGAGGGACAATAATACCGGGTGTCACGCCTATATCCGCGCTTTCTGCAGACACAACATTTTCTTTGGGGAGCTCGTTGGGTAGGGGTACTCTGGAGGACATAAGCAAAATGCCTCCCATGCAGCCGGCTTACTGCATCTGGTTGGGGAAGGTGAGGTGGAGCACCGTCTGGATACAGAAGGGCTCTGACGATCTCTTCCTGGAATTTAAGGAAGGACCCAGTCCGTCCTGAAGCTCTGTATAGCACATGAGCGTTCAGCAAAGCCAATTGAAATAAGTATACAGACATTTTTTTGTACCAGCGTCTGGCCTTACGGGCAATTAGGTACGGCACCAACAACTGGTCGTTGAGGTCCACCCCTCCCATATTTTGGTTATATTCATGGACACAGAGGGGTTTCTACACAACACCAGTCGCCATAGTAATTTGGACTGTCGTGTCTGCATGAAGGGAGGTAAGAACGAAAACATTCTTATTGTCCCTCCAATTCATAGCGAGCAAATTATTACACTGCAAGCAGGCACTGCAAGCGGGAATCTACAAGCTGCTGGGGAAAGCCCCGGCGATTAGGTCGCACGGTGCCACATGCTCCAATTTGATGATCAAAAAGGTGACTAAAAAGTGGCACGCTCGTGTAATAATTGTCCACATATAAATGGTACCCCTTTCCGAATAAGGGTGACACCAAGTCCCACACTATCTTGCCAGCGCTTCCTATGTAGTCAGGGCAATTTGTCCGCTCTACGTGACTATCTTTGCCCTCATAAACCATAAAACTACATGTATAGCCTGCGGCCCTGTCACAGAGCTTATACATCTTGACCCCGTATCTGGCATGCTTGCTGGGAAGATACTGTTTGAATGACAAGCGGCCAGAAAATTTAATCAGGGACTCATCAACGCAGACAACTTGATGGGGAGTAAACAAGTCTGCAAAACGCTGGTTGAAGTGGTTTACGAGGGGCCGAATTTTGTAGAGCCGATCGTATGCAGGGTCTCCACGAGGACGACAGAGTTCATTGTCGTTGAAGTGCATGAACCACAAAATCTGCTCGTATCGTGCCCTGGCCATGGAAGCAGAGAACACGGGCATATGGTAAATTGCATCAGTGGACCAATATGACCGCAACTCACTCTTTTTATTTATGCCCATGTTGAGGGAAAGGCCCAGAAAGATCTTAAATTCGAGACCGTAATTGGTCTCCAATCTCTGGCAAGGGAGGACTGAGGATTAGCGGCGATGTGTTGACCAGCGTATAAATTGCTTTGGTCCACAATAGATCTATAGAGATCTTCGGTGAAAAACAGTGAATAAAAATCCAGTGGCGTAAAATCAACTGTTTCCACCTGAATTCCGGGTTGGCCAGTGAATGGGGGAAGTACGGATGCTGCAGAAGTGGTGGGTACCCAATTCGGATTGGTGAATGCAGCAGGAAGGGCACTATGGGCACGACGGGCCTGTGTTCGTCTTCTTGGTGGCAGCGGGACACTACTAGTGCTTGCCACCTCACCAGCTTGAACTGCACTTATGGGACTCGCCACATCACCACGTGATACTGCAGTGCTGGATGTACGACCAGGGTGTACTAGGCAGCTGGTGCTTGCCAGTTCACCAGAAGGAATAGCAGCGCTAGTACTGCTTTGCTCCATACGAGGGACCTGCGGTTCTTGCACTTCAAGGACAGAAGAAGAAGTTCGGGGTCTGGTATGCCTGACCTTAGCAGGGAATACAACTCCGTCGTCAGAGCTATCTGTCATGGAGCCGCTGTCCTCTACAGGTTCGTATTCTGAGCCTGAACCTGACAGATGAGTGACTTCCTCTTCACTATCTGTCATTCTCAGAAACGTGCAGGCCTCTTCACTAGTGTACCTTCGATTTGCCATTTTGGGCTCTAAATTTAGGGGTACACTAGTGAGACTCACAGGCAAAAAAGCTCCTGACTGTCAGCGACTGTATCAAAACGCTACCAAAAAACTGTTAGCGATCGCAGGGATCAGATCAGAACGCTGCAGTTATGTGTGCTTAGTGTTTTGTAAGTGTCAGTGATCGATCGATACTGCACTTGGGTGGGCTGGGCTGGGCTGGGCCGAGGGGCAAAACGCAGGTGCTAGCAGGTATCTGGGCTGATCCCGCTACCATTGCGTTTTTGAGGACCCTAAACTGCTGGGGATGCTAGTATAGATCTGATCGGATCAGATATTGATCCGTTCAGATACTATAGCACTAAGGGAGGTGTATGCTGCGTGTGTGGGTGTTAGCAGTACTGGCGCTAACCTGACGCTGCCTGGGGCGACGCAGACCTTATCTGACCCTAAAAACGTAACTTATATCACCGCCGGGCAATTAGGGGGTTAAACCTTTATAAGGTAATAAACGGCGGGTGCCCTAAAACTATAATAAACTATAATAAAATATAATAAACAAACGAACTAACCAGCTTCACCCGTAACAATTATAGGGTGATCACTGGTGAAAGGGTTGAGGGATGAGTGAGTGCACCCCCTCCTGAACCATACCAGGCTACATGCCCTCAACATGGGGGGGTGGGTACTTTGGGGCAGGGGGGACAAGGGCCTCTTCCCGACAACCCTGGGAGGTGGTTGTGTGGGTCTGCGGGCAGGGGGTTTATCAAAAATCTGAAAGCCCCCTTTAACAAGGGGGCCCCCCGATCCCAGACCCCATGTGAATGAGTATGGGGTACATTGCCCCCTAGTGACATCACAGACCCAACATGCACCGGTCAGTGACATTACTAGGGGGAGTAGTCCCTTACCTATTCAAGAACTGCCACCCAGCAGAGGAGGCATTCAACGGTCAACCATCCCCCCGAGCGGAGCTTTTTTTTTTCTTCTGGTGCAGCGGGCGTCGTGATTGACGATGGATCTACACCGGGGAACATTTTTTTAAATTTCTTTGAATAAGAAACTGCCAAAAACCTGTGAACAGTTTTTCTTTATTTTTGACACTTTTTTGGTAAATGAGTAGGAGTATGTACCCCATACTCATTCACACAGGGGGGGTGGGGGATCTGGGGCCCCCCTTGTTAGAGGAGGCTTTCAGATTCCGACAAGCCCCCTGTTCATAGACCCCCCTGCTCACAGCCCAAGGTTGTCAGGAAGAGGCCCTTGTCCTCATCAATATGGGGACAAGGTGCTTTGGGGGACGGCAGAAACAAATTGCACATGTCTAGATATCAGAGACTCACTCATCAGAGACGTGATAGCATGTGGAATCCAAGATTCTCACCTCACAAAGAGACTACTATGGGAGGAAGATCTTGGTCCAGAGAAATGTATTCAGATATGTAGAGCCTCTAAAAATGACAAAAGACAATCTAAAGATAATTAAAGGTTGGACTTATGGCAAAAATGCATACAATATCTGGTAAAGGACACATACAACCTGGGCCCTTCTTATAATTTATTAACCTGAGATGTTTTCCTCAGGCGACGCCTTGTTCAGTCAGGGGAGAAGTGGACAAGTGTTCTGAACAAGCAGTGACTATTCTGGTGAAACATTGAATTCTACTGTACATAATGGTAGTAGAAATGAAAGTTAAACATCTACATCAAAAACAATGTCTTTTATGTAAAACTCCTCTGTTTAACATAGGAAGATACTTGCTATTTATATTACAGCTGAAAGGTCAGCAGTTTATGTATACCATCCAGGAGATTATCACTTTGTCTCCTCTCTGAGCGGCAGCTTTGTTTTGGTTTGCCCACAATACAGGTTTCTTTTTTTCATCCACCTCAGCCTTTGATATGGCTGTACACTTGCTAACATTATAGCAGGGCTATTTTTTGCCAAAAATGGCAGTGAGTCAGACAAAGGCTTTGGCCAGGGAGAAAGCAGTCTAGGCCAGGGAGGAGTGGAGGTAGATTGGGTATCTGGTGCTCCAGGAGGCAATGCCATTAGTTTGTAATAATGTACATTTGATTAGTCAGTCTTTAGGTAAAAATCAAGTTGAACCACGGTAAGGGGGTGATTTAAAAAGAGGCAACCATCCTCAGAGTGTGTCCAGCAACTCTGCAAAACATATAAAAGAAACAGGGGGACAGGCGCCTCTAAGTGTAGTATTAAAACAGAATCATTTATTATACAAGATTAAAAACACTTACAAGATATAAGTGGGAGTAATGCTCGTCATAAGTATGTAGTCCTGGCAGTTCTACTGCGTCCCACGGGCTCCTTGCATGATCCGGGTAGCTGGGAGAGGTTCTGGTGTGATGTTATGCAAAATAGCTGTACATTCAGGAAAACCAGGAATTAGTCAGCTCCAAGGCTGGGGAGGAGTGGTGCCTGGTGCAGGGGTACGGCTAGGTACCATGATGGATATATGCCCAGCAATAATATAAGGGGTGCAAAATGTCCCCCATGTGCTGCACTGGAACACAGGCAGTCAGGCACTATTCACTAAAAAGGACCATTTCGTCCGAAGTCCACGTTTTACCCGCACTATGTTAAAAATGAATACATCAAAACTTTCTACGCCATGGTGTATGCAGACTTTAGAAAACTCTGTGAGTCACCACATGGAAAAGTAAATATGCATAATCTCTCCAAGCAAGAAAAAGACGCTCTACTTGCATTTAAAAAGAACCATGATCTAGTAATTTGCACAGCAGACAAAGGAGGAGGTATTGTTATTCAGGATAGGGTGGAATATCTCAAGGAAGCATATAGGCTCCTATCTGATAATGCTACATATGAAATACTGCAAAATGATCCCCTACCAGAATACAAAGTGGAACTAACGGAATTGATGAATCAAGCCTTTGCCCAGGGTCTAATACAAAAATCAGAGAAACAATTCTTCTCAATGAATTATTTCAAGACGCCGTATTTCTACCACACTCCGAAGGTCCATAAGGACCCGGTATGCCCACCTGGTAGACCGATAGTGGCCAGTATGGATGGCATTACTAGTTGAGTTTCTCAATATGTGGATGCTTTGCTCCAACCTCTTGTTACTTCCCTTCCTGCATACATTAAGGATTCTGCACATGTCTTGGACACCTTAAAGCAATATAAATGGGAGCCAGGGTACTTATGGTTATCCTTGGACGTGAGTTCACTCTACACGTCAATCCCCCATGAGGGTGGTCTAAAGGCAGTCGAATACTTCCTATCCGAAGCAGATTACATGAACCCCAATCAATCCAAATTCATCTGCCATTGCATTAAGTTTGCCTTGGAGAGGAATTATTTCTCTTTCCAGGGCAAATTTTATAGACAGATAGCTGGCACGGCTATGGGTGCACATTTTGCACCATGTTATGCAAATCTGTTCATGGGGTATTGGGAAAAATCCTGTATTTGGCAGCACAATCCATTTGCCAACATCTGGTATACTATGGGAGGTATATCGATGATATACTGATTATTTGGGATGGACCACCTGATATTATTGACAAATTTGTCTCATATTGTAATAACAATATGTTTGGTATCCAATTTACCCATGTAGTAGACGCTCATTCCCTGATATTCTTGGACCTTGAACTGGGTAGTGATGGAGATGGCAACATCACATCCAAAACTCCCTTCAAAGAAACTGCTGGCAACTCCTATTTGCATCAGAGGAGTTGCCACCACCCTAAATGGAAAGATAACATACCCTACAGTCAGTTCTGTAAGCTACGCAGGAATTGTAGTAGCACCAAAGATTATGATGATCAGGCAACCATATTGTCAAAAAAGTTTTTGGAAAAAAGATATGCAGATCATCACATTCAAAAGGCGAGAGACCAATATAGAGAAGGCATCCAGAACAAGATTATGACTACATCTGCAAAAGAACAACATGACATTCTTTTTATTACAACATTCAACAATCAGCACTGGGCGATAAAAAAAGCTGTCCAAAAGCACTGGCCAATTTTGGGGCAGGACAATACACTTGGAAAAATCCTTCCCAATAAACTTCGGGTAGTGAAAAGTTTAATTGCCCCCAGTCGCCTTAAAGACAAACAAAGCTTGAAAATGCAAAACATCCCTCAATTCTTTAACATTACTGGATGTTATAGATGTAAAGGTATTAAATGCAAAGCGTGTAAATTTATCTCTCATGGCCAGAAGTCATTTAGTTGTAAAGATGGCCGTACCTTCTACATTAAACAGTTTATATGTTGCAATACCCAGTTTGTTATCTATGGGTTGAGGTGCCCATGTGTGTACTTCTATGTAGGTAGAACGGTGCCTGCAATGAGGACCCGCTTTGGTGAACACCGTAGGTTCATAGAAAAAAAGGTTGAGAAGCATAGTGTGCCACGTCACTTTAAGCATAAACATGATGGCAGCACTACAGGGTTGGAAATTTTTGGTATAGAATCCATACCTATGTCTATGCCGGAAGGTGAACATTTTGCTCGTTTATGCAAACGTGAATCCTATTGGATTTTCACTCTAAACAGTATGGCACCAGAAGGGTTAAATGAAGAACTTGAAATAGGTACTCTCATATGAAATTACCCAATGTATAAGATATTCTTTTTGACATTGTTTGGCCTTTCATATGGGTGGTGTTGTGGATGGGAATTGAACCGGCAACCCTTTGTGCTGCCGGTTGAGAGTGCTATCCACTATATCACTGTGCTGCCCTGAATACTTATTCAATTTATAAATCCTCCATATTCATTATTTTAGTTTTAGACTTTTGTTTTGTATGAATCAGATTATAATTTTATCGGATAGGGGTCCATTTTAGTATGGGACCCCACCATATACTTTATAGCTTAATATAACTTTATTTCTTCACCACCTAAAAACCATATAATATAATACAATTCATTTCTACATTGGATATGCCATGAGGTCTTGCATCTTTATCAATATGATGTTGCATTATGTATATATTATATATCATTTATTTATGTATTTTGATATGTATGATTATGCCCTCGCAGCGTGATTTTCTGTTGTTGATGATATTAACTAATATATAGTGTATATTTTATAGTATATTTTATAGTACTGTTCACATAAGTACTTTATAAATAAGTTTTAATTACATATGACAAGAATACTTTTTATTTAGATTTACATTAAAGATAGTGCTAATTCTCTATGTTTATTTATACTTAACACTATTTTAGGATGCTGTTGCTATATAACCCCCTCCATCTTGTAGATACCTCTTGCTGTGTACTCCGTGCTCCTGGTCTGTTATGATGCCATTGGTTCATAGATAGGAGGGACGGGGGGTTTGAGCATATATTATCACTAGAGGAGATGAGGGCGTTACCCGAAGAAGGAGGCCACGCCTCCGAAACATGTTGTCCTAGCAATTGCATGAAGCTTACGAGAGGAGTCAGCTGCACCACTGTGCATCCCCTCCCTGGCCACGAGTGACATCAGGCAGCGCCGGCTGCTCCCTGCGAGTGCTTTGGGTGGTGTGTGCTTACTGAAATACTTTACCACGCTGCTAGTTGCTGTGAGCTAACTGATCTCTACAGACCAGGAGAGGAGGCTATTATGGAGCTGTATATGCCATTTAACGCTGGATGTTTGTGAGTGCAACCCTCGTTTTTTATACACTTATCTTCATCTATTAAACGATAACACACTAGGGCTGGCGTGCGCTCTCTCTTGTCTTTATATATTACTAGAAAGGAACCTGCCTCAGATCTATTGCGTTAGATCATAAAAATCAGACATGCAACCTTTTTCTGATGCAAGCATAATATAATGCACGGTAGTGCATTAACATACTTTGTCGTGTGTTGAGACCTATGTGCATCAGAAAGGATTTTTGTTAATGTGTTGTGGTGTCATTGCCATTAATGCACACTTTCCTTCAAGGCACTTCACTAGATAGGTCTTGAGGGTGTACTTGTAGTCCTGGTGCCCAACCTGTGACCTTTTGTTACTTTTGAGGCCTTCAGACCCCAGTAGTCAGTAGTGGGAACATTAAATTGTAATGTAAAAGTAAATGAGTATATACAGTATGTAATGACGAAGTTTATTTGGAGTTAACAAATTGCATGACTATAATGTTAGCTTTAGGGGATGCCATTTCACACTTTTAAAGAGGTTAGGGTTGACAAGAATGATAATTTTGCAGCTCTATGTGGATTCAAAAGTGCACAGCAGCAGAGACAAGCAAACAGCGTGACAAAAAACACAGACTCTGATGACAATGCAGATATTGTCAGTATAGCAAAGCAACTGGTAACTAATCACACAAAACAGCTTTTTGCAACCTGCTTGCTGGATGAGAGACTCATTAGGTTGTAGCTGGATTGCGGAGCAAGCTGCAATGTTATTCCTTACACTTTAAATAATAAACAAGTTACAATTCACCCTACAAATTAAGTACTCATAATGTATAACAAAAGCACCCTGAAACCCATTGATACATGCAGATTGAAGTTAAAGAGTAACGTCACTCCAAAATTGAAGTATCACTTATTTTCTCCCTCCCTGCAGCCTGTAATTGAGTTGCAGGTTTTTTATGGGGAGGAGGGGGAGGGAGTACTTTTTTTTTCTCAGTTTCCACTTCCTTAATCCTCACATAAGTGAGGATAACGCTGCCTTGTTTCTTCCAAATGACCACCCGCAGCCTCCTGGGACATGTCACAAATTAATGTGATGAGTAAGCACGTCAGTGTGGAACGCGTCCACTGAGCACCTTTTTTTGGATTGATGTTTGTCATGTTCGCTTGATTTTATGGACTTTCAATAAATTCTTTTGATTTTACTTCCGAATGTGCCGCCATTCTTGTTTGTTTGTAGTGGGGAGCCAGCTGTGATTTATCAGGAAGTCACAGCTAGCTCCCAAATCCAAGAAGGGATCCAACAGCAGCGAGAAGAACCAGCTGCTGATGGACAGCCTGGAACTCCATGGACTGGGAAGTATCTGTTTTTCAAAAGTCACTGGCTACAGTATTTGTAGCTGCTCGCTTTTACATTTTAAATGTAAATTTTAAATGTAATTGGGTGAAATTCCTCTTTGAGTAACCCTGAAAACAATGTAAGAA
Organism: Aquarana catesbeiana; assembly: GCF_042186555.1. NCBI lineage: Eukaryota > Metazoa > Chordata > Amphibia > Anura > Ranidae > Aquarana > Aquarana catesbeiana. The sequence goes on from NC_133325.1 coordinate 464,536,535, forward strand.
AGATAGGGGGCGCTAGATACCATATTATTCAAGTGCTCCAAATAAATATATCTCCTGCATTACCAAAAAAATGGAAATGTAAGAAAGCTAGGGGGCGCTAGATACCATACTATTCAAGTGCTCTAAATAAATACCGGTATATCTCCTGCATTACCAAAAAAATGAAAATCATAATATTGACAAATAATAATTAGATTACACATTGAAGTGCCCACAATAGTGAAAAAATATATATATAGTGATTGATTGTCCACATAAAAAAGTGATTGAAGTAGTTGAAGTGATATCTTTCAATATTATCCCAATCCTGTTGCTGTAAACACAAAGTTTTCCATCACCAAGGGAAAATTAAGAAAAGGAAAACACCTCGAAGTAGTAGATATCTGCTTACCAGATACCAATGACTCCTTTAGTTAAAAAGAGAGTCACTAGCGCTTGTGCAGGGTTGTGCCTGCTCACATGGATGGCCGGACTGTGGTTGGTATTATAGGCATGGATCGTTCCCCTCAAGCTCATTCAAGATAGGATAAGGATACATAGGAAACAAAAACAGTCTCCATAGCGTAAAACCATTTATTACAAAAGTAAATAAATTAAAAAGCCAAATGGCCGCTTACATTGGTGGGTGCCTACCCGGCACTGGGGCTGCTTGCATGTCAGGGTGACTCCACAGTCAGAAAAAGCCTTTCATGTCTCCTCCACGCTGGCGTGCGTTCCAGCTTACACAGGGGAGCAGCCAAAGGATCCGGATGTTATTGAGTGATAGGACATGTGACCACGTACCGCTCCGACGTACGTTTCGTAGTGAACGTCTTCAGGGAAGCGTACGTTGGTCACTGGAATGGTGGTTTTTATTAGGAACAGGAAGGGGGCGGGTAATTGGCAAATGGGCCACAGGAACTGTGCTCATAGCAATAAAGATGGAAAGTTCAACTATGGTCTGGAGCGTAGCTCCATCTTGTGGATATTTGCTATATTGTTCACAAAGGAAACCCCTTATTTAAAAACAAATGTGACTATTTTATTAGAAACAGGAAGGGGGCGGGTAATTGGCACACGAGCCACAGGAACTGTGCTCATAGCAGTAAAGTTGGAAAGTTCAACTATGGTCTGGAGCTTAGCTCCATCTTGTGGATATTTACCATATTGTTCACAAAAAACTCCTTAATTAAAAACGAATGTGACTTCATATCAACCATCTCCTAGGGGGAGACGACATGTTGTTATAGTCCCCCTACTGGTTAAAAACAGGTAAGTAAATCCACCCTTATAGGTGGTGGGAAAATGAGAAAAAAATATAAGTGAATAAAATAAAATAAATAAAATAAATGGTGGTGTTTTTTGTAGAGAAAAAAAAAAGGGGGGAGGAGGACTCATGTAACCCTGAATTCTATAACAGCCCCAGTCTCGGTTTACATACAAAAATGGTTACAAAAATAAATAGCATTTAACAAACCTTAGAGGCTGCAATATGATCTATCCCCGTCTGACTCAAATAATGAAGAGGTCAAAAAGAGAGGGGGGGGAAGAGTATTCCATCTTGCACCCTGGACAGCTATCTCTAACTACAACCTTAATACAAATAGTGCCCAACTCACTCGCACGATCTGAAGTGGACAGATAATAGTATTCCTAGACACTCCTGGACTCAATCATTTGTAAGAAAACAATTAAGGTCCAGATCTATATTCATCCCATATGGTTGCATAGTCCGTAATTTATAAAGCCAGTACGTTTCATTCCTAGATATTGCCCTTTTCATATGGGTACCTCTCCAATCCCTAGAGATTTTGTCAATCCCATAAAATGTACATAGTGATGGGTCACTATCATGGTAAAGTTTGAAGTGTCTTGAGACACTATGGTTAGGGTATCCCTTTTTAATGTTTGTTAAATGTTCATTTACTCTTACTTTCAGTTGGCGTGTAGTTCTGCCCACGTATTGAAGGGAACATGGGCATTCCAGAACATATGTTACGTAATCCGAATCGCATGTTATAAGAGGTTTGATATCAAATTGTTGTTGTGTTACTATAGATTGGAATTGGGTCTTCTTTTTCTTGGTGCCTGGTTTTCTGGTTATTTTACAAGCTTTGCATCTAGTGCAATAGTGAAACCCAGAACCATCCAGGAAAGTAGGAGGTTTCCCGGGGGGATCTGGTACATTTGGAGCCAAGCGATTCCTAAGGGTGGGGGCCCTTCGGTAGATAAACTTAGGTTTATTGGGCAGGGAAGATTGTAGATCTTTATCTTTGAGTAGGATAGGCCAGAATTTTTTGAAGATACCTTCTACTGTTTTGTATTGGCGATGAAAGCCCGATATGAACGCATAGTCACCCTTGTATTCTTTTTTTGGTTTGGGGACCAATAGGGACTGCCTGTCCATATTTGCCACCTGTGAGACCAATTTTGTCAAGATATTGGCAGGATATCCCTTTTCTCTGAATCTAGTGGTGAGAATTGCTGCTTGTGTGTAATAATCCAAGATATTATCACAATTTCGCCGTATACGCATGTATTGCCCTTTCGGTACAGCTCCTATCCATTGCGGATGGTGACAGCTGTGTGTAGGGACATATACGTTACGGTCAGTTTCTTTAAAAAAAGTCTTTGTACTAATATGATCACCTTGTTTGAAGAGTGTTAGATCCAAATAGTTCACCGTGGCCAGACTGTACTCCGCTGTGAACTTTAGATTGTACTTATTCATATTCATATACTCCAAAAACTTGTTAAAACTTTCTTTGGTTCCCTCCCACAGAATCATCACGTCATCTATGTATCTTTTATATAGAAGAAGTGAGTGAGGTCTGTTTTTGAAAATGGTCTCTGATTCCCATTTATTTAACGTAATATTCGCCACGCTAGGCGCATAGCGGGCTCCCATGGCTACACCGCCAATTTGGTTGTAGTATTCGTTTAATGCCCAGAAATAATTATTCCCCATGGCCATAGATAATCCTTTAATTAAAAATTTGATTTGTGATTTTTTCAGGGTGGATAGATTGGTGAGAGCCCACCTCACTGATTCTAACACATCTGTTTGGCGAAGGTTTGTATACAATGACTCGATGTCTATTGTTACTAGTAAGGTTTGATCTGTGATGATAATAGATTGTAACAGTGTAATTAGTTCTCGACTATCTTTGAGATAGGATTGGCTCTGTGGAACTAGAGGCTGGAGGAAAGTGTCGAGGTATTCCCCCACCCTAGAGTACAGAGAGCCAATCCCACTCACTATTGGACGACCTGGTGGGTTTACCTTATCTTTATGTATTTTTGGTACTATGTAAAGTACCGGAATTCTGGGTGTAGTTAGGTTCAAATAATCTGCTTCTTTCTGAGTTAATATTTGTTTACTGGTACCTTGGTTAATCCAATCTAATAGCTGTTGTTTCAGTTGTGGGGTAGGGTTACTTGTAAGCTTTTTATACGTTGAGGTGTCATTCAACTGTCTCCTTAGTTCTGTATTATAGTTTTCTTTGGTTAGTATTACCAAACCTCCCCCCTTGTCAGCAGGTCTCACCACTATCTGTTTGTTCTCTTCCAGTTTTTTTATTCCTTCCCATATTCTTTTGTTGTTTTTGTGTTGTGATATTTCAATCTGTCGTACTTCATCTTGGACCATACTCTTGAATACTTCTATGTGGTGGTGAGAACCCTTTTGGGGATTGAACACCGAATTATTTTTCAAATTACTGTGTACAAAAGGGTCTGTTAATTCCTGAATCCTCTGCCAATTACCCGCCCCCTTCCTGTTTCTAATAAAATAGTCACATTTGTTTTTAAATAAGGGGTTTCCTTTGTGAACAATATAGCAAATATCCACAAGATGGAGCTACGCTCCAGACCATAGTTGAACTTTCCATCTTTATTGCTATGAGCACAGTTCCTGTGGCCCATTTGCCAATTACCCGCCCCCTTCCTGTTCCTAATAAAAACCACCATTCCAGTGACCAACGTACGCTTCCCTGAAGACGTTCACTACGAGACGTACGTCGGAGCGGTACGTGGTCACATGTCCTATCACTTAATAACATCCGGATCCTTTGGCTGCCCCCCTGTGTAAGCTGGAACGCACGCCAGCGTGGAGGAGACATGAAAGGCTTTTTCTGACTGTGGAGTCACCCTGACATGCAAGCAGCCCCAGTGCCGGGTAGGCACCCACCAATGTAAGCGGCCATTTGGCTTTTTAATTTATTTACTTTTGTAATAAATGGTTTTACGCTATGGAGACTGTTTTTGTTTCCTATGTATCCTTATCCTATCTTGAATGAGCTTGACGGGAACGATCCATGCCTATAATACCAACCACAGTCCGGCCATCCATGTGAGCAGGCACAACACTGCACAAGCACTAGTGACTCTCTTTTTAACTAAAGGAGTCATTGGTATCTGGTAAGCAGATATCTACTACTTTGAGGTGTTTTCCTTTTCTTAATTTTCCCTTGGTGATGGAAAACTTTGTATTTACAGCAACAGGATTGGGATAATATTGAAAGATATCACTTCAACTACTTCAATCACTTTTTTATGTGGACAATTAATCACTATATATATATTTTTTCACTATTGTGGGCACTTCAATGTGTAATCTAATTATTATTTGTCAATATTATGATTTTCATTTTTTTGGTAATGCAGGAGATATATTTATTTAGAGCACTTGAATAGTATGGTATCTAGCGCCCCCTAGCTTTCTTACATTTCCATTTTTTTGGTAATGCAGGAGATATATTTATTTGGAGCACTTGAATAATATGGTATCCAGCGCCCCCTATCTTTCTTACATTCCTTTTTTTGATTATCTATTTTTTTGATTATTCAAAAATTGGGGAGCAGCTTACACTGATTGTTTATATTTCCACAAATTTTCTTTATTTTTGGGAATGTTTTTTTACTAGATGTACCACCAGTATATGTAATTCATATATATTATCTGCTATCGACACCACTGGCGCGAAGGTTTCTATTATTTTCTACTGTTTGAGTTTGAATAATTTGGATTTAAACTTGTCACCTTATCGCAGCCATGGATGTATTTAATTTTATGCAAAATAGACAAATTAACGTAGAAGAGATTTTCCAACAAACATCTACCAATAATGTAGATTTGCATAAGGGATTCAAACAACTCAAATATGACACTGAAAAACAAATTAGACTGTGGTGGGATATTGCATCTCTGGAGATGTATATAGGCAAAAATTTAACCCCCAGAAGTTTAAGATGGGATGTTAGCCCCAATGATGGAGTGGAGGATTTGAGACTACTCGATGAGTGGTACCAATTCTTCAACGCCTGTGAACAAAAACTAATGCAAATGATGGTAAGAAGGCGTGAAGCCAAAAAAGCTGTCTTGGAATCTAAGATCAAAGCACTCAAGACAACTATGGAACCACTTATGTCCTCTAAAGAGTATTTAGACAAAGCTAAGGAATTAAACACCCATCTAGCTAAATACGATGGGAAAATCAAAGATAAAAAGCTCACAAAATATTTTAGAGATACTAAGGACTATGAAGACAATAGGGTATACAAATGGCAACAAAATTTACAGCTGAATCCGTCCCAAGAACCAACAGTGGAAAGGGAAGTTGAAGTACACAACATTGTAGCATCTATGGCAGCCCAAAGTAAAGGGGACCCCAATACACCTCACAAAAACAATAGGACAGTACCTGGTCCTATTAAGTACCCTAAGGGGACTTCTCACCCATACCCTACCACATACCATTCACCATACAGGGGACCTAACTATAACAGACCCCCCCCCTACTGACTATAGACCCCCATACTATGGCTACTATGCCAATAACCGCAACCAGTACCCACCAAGGCCCCCAAGGGGAAACTTTAGAGGTAATTTTAGAGGGAGACCAGTACACAACCCCTACCCACACCAGGGAGGGGGGGAATGGAGAGACTGGAAAGAACCATACAGAATCCCTTTCAACTTACAACAAAACCATATAGAAAGAGTAGAAAGAGAGGAAGAAGAGGCAGAGGGAGAAAGAAAAAGGAAGAGAAACAACTAAAAGTAGGATTATTTAATCTAACCACCATAGAATTTTCGGATGCAGAATTGGAAGTCTTGACACAGGGACTAAAATTTGCGCCAAATAAGAACATAGATAAGTTCAATCTGTTCGTAGATATTGAAAAATATATAAGGAAACTAAATATCAGGAAACATTTTGCAGGGCAAACCAGCAACACTAGGATTCAGGAATTAACAGACCCTTTTGTACACAGTAATTTGAAAAATAATTCGGTGTTCAATCCCCAAAAGGGTTCTCACCACCACATAGAAGTATTCAAGAGTATGGTCCAAGATGAAGTACGACAGATTGAAATATCACAACACAAAAACAACAAAAGAATATGGGAGGGAATAAAAAAACTGGAAGAGAACAAACAGATAGTGGTGAGACCTGCTGACAAGGGGGGAGGTTTGGTAATACTAACCAAAGAAAACTATAATACAGAACTAAGGAGACAGTTGAATGACACCTCAACGTATAAAAAGCTTACAAGTAACCCTACCCCACAACTGAAACAACAACTATTAGATTGGATTAACCAAGGTACCAGTAAACAAATATTAACTCAGAAAGAAGCAGATTATTTGAACCTAACTACACCCAGAATTCCGGTACTTTACATAGTACCAAAAATACATAAAGATAAGGTAAACCCACCAGGTCGTCCAATAGTGAGTGGGATTGGCTCTCTGTACTCTAGGGTGGGGGAATACCTCGACACTTTCCTCCAGCCTCTAGTTCCACAGAGCCAATCCTATCTCAAAGATAGTCGAGAACTAATTACACTGTAACAATCTATCATCATCACAGATCAAACCTTACTAGTAACAATAGACATCGAGTCTTTGTATACAAACCTTCGCCAAACAGATGTGTTAGAATCAGTGAGGTGGGCTCTCACCAATCTATCCACCCTGAAAAAATCACAAATCAAATTTTTAATTAAAGGATTATCTATGGCCATGGGGAATAATTATTTCTGGGCATTAAACGAATACTACAACCAAATTGGCGGTGTAGCCATGGGAGCCCGCTATGCGCCTAGCGTGGCGAATATTACGTTAAATAAATGGGAATCGGAGACCATTTTCAAAAACAGACCTCACTCACTTGTTCTGTATAAAAGATACATAGATGACGTGATGATTCTGTGGGAGGGAAACAAAGAAAGTTTTAACAAGTTTTTGGAGTATATGAATATGAATAAGTACAATCTAAAGTTCACAGCGGAGTACAGTCTGGCCACGGTGAACTATTTGGATCTAACACTCTTCAAACAAGGTGATCATATTAGTACAAAGACTTTTTTTAAAGAAACTGACCGTAACGCATATGTCCCTACACACAGCTGTCACCATCCGCAATGGATAGGAGCTGTACCGAAAGGGCAATACATGCGTATACGGCGAAATTGTGATAATATCTTGGATTATTACACACAAGCAGCAATTCTCACCACTAGATTCAGAGAAAAGGGATATCCTGCCAATATCTTGACAAAATTGGTCTCACAGGTGGCAAATATGGACAGGCAGTCCCTATTGGTCCCCAAACCAAAAAAAGAATACAAGGGTGACTATGCGTTCATATCGGGCTTTCATCGCCAATATAAAACAGTAGAAGGTATCTTCAAAAAATTCTGGCCTATCCTACTCAAAGATAAAGATCTACAATCTTCCCTGCCCAATAAACCTAAGTTTATCTACCGAAGGGCCCCTACCCTTAGGAATCGCTTGGCTCCAAATGTACCAGATCCCCCCGGGAAACCTCCTACTTTCCTGGATGGTTCTGGGTTTCACTATTGCACTAGATGCAATGCTTGTAAAATAACCAGAAAACCAGGCACCAAGAAAAAGAAGACCCAATTCCAATCTATAGTAACACAACAACAATTTGATATCAAACCTCTTATAACATGCGATTCGGATTACGTAACATATGTTCTGGAATGCCCATGTTCCCTTCAATACGTGGGCAGAACTACACGCCAACTGAAAGTAAGAATAAATGAACATTTAACAAACATTAAAAAGGGATACCCTAACCATAGTGTCTCAAGACACTTCAAACTTTACCATGATAGTGACCCATCACTATGTACATTCTATGGGATTGACAAAATCTCTAGGGATTGGAGAGGTACCCATATGAAAAGGGCAATATCTAGGAATGAAACGTACTGGCTTTATAAATTACGGACTATGCAACCATATGGGATGAATATAGATCTGGACCTTAATTGTTTTCTTACAAATGATTGAGTCCAGGAGTGTCTAGGAATACTATTATCTGTCCACTTCAGATCGTGCGAGTGAGTTGGGCACTATTTGTATTAAGGTTGTAGTTAGAGATAGCTGTCCAGGGTGCAAGATGGAATACTCTTCCCCCCCTCTCTTTTTGTCCTCTTCATTATTTGAGTCAGACGGGGATAGGTCATATTGCAGCCTCTAAGGTTTGTTAAATGCTATTTATTTTTGTAACCATTTTTGTATGTAAACCGAGACTGGGGCTGTTATAGAATTCAGGGTTACATGAGTCCTCCTCCCCCTTTTTTTTTTCTCTACAAAAAACACCACCATTTATTTTATTTATTTTATTTTATTCACTTATATTTTTTTCTCATTTTCCCACCACCTATAAGGGTGGATTTACTTACCTGTTTTTAACCAGTAGGGGGACTATAACAACATGTCGTCTCCCCCTAGGAGATGGTTGATATGAAGTCACATTTGTTTTTAATTAAGGAGTTTTTTGTGAACAATATGGTAAATATCCACAAGATGGAGCTAAGCTCCAGACCATAGTTGAACTTTCCAACTTTACTGCTATGAGCACAGTTCCTGTGGCTCATGTGTCAATTACCCGCCCCCTTCCTGTTTCTAATAAAATAGTCACATTTGTTTTTAAATAAGGGGTTTCCTTTGTGAACAATATAGCAAATATCCACAAGAAGGAGCTACGCTCCAGACCATAGTTGAACTTTCCATCTTTATTGCTATGAGCACAGTTCCTGTGGCCCATTTGCCAATTACCCGCCCCCTTCCTGTTCCTAATAAAAACCACTATTCCAGTGACCAACGTACGCTTCCCTGAAGACGTTCACTACGAAACGTACGTCGGAGCGGTACGTGGTCACATGTCCTATCACTCAATAACATCCGGATCCTTTGGCTGCCCCCCTGTGTAAGCTGGAACGCACGCCAGCGTGGAGGAGACATGAAAGGCTTTTTTTGACTGTGGAGTCACCCTGACATGCAAGCAGCCCCAGTGCCGGGTAGGCACCCACCAATGTAAGCGGCCATTTGGCTTTTTAATTTATTTACTTTTGTAATAAATGGTTTTACGCTATGGAGACTGTTTTTGTTTCCTATGTATCCTTATCCTATCTTGAATGAGCTTGACGGGAACGATCCATGCCTATAATACCAACCACAGTCCGGCCATCCATGTGAGCAGGCACAACCCTGCACAAGCGCTAGTGACTCTCTTTTTAACTAAAGGAGTCATTGGTATCTGGTAAGCAGATATCTACTACTTTGAGGTGTTTTCCTTTTCTTAATTTTCCCTTGGTGATGGAAAACTTTGTGTTTACAGCAACAGGATTGGGATAATATTGAAAGATATCACTTCAACTACTTCAATCACTTTTTTATGTGGACAATCAATCACTATATATATATATTTTTTCACTATTGTGGGCACTTCAATGTGTAATCTAATTATTATTTGTCAATATTATGATTTTCATTTTTTTGGTAATGCAGGAGATATATTTATTTAGAGCACTTGAATAGTATGGTATCTAGCGCCCCCTAGCTTTCTTACATTTCCATTTTTTTGGTAATGCAGGAAATATATTTATTTGGAGCACTTGAATAATATGGTATCTAGCGCCCCCTATCTTTCTTACATTCCTTTTTTTGATTATGTATTTTTTTGATTATTCAAAAATTGGGGAGCAGCTTACACTGATTGTTTATATTTCCACAAATTTTCTTTATTGTTGGGAATGTTTTTTTACTAGATGTACCACCAGTATATGTAATTCATATATATTATCTGCTATCGACACCACTGGCGCGAAGGTTTCTATTATTTTCAACCCTGAAAACAAAGTTACAGACTTGGATTTACTGTAGTAAAGAACAGTGATCATATTCCACTTCTGGGAGTCAAAGCAGCTTAGACTATAGACTTGATAAAAGTACAGTCTCACAATATTGATGGGTGCCTGGAAAGCACATACAAACTTGAAAATGGTTCAACAATAGAGCCCACTAGAGTACCAACACCAGTACACAAAAGCATAGACTGGATAAGCACTTTGGTGATAGTAATGAAACCATCAGGCAAATCAAGGACATGGATGTACCCAAAACAATTGGATAAAGCTCTGAAAATAAACTAAATTACCTAATCAAAGACATTTTGTTAGATATGTCAAAAACTAGAATTTTCTTTGTATTTACTGTAAAAGATAGATTCTTTCATGTAAAACTAGATTATCAATCAAGATAATTGACAACATGTTTCGACTCCATTTTGACATTATCAGTGGCTTAGACTACTCATGGAAGCAAGCCCTGCTCCAGAAGTTTTTAAACATAAGCTAAATCAAGTACTAAAAAGACTCCCTGGAATAAAAACACTACCAGATGATATACTAATAGTTGGGGAAGAGATTACATGAATCTGCAACAAAAGATCATGATCAGAAAATAATACAATTCTTGGACGGATGTTGAAAAAGCAAATCAAAACAATCCTGGATAAATTCAAAATGAAAATGACTATACAGTGGACCTGTGCTAACTTCCAATTGTTTGAAAGTAGATCCAGAAAAAGTGAAAGTTGTACAAGAAATGCCTACTCTTACAGATGTACAGGGAGTTATGTAGTTTGTGGGTATGATTAATTACTTTTTATAGTTATGTAAGCATCTAATATGTGCAAGTCTTTGCGACAGTTAACAAATAAAGATGCACTCTGGAAATGGACAGACATACAGGAGGCAGCATTCCAGACAGTGAAAAAGGCTTTAGCAGAAACGGCCACCACCCTCATAATTGGCCAAATTGCCTTTGCAAGCAGACAACACCTTACAAAACAGGGGTATTATTAGATTTACAAGTAACTACTAGCAATAGTATTTGGGATGGAGAAATTCCACCTGTACACCCATGAACAACATGCAGTAGTGCCTTCAGATCTTAAATTTCAAACCTCATAAAAAATCCAGTATCAATTGCACCAAAACAACTGAAGTGCATGCTTCTTCGACCTCAGTTGTATGATTTTTGACATCAGCTACTGTTCAGGGAAAGATTCATTTGTTGCAGATGCTCTAAGTACAGCTTACTTACCCACTGTAAAAGAAGGCCAAAAATACTTTTTTTAGAGCATTAATATGTGTGAATAGTTAGTTGTATCAAAAAACAGATAAAAATGAATATGGAGCTGTACTGAAAAGGATGCAAAACTGCAAATGTTAAAAATCTCATTTTACAAGGTTGACCTAAATACAAACAAGGTGTACCAGGAGAAGGCTCTCCCTTTTTCCATAAAATAGATGACCTGTCAGAGCTGGATGGCATTACCTTTAAAAACCATACCAGTCATACCAGGATCACTTAAAAGGGACATGTTGGAGAAATTGCACTCTCAGCACACTGGTATAGAAACACATCCAGTCAAGGCCTGGACAATAGTCCAGCACAAAGACCATTGAGCAGGCGCACTGGGACTGTGTTACCAACTAGTCATCAGTTAAGACCAAAGCTTGGGAATAATGGAAATGCCAAACTGCAGTGGAATGAAAATTAACAAGCATTTTACTATATTAGGTCAAAGGTCTGCCTGAGCTCCAGAGAAATGTGTTCAGTTAATGGACAAATGCAACAAACAATAACAAAAAAGCAAACATTGTCCAGAAACCAGGCTATCTGTCCCTTAACCACTTCAATACAGAGCACTTTTACCCCCTTCCTGCCCAGACCAATTTTCAGCTTTAAGCACTCTCACACTTTGAATGCCAATTACTCAGTCATGCAACACTGTACCTAAACAACATTTTTTTTCACACAAATGGAGCTTTCTTTTGGTGGTATTTAATCAGTTTTTTATTTTTTTCCGATATAAGTGAAAAAAGAGCGAAAAAAAAACAAAAAATAAAACACACTTTTTTTAGTTTGTATTATATAATTTTGCAACTAAGCAATTTTGTTCATAAATGTGGGCCAATATATCTACTGCTACATATCTTTGGAAAAAAATAACCCAAATTAGTAGATATTCTTAAGTCTGTGTGAAAGTTAAAGAGTCTACAAGCTATGGTGCAGATCATTGAAAATTGATCAAGCCTGATGCGCTGGCGGCCTCATACTTGAGGCCCTGAAATGTCAGGACAGTACAAATACCCCCCAAAAGACCCATTTTTGGAAAGTAGATAGCCGAAGGTATTTGGTAAGAGGCATGGAGAGTTTTTTGAAGTTGCAATTTTTTCATCACAATTCTTGGGAAAATTAAGAAATAATTTTTTTTTTTTTACACAAAATTGTCATGATAACAAGTTATTTCTCACACACAGCATATGCATAATTCCAATTACACCCCAAAATAAATTCTGCTACGCCTCCTGAGTATGGCGATACTACATGCGTGAGACTATTTCACAGCCTGGCCACATGCAGAGGCCCAACATACAAGGAGTACCATCAGGCATTCTAGGAACATAAATTACACATAAAATTTCCTAATGACCTATCACACTTTTGAAGGCCCTGGAGCAACAGAACAGTGGAATTACCCACAAAATGACCCCATTTTGGAAAGCAAACACCCCAGCGTATATTCTATGAGGTATAATGAGTCTTTTGAACATACAATTTTTTTCTACAAGCTTTTGAAAAATGTGGAAAGAAAATGAAAACTTATATTTTACACAAAGTTGTCAATTCATAAGATATTTTTGACACATAGAATGTACATAGCAAAAATTACACCCCAAAATACATTCTGCTAGTCCTCCTGAGTATGGCAATACCACATGTGTGAGACTTTTCCACAGCCTGGCCACATACAGAGGCCCAACATGCAGGGAGCACCATCAGGCATTCTAGGAGCATACATTACACATCTAATTTCATTCCCACCTATCACACTTTTGAAGGTCCTGGAGAACCAGGACAGTGGAATTACGCACAAAATGACCCAATTTTGGAAAGTAAACACCCCAATGTATATTCTATGAGGCATGGGCTGCAGATAGGTACTTGGGTACTCTGATGGGCTGCTGTCAGGGACATGGCCGTGGCAGGACTGGCAATGTCACCCATATCCAACATTGGTGCCCACAGAGATTCCAGGTGCATACGGGAGCACACGCCGCAGATCGTTGCACATGCATGCGCAATAAGATGCATGCGCAGGGGCGTGCAAGTGGCTTGACAGACACTGGCGCCAACTGCTCTATTTAAACCAGCCACTGAGGACAGAATGTTGCTGGATTATCTCAGCTTCCCTGTGTTCCCTGTGCTTCTGTATCCTCAACTGTGGACTAACCGTTACTGACCCGGCTTGCCTTTACCTTGCTCTCTGATATCCCGGCTTGACCCCTGGCTTCCATCTGGACTTTGCCTCTGTTCCTGTCTCCTGTGTATGACCCCGGCTTGGCTCTTCTACTCTGTTGTTCCCATCTCCTGTGTATGACTTCGGCTTGCCCCTGTTTATGCTTCTGGACTGATTTACCCTATATGATCTTTGGCCTGCCTCCTGGTTTCTCTCCTTACCAAGCACCGCAAGTACGGCTAGTGCTAACAGCCTGCTACAGTCACCCCTTGATGATCAGTGCATCTGACTACAAGCAAGCACCTGGTAAACTGTGCTTCTTTGAGCACTGTGCTCCCTCAACATCTCGGTCTCCATACCAGCACCTGACAGTATATACCAGCACCCGACAGTATAATCCAGCCATGTCGGAGACCGACGGAGGTGCTTCCCCTATAGAGGCTTTGTGTCAGCGGGTCACCACTTTAACCCAAGCAGTACAGAGGCTACAAGAGGGCTACTTTCAGCTAGAGGGTCGTCTGCAAGACCTGTCCCTGGCACCTGCTTCCCCTGACCCGGGACCCTCTTCCACCAGTGCCTCTTCTGTTGCTACATCTCAGGAGCACACCACTTCCACCCACACAGTGCTGACCCTCCTTCTGACCAACGGGTGCCAACCCCTGAACGGTTCTCCAGAGACCAAAGAAAGTTTAGAGCCTTTAAGAATGCCTGTCTGATATATCTGGCTCTCCAACCAAGAATTTTCTCTATAGAAAACATAAAAGTGGGATTCATCATATCCTTACTCTCTGATGAACCCTAGGTCTGGGCCCACACCTGTTGGAACAAAAGAGCCCCACCATTGACTCTGTTGATGCATTCTTTGGGGGCCATGGCCCAGCTGTACAGCATCCCCCAATGTATGGTTACAGCCAAAACTGCCCTGCACACTTTACAGCAGGGGCGGGGCCCCGCAGAAGATTACACAGTGGACTTCTGCAAATGGTCTGCAGATACATGCTGGAATAAATCTGCCCTAAAGTACCAATACCGGCTGGGCTTGTCTGAATCCCTCAAGGAGGAATTAGCCAGAGTAGCAACCCCTGTTACACTAGAGGGCCTCATCCAGTTGACCATAAAGCTTGACAGACGTTTTCAAGAACGTCGTTCCGAGAGAATTCAGTCCTTCGAACCAACCTAGATGTTACCCAAGGTCTCCTTCCCTCCAGCACCCGATGCTCCCAGCATTTCCGCATCTGAAGTTGAGCTCCTGCAGATCAGCTTGGTCCATTCAACCCTTTCTCCAGAAGAAAAGCTCCATCGCCATCAGGCGAATCTCTGTCTCTACTGCGGAGGGAATGGACATTTCCTACAAAACTGCCTCATCAGGCCGAGTAAGCCATCTTATCGAACTCCAATGTACTGTCAAGTGTCAGGATCCTCCTCATCTCACCTTGTTCTCTCTGTTTCTCTTCAGGTGGCAGACGAGGAGATCTGGCTCTCAGCCATCATTGACTCGGGGGCCTGTGGCTGCTTCCTAGACTTGACCTTAGCCAAAAAACTTGGAATTCCCCTTGTTATCAAGAAGCAGCAGCGACAGTACACTTAGCCGATGGCTCCCTGCCCAGTTCTGGACTGGTTACTCATAAAACGCTGCCAATCCTCACAATGACCAATTCCGGCCATAAAGAATTGGTACGTTTTGATGTACTGTGCTCCCCCATGTTTCCAGTCATCCTGGGAGTCCCTGGTTACGAGCACACAATACCCATATCGACTGGCTGAAGAATGAAGTCCTGTTCACGTCTACATACTGCCAGCAGCAATACCTTACCCCTATTTCTAGAGACTGTATTAGCTGTTTGACCCTACAACCTGTCCCCAGTGGCAGTCAACATATACCACCTGCTTGCCAAGAATTTCTAGATGTGTTTGACAAAAAGAAGGCTAACGCCCTTCCACCTCACCTATGATTGTCCTATTGAACTGCTCCCAGGCTCTGAGATTCCATTCGGCCCTATCTTCCCCCTCTCAGAAACTGAACTTGAAATTTTACGACAGTACAAAAACCTGGAAAAGGGATTTATCCATCCTTCTTCATCTCCTAGGGGTGTTGGCATCTTCTTTGTCTAGAAAAATGATAAATCATTAAGACCTTGTGTGGAGTACAGAGAGCCGAATAAGATTACCATCAAGTATTGCTACCCACTCCCTCTTATCCCAGAGTTGTTCCAATGATTCTGTACTGCTCAAGTCTTCTCTAAACTGGGGTGCCTACAACCTGGTTCGCATTCGTGAGGGGGACGAGTGGATGATGGCATTCCGAACACATTTTGGACACTTTGAATATCTGGTGATGCTGTTTGGACTCTGTAACGCCCTAGCCACGTTCCAACATTTTGTGAACAATATTTTTTGAGAATATCTAGATAACTTCATCATTGTAAACCTGGTCGATATCCTTGTTTTCACAGCCACCCTGGAGATCCATGGAGTCCACATGAAGAAAGTATTAGTTACCCTAAGGACACATGGATTATATGTGAAAGCAGAGAAATGTGACTTTTAAAAGGGGTCAATTCAGTTCTTGGGACTTATCATCTCTACGGAGGGAGTTGCCATGGACCCCCAAAAAGTGAAAGCTATCCTGGAATGGCCTGCCCCTTCAGACAAAAAGGGTGTTCAAAGATTTGTCGGTTTTTCAAACTTCTGCGGAAGATTTATCAAGAACTTCTCAGCCATTGTCGCACCCATTACCCAACAAACCCACCTGTATTCTAAATTTCAATGGTCCTCGAAGGCCCAGGCAGCCTTCGATAAACTCAAGGCTGTATTTTTGTAGTTTTGGCATCAGTTCTCCAGCATCCTGACCCTGCTTTGCCCTATGTTCTGGAAGTTGAGGGCTCAGAAGTGGCCACATGGGCTGTTCTGTCCCAGCGAAAGGGTCCCAAGTCACTGCTACATCCCGTAGCTTTTTCTTCACGGAAAATGTGCCAGCCAGAAAAGAACTATGATGTCAGGGACATCATATTTTTTTCCCCCTTTAATGCATCCTATTCTTAATGCTTCTGAACTGATTTACCCTATATGACCTTTGCCCTAGCTCCTGGTTTCTCTCCTTACCAAGCACCGCAAGTACGGCTAGTGCTACCAGCCTGCTACAGTCATCACTTGGTGATCAGCTTGTCTGACTACAAGCAAGCACCTGGCAAACCCTGCTTCTTTGAGCATTGCGCTCCCTGTTCTCAACTCCAGGGGCCCGCTGAATTCAGCTGCAAGAGGAGCCCTTTTAGCATCTCAGTCCCCATACCAGCACCAGACAGCTGCAGATAGGTACTGGGGTACTCTTGGCTGTAGATAGGTACTTGGGTACTCCGGGCTGGAGACAAGTACCCGGGTACTCTGATGAGCTGGAGACAGGTACTCGGGTACTCTGGTGGGCTGCAGATAGGTACTTGGGTACTCTGATGGGCTGGAGACAGGTATTCGGGTACTATGGTGGGCTGCAGATAGGTACTCAGGTACTCTGGGCTGGGGACAGGTACTCGGGTACTCTGATGGGCTGGTGACAGGTACTCTGATGGATTGGTGATAGGTACTCTGGCACTCTAATGGGCTGGTGAGAGATACTCGGGGTACTCTGGTGGGCTTCAGATAGGTACTTGGGTACTCTAATGGGCTAGAGACAGGTATTCAGGTACTCTGAGAAGTTGTGACAGGTAATCGGGTACTCGGATGGGCTGGTGATGGGTACTCGGGTACTCTGATGGGCTGGAGACAGATAGGTACTCAGGTACTCTGGGCTGGGGACAGGTACTCATGTACTCTGAGGGGTTGTGACTGGTACTCTGATGGGCTGGTGACAGGTACTCTGGTGGGTTAGTGATAGGTATTCAGGTACTTAGATGGGCTGGTGACAAGTACTCGCGTACTCAGACGGGCTGGTGACAGGTACTCAGATGGGCTGGTGACAGGTACTCAGATGGGCTGGTGACAGGTACTCTTTATTATCGGGGACAATCAGTGCGATTTGGTGTACAGTGCGGGCTACTTACAGATTGTTTACATTCTGTGACCGGATGTGATTGGACACAGCCAGTCACATGGTAAAGAGCCAATTTAATTGGCTCTTTACCCCGCTCAGGGATGGGCTGTGGCACACCTCAGAGTGACACGCCTCGTCCCCGATTGCCGCTCTGCGTGCACCTGGGGGCGTGCGCGAGCGGCGTGCAGGAGGACAGTGGTTGTGACCGGCTGTGATTGGACCCAGCCGATCACGTGGTAAAGAGACATTTTTATTGGCTTTTTACACTGATTGTGGATGGGCTGTGTCCCGAGGGATACGCCTCATCCCCAATCGCCCTCGGGGGCACGCAAGAGCAGCGAGAACGGGCGGACGTCACATGACGTCCACCTGGAGGGAGGAGCTGTTCCTGCCGGTGTCATTTTACTATGGCCCGGTATGGAAGTGGTTAAGGAGTCAACTAAAAACAAAGAGTCAAGGTCAGGCAAACTGAACATGTTTTGATTTTAACACCTACATCTATGAAACTGCATCTGCAGACAGAGACATTAAGAACACTACAAGCAGAAAAGCAGGCAGTATGGTTAATTTATTAAAGGCAAATAGGCTGTTTACTTTTCAAGAAAACTTTACCTTAGCTTACTGAATGTGGTGAAAATAAATTTTGGAAAGAATGCCCAACCACGTACTTCCCCTTATTTATTAAATTTCCGGCAATACAATACTATTGAAAAGGAAGGGTTTGCTCGGGCCTACAGCACACCACTCAGCGCCAAATGGATAGATTAATGTCCAAAAGTGAGAGAGTAGAACTAGAGAATGGGGGAAGTATAAACGCTCAGCTTCTACACTAAGTGTTCCAAAAAGCAGCAGCCATTTTAAAAAGACATAAAATTGCAAAGTAATAGTATATATAAACAATCAAAGTAAACATACACTACAAACAGCGCTATTGTTGAGCAAAAACATATAAATAAAAATCATGCGGCCAACTACGCACAAAAGTGATTAAACAGAGAGGTATAGAGTCTGTGAAGTGATCAGGAAAATGTCCATAGGTAATATTACAGCTGAATCACAGTGTGCGCCTTCCACCGGTCAGTAGGACTTCACCCTGTGTTGACACTCTCCCCCTAGGGGATCAAACTCACCAAATATGCAAGTTAAAAAAGCCTCCAAGAGAAAAAGAACTCCTTAGCACATCTCTCTCAGTACCACTCCAGGGGGTTCAGGGGGGGGTCACAACTCCAAACAGATAGATGACAAAAAAAGAAAGTATGCACATAGCGTAATACTGTTTATTAAGATGAACCCCACAATTTTCACAAAACACCCCTCAACCAATATACGTACAAAATAAAAGCAGTCAAGATGGGCTGGAAGATCCAGAGTCCATGAAAGAGTGGTATGATTTTTTTACGGGTATGGGATTTAAGTTGCAGGATTTGGTTCTTGCACGTAAGCGAAAGAAGATGTCTATCTTAGAGGGTAAAATCAATGAGTTTCGTTTACAATTAGATCCAATTAAAGACTTACAACTAGTGGTGGATTTCAATATCCGTATTAAAAAGAAACTTGAAAAGGTTGATAAGGATACACAGAAAAAGAAAGCCAAGAAGTTCCAGAGAGATTTGGCTGACTTCAGGTCGGGCTCTGTGTATCTTTGGCAACAAGATAAGAACAATGAGAAGGCTAATTTTAGGAGAGAGTCTGTACAAACAGTACACCCCTCAAACAATTTACCAAGCACCTTACCATCTAGGGTGGATGGAGGAAGGGAAGATGTATCTAATCGTCCCTCCCATACCTATTCTACCCCAGCTAGGGGCAGTATGGGACATGGGGGAGCAGATGATAGGAGAAATATACCTAGTAACCCCCATTACCCTGCACCCTCTAACAGTCAGTACCAAGTCCCTGTATATAACAGATATGAACCCTTGAGGGATGATGGGGAAAGAACTAATTACCAGTCCCCTCGTCCTTTTTTAGGGAGGGGGAGGGGCTGGCAGAAACGTGGTCGGGGTTACCCTCAACGCAGGGGGAGGCCCCCCTCCCATCCACAACCGAGACAGACATATGTGGAACCACAGTGGAGGGAGTACCCCCAATGGGAGAGGGATTATGCCCGACATCCCAATTCATGGAGAGGAGAACAAGGGGCTGCAGGGCAGGACGAAGGGTCCAAAAAAAGAAGGAGAGAGCAGGATTAGGAGGCATCTTTAATTTGAGCAGTGCTGTTTTATCACACAAGGAAATGAATATCTTGCATTTGGGTTTAAAATGCGGCCTTAAAAGGCCGATCAATAAATTTAATGTTTTCATTGATGTACACAAGTACATCAGAAAGATAAATATTAAAAAATATTTTTTGAATAAAAATTCCCAACCTGTTAGTGCTACAGCTATGGCTTCGGCGCCAATTGATAGTGGACTAAGGAATAAGTCCCTGTTTAACCCTTTGAATAGTGCGAACCAGAATATTGATGTGTTTAAAGGACTAGTGACGCGTGACCTAGAGCGTATAGTACCGAAAAAGAATGTAAACCCTCAATATATATTAGATGGGATCACTATGCTGGAAAAAAGGAAGGAAATTGTTATTAGGCCTGCCGACAAGGGAGGAGGGGTTGTGATTTTAGATAAGCAGTTTTATCACAATCAGCTTACTGAAATGCTGAACGACAGCAATACTTACGTGAAATTGGCAAAAGACCCTTCCGTACAGTATGAGAAGGATTTGAGAAATCTGGTTGAAAGTGGTTATGCTTTAGGTGTACTATCTAGTCGTGAGAAAAAGTATCTTGTGCCAAGTAGTAGTAGGATCCCTACGATCTACACTCTACCGAAGATTCATAAAGATCTGAACAACCCCCCAGGCAGGCCAATCGTGAACGGGATTGGCTCAATTACATCCCGTATGGGCCAATACCTGGATCATTTCCTGCAAGACAGCGTTATATGCACCAAGGCATATCTTAGGGACACTAAAAGCCTTCTGCAAATTCTTCAGCAGATAGACTTAACAGGGAAACAAGAAGTTTACTTAGTAACTGCAGATGTTGCATCACTGTATTCAGTGATCCAACACGATGACGCTCTTTTAGCCCTGAATTGGGCTTTGTCCCAGCGTGATGACTTGCCACACAGTCATAAAGTCTTTATTAGAAATGCCTTAGATTTCTGTTTAGGCCACAACTTTTTTTGGTTTAATGACCAGTTTTACTCCCAATGTAGAGGTGTAGCTATGGGAGCAAAATTTGCCCCTAGTATAGCAAATTTGTTCATGAGTGAGTGGGAGGACAAAACCATTTTCTCGGTCGCCCGTCACCAACTACTGCTATACAGGAGGTATATTGACGATTTATTTTTTATCTGGGACGGCACTAGCGATAGTCTCCAAGAATTTCTGAGAGAACTCAATTCTAATACGAATAATATTGTATTGACCAGTGAGGCTAGTCAGAGTGACATACACTTTCTTGATGTCACCATTTTTAGGAAAGGGAATTGTTTAGCAACTAAAGTATATTTTAAGCCCACGGATTCCAACAGCTACTTACCCACCACTAGTGGCCATCATCCGATGTGGCTTAAGAACATCCCTAAGGGACAACTCACAAGAGTAAAAAGGAACTGTTCGGAAGACATCGACTTTTTGATGCAAGCTCAAGTTATAAAGAAAAAATTCATGGAGAAGGGGTATCAAGAGAGGGTGTTGGACTCCATTATCCACGAATTAGCTTTACAACCAAGATCTTCATTACTGGATGAAGCCCCACGTCCAGCGGCTAGAGAAAGTCACGAATGGAGCTTTATTTCAGAATTCCACTCCCAGTATAGGGAGGTGGAGGGCATCATTTCGGCCCACTGGCATGTATTGTTGATGGATAAAGTTCTTCATTCTGTCTTGCCACATAGACCCAAATTTATCTATAGAAGGTCGCTTAGCTTTGCCAACAAAATAGTGCAGAAAGTTCTTGACCCTCCGTCCAGGTTGCCCACTTTCTGGGATAGAAAAGGTTTTTTTAGTTGCAGAAGATGTCGGGCGTGCAGAGAGGTCAGCAGGCCCCTTAGGGCCGTTGAAAATTTCGTGTCGACTTCTAATGGTAGGGAATTCGCTATTGGCGAATTCATCACATGCAATACCTCACATGTGGTCTATGCTCTGCAATGTCCGTGCGGTCTGATTTATATTGGGCGCACAAAAAGGCTTCTGAGAATAAGAATTGCAGAGCATATAGCCAACATCAAACTGGGCTTTAAAGACCACAACGTGTCTCTCCATTTTAAGCTTATGCACAATCAGGACCCGTCAGGTCTTAAGTTTTGGGGTATTGACCATCTTAAGCCGAAATGGAGGGGTTCCAATCTGGTCCGGGATCTCTCACAAAGAGAGACCCAGTGGATATTTTTGGTAGACTCTTTAACGCCAAAGGGGTTAAATGTTGACCTAGACATCAATTGTTTTATCAGTGATTCTTAAATTAATTTTTTTTAAAATTTATTTTTTATTATTTTTTAGTAATTTTATGATGACAGTGTCTATTAGATGAGCAAGGACTATCTCTTGAATAGAGTCTCTTAACCTATGTCATTTATTTATTTATAATGTTGATCATCTATTATGACTCCCAATATGATGTTTAATATTTATGTGTGTAATATTTTGCTATGATATATGTTTACTTACGTATATTTTTAAACTCTTGTTAGTTTACTATTAGTTGGTTTAAATCTGACCTACATACCCCTTTATGAGGGTGTTTTTTAATGCATACTGCCCAACGATTTGTGCTTGTTAATATCTATGCAATCATAGTTTACAAGCGTTGATTGCACCATTAGGATCTTACCATGTTCAATATTGCTTTTACAATGCATGTAACTATGTTTATTTTAATAAACTGCAGCGGCATCCGTTTGTCTAATATTACGCATGCCGGCTGATGACTCTATAGGCGTGTGCTGTGTGTGGGATTATGAGATGAGTGATCGCTCATGGATCCTGACACATTGGCACTGTAATTTTGTGCAGTGAGGTTGAGCACGCCCCCCTCTTCTCCTTGTGCTGAGCCGCCGCTGAGGACCCGGGCTGACGTCGTGCGCCTGACGTCGGGCTGGATGCTCTGTGATTGGTGGCTTGGAGTGGGGTGGGCGATATAAACCTCTCACTACGCCGTACACGACGCCGGAAGTGAGGTATGCGTTCCACCTCAGCCTGATCCACAAACCAGGAAGTGATCTGTTCCCCTGGATACTGAGTCGGCTGATCTTCTGAACGGTGATACGCAATACTACTTTTTGCTTGATTGACTGCTTTTATTTTGTACGTATATTGGTTGAGGGGTGTTTTGTGAAAATTGTGGGGTTCATCTTAATAAACAGTATTACGCTATGTGCATACTTTCTTTTTTTGTCATCTATCTGTTTGGAGTTGTGACCCCCCCCTGAACCCCCTGGAGTGGTACTGAGAGAGATGTGCTAAGGAGTTCTTTTTCTCTTGGAGGCTTTTTTAACTTGCATATTTGGTGAGTTTGATCCCCTAGGGGGAGAGTGTCAACACAGGGTGAAGTCCTACTGACCGGTGGAAGGCGCACACTGTGATTCAGCTGTAATATCACCTATGGACATTTTCCTGATCACTTCACAGACTCTATACCTCTCTGTTTAATCACTTTTGTGCGTAGTTGGCCGCATGATTTTTATTTATATGTTTTTGCTCAACAATAGCGCTGTTTGTAGTGTATGTTTACTTTGATTGTTTATATATACTATTACTTTGCAATACAATACTATTGCCGGAAAAAAAAATGTTTAAAAAATGGCGTGATGGTCCCCCCAATCCATACTAGGCCCTCCCTGTCTTGTATGGATTTTAAGAGGAACCCCACCCCCCCAAAAAAAAGACATGAGGCCCCCCAAAATCCATACCAGACCCTTATTCGAGCATGCAGCCCAGCAGGTCAGGAAAGGGGGGAGGAGTGAGCGTCCCCCCTCCTGAACAATACCAGGCCACATTCCCTCGACATGGCTCTGCCCCCCGCCCCAAAGAACCTTGTCCCCATGTTGATGGAGACAAGGGCCTCATTCCCACAACCCTGAGCTGTGGTTGTGGGATCTGTGGGCAGATGGCTTATCGGGACCTGGAAGCCCTGTAACTGTATGAACTGGGTGCCTGTAGCCAATCATTGGGCTCAAGAGCTGTCACATGATAGTGAGGTAAGGTTGTTAAGCCCTGTGTAATCAGTGGTGTTGCTATGGGGGTGTGGGTCGCACTGGGTGACACCGGGGGGGCGCCGCCCACCGCTTCACACTGTACTTCTGCTTGCACTTGCAGAGCTGCAGCGGAGCGGTGTGAGCAGGGCACCAAGCCGTGCGGGGGAGGCTGCCTATAACACTGCCCCTTCTTAAGCTGTCCCTCAGGGATCTCCAATATCTCTGGAGGCAGCCAGAGTTGGTGAGCGGAGCTGGGGGTATGGCTGCCTCCTCCACTCCTCCCACAGACTCTTTCACTCTGGCTAATCCCACAGCTGAAGGAGAAAAAGGTGAGAACGCAGCAGCCTTGGATGTTTTCATTTCCGGGCATGCTGTAAGTTACTGCACACTGTCTGTCTCTACATAGAGTCCTAACCTGCCCTATACCACCCCAACCTGGGATGATACCACCCCAACTTGCACTATGCCACCCCAACCTGGCATTATACCACCCCCACTTGCCCTATGCCACCCCAACCTGCCATATACCACCCCAACCAGGCACTATACCACCCCAACCTGCCCTATACCAACGCAACCGGCCCTATGCCACCCCAACCTGGCACTATACCACCCCAACCTGCCCTATGCCACCCCAACCTGCCTATACCACCTCAACCTGGCACTATACCACCCCAACCTGCCCTATACTACCACAACCTGGCACATGCCACCCCAACTTGCCTTATACCACCACAACCTGCCCTATGCAACCCCAACCTCCCCTTTGCCACTCCAGCCTGCCCTATACCACCCCAACCTGCCCTTTACCACCCTAACCTTCCCTATACCACCCCAGCCTGCCCTATACCACCCTAAAATGCCCTATACTACCCTATACTATCATTTACAGGGGCCGTTTGGAGGTGTGCCTCATGTCCATGCGCTGCCTGCATTGCGCTGGGCAGGATAGAGAGGAGGGGTGTGACACCATGTTTTGCAGCACCAGGTGACACCAACCCTAGTGACGCCACTTTGTGTAATGGTCAGTCCGACCAACTTAGAACTCACACAGGGCTGTTTACTTTGCTCAAGGTGGCACTGGCAAACATGGTGGTGAAGTGATGAAAGATAACTATAGTGAAAAGCATCATCCTCCAGTCCCCCACTGCTGTTTCTGTGCTGTTGCTTGTCATTTTAAGGATATGATGGAATAAAGATTGTTTTTCATAGTGTAGCCATCTGGATTATCTAAACTATAGTAAATCGCAGGGCTTTGGTAGGTATTATACAATATAGATAAACCTGTTACTTTATCCTGAATATGAAAATACATGTTTTCAATAAAAATAAATCATAAAATAATTCTTATAGGTCACTACTACCACCCCTATATCCATTTAGCCAAAATGCGGAGCTTTTAAAGTTTACGTTTCTTAAAAAGTTGACCTGTTTCTAGCAAAGGGAATATGGTTCAGCGAAACTGGTCTTTAAATTTCACATCCATTAGTAAAATGTTGGAAGAATAAATCAATACAAAGCAAAGTAAATAATTTTTGGCAGCACAAAGAGTACATCTTAAATCTTATTCAATGACCCATAGATGAGGATAATGTAGAAGACATGAAATGCTAATGGAAATTGTACAGAAGAAAGAGATGCATTTTTGTTATATTTTTAATATGTCATTTCCATTTTTTTTCTGTTACTGTGGTGGGTATCACATATTTTGATTTTATTCCAAGGAGCTATTAGGGAAGTGAGCAATTACTCAGGTGAATCATAGTTCTTTTAATAGCGTACAGCTATGTATAATGCATTGTGGTCCCAGAGGACCTGTGAAAGCAAATAATTCCTAATTTCTCAGATTTGTACGCTTGTTTTATTTGTAAAACTTAAAATGTGAATTAAAATATTTAAGGTTATAGTTCAGTCAGAGGCAAAAATAAAAGCTATGAAGCCTAGTGAAAAACTAGTTAAAGTGTAGCTCCTCACAGCATGCACTTCTAAAGCATTTACAAATCTTTAAAGCGGAGCCCCACCCAAAAGGGGAAGTTCTGCTTTAAGGACTTGTCCCCCGCTCCTCTTGAACAATTGGCACTCTTGAGGAGCGGGGGGGGGGGGTTGGGGTAATTTTGAGACAGGTACTTACTTCCGACTGTCGTTCCGAGCACTGCAGCCCTCAGAAATGGACGTTGTTCTCCCTCCCTTCCCCTGCAGTCTTCTGGGACACTGACAGGTCCCAGGGATGAATTGAATATTCCTTTAAAGGATCTGGAGAAAGATGAGTGCCAGTCCACTAGTTCCCATTCATTTTGAAGGTCCTTCTCCCATGTCTCCATGTATGGAAGTTTAGCATTTCACCTGGCTAGTGATGAGTATATTATGGAGATGCCTTTTTTTTGCTCCATGGCCTGGCCACGCCATCATTCATAATCTGTGTACGACAGAGGATTAGGTTTGGTCTTCCATAGATTGTAAGGAAAGTGTGTGATTTGTTGGAACCTACATTTTTCAGAGCTGGGTATTTCTAGTTTAGTTTCACAGTGTTTGAGAGTGAGAGGCCCTGAACAGGAAAATAAGTGTCCGATTCGATACATGCCCTTGTCTAGCCACCATTGGGAGGATTTGATGTCCATGCCTGGAATAAATTGGGGATTGTGAAAACTGTGTGCTAGTGGTTAGATTTCGGAGACCATTGAGGGAAGATTTAGCATAGTGTCCCATAAGGAAAGAGAGTGTGATAGAGTTGGAGACAAAATGGGGGATCTATTCTTCTGGGGACACCAAAGAAGGAAGTGCAGCGTGAACATTGGAGTTGCCTGTCTCTCAATTTGCACCCAGTCAGGTTTTTCTAATCTAGAGTAGACGATGGATATTTGTGCAAGTCTAGCCCCCTGATTGTACCAGACTAAGTTAGGGAGACCCAACCCACCCTGGGATTTAAAGCTAAAGAGGGTTCGGTGCGAAAAGTGGTACCCTTTTTTGTCCCAAATAAATTGTATTATTTTCCCCCGAAAGGCTTTTATTTGATCTTTCCTTATCTGAATTGGGAGGAATCTAAATAGCTACAATAGTCTGGGGAGTAGAGTCATCTTGACTGTGTTAACTCTCCCTAAAGATGATAAATTATATGTCGACCAGGTCTTAAGGTCCGACTCTAATTTGTGGAACATGGGGGGGTAGTTTGCTTGATATAACTGTTCTATCTTGGCAGTAAAGTTAATTCCTAGATCTTGGATGGACAAGTTACTCCAAGCAAATTTGAAGGCCAGTTTCAATTGCTGCACCACTGATTGCTGAAGAGAGACATTGAGTGCTTGTGAGGTTGACCTGTAAGCCAGAAACAGTAGCAAGTTCGTCTAGGAATTTGCATATATTGGGGAGGGATATTACCGGGGCTGTGATGAATAGGAGTAAATCGTCTGCAAACCATGCACAGTTGTGAGACGTCTATCTGCACAGAATCCCCTTAATGTCTGTGTGAGTTTGGATCGCTATTGCTAGTGATTTGATTGCTATAGCAAAGATTGGGGGTGAAAGCGGGCAGCCCTGGCAGGTGCCCCTGGCGATCTTGATTGGTTCAGAGTAGTAGCCCAGCAATCTAATCCTAGCTTCCGGACCAGAGTATAGGGTCATCATGAGGCCCATGAAGTTCGGACTAAAGCCCCAGCGTCGCAATACCTCAAAAAGATATGGCCAGGAGACCGAGTCAAAGGCTTTTTGGAGATCTAGTGAGAGGAGCATTCCCTCTTGGGGTGTGCCTCCATCCCATCCTGATTGTAAGATCGAGATTAAGTCTATCACTCTCCTTACCTGATCCGGACCCTGTCATCCAGGTATAAAACCTACCTGGTCTTTGTGTATGTATCGACTGACAAAGGAGGCTACTCTATTAGCTAAGATTTTGGTCATTATCTTCATATCGTTGTTAATCAAAGATATGGGTCTGTAGTTCTCCACATACCCTGTGTCTTTATCTGGTTTAGGAATTACCGAAATAAACACTGAATTCAATTGATTGTCTAAGGGGTCGCCTTTTCTTTTCGAGTTATAAAACCTAGCCAAAAATGGGGCAAGTGTTTTTGCAAATATTTTGTAATATGGGGCGGAGAAGCCATCTGGGCGTGGGGCAGAACCCCCTCTCAGGTTTTTGATAACTTCTAGTACTTCCGCCGTGATGGGTGCGTCGAGTTTGTCCCTGTGTTCCTCCCCCCCTGTGGGAAGTGGAAGTTCGTTCAAGAATGAAGATAATTTGGATGTGTCATCCTTTGTGTCAGCCGTGTACAATTTAGTTTAGAAAGCATGGAAGGAATTCAATATACGTGAGGGGTTTAAGGCTGCCGATCCATCTTGCATCTGAATTTTTGGTAGAGTGTACGAGCGAGGTTTTGGGGATAGTCCAGATGCGAGCATGGGCCCAATGTTGTCTCTTTGCTGGTAAAATTTAACCCCCCCATCTTATGCTCCTTTCGGATTTTACTGTGAGTGCTAGGTTTAAGGCTAATCAAGATGCCTCTAATTGGGAGATAGAGACCTTCGATGGGTCTTCCTTGTGTTGGGCATGGAGATGGGAGAACTCCTTTTCAAGATTTTGGATGTCTACTCGCCTTTCCCTTTGTAACTGGGTTGCTATTTGAATTAACTTCCCTCGGATCGTCGCTTTGTATGCTGCCCAGAGAGTCTCAGCTGAGATGTCCTCAGTCATTGAGGAGGAAGTATTCTTTAAGGGTTTTTTAAAGTTCCGACACTCTGATTGGGTCGCTAAGAAGTGATTTGTTGAGTCTCCAGTGGGAGAGCTGTTTTTTAGTCAAATTAGTATGTAGAGATAGCAGGATCATAGAATGATCCGACCATACTGTATCTTTAATGGTGGATTTAAGAGCTAAACGGATGTGTGATGTGGAGATGAGTATATGGTCTATCCTAGCGTATGATTGGTGTGGATTCAAGAAATGGGAATAATTTCGTTTGCATGGGTTCAATTTCCGTCAGATGTCAGCCAGGTTTTGTTGGTGTATCAGTTTAGCTATTTTGTAGCTACCTTTAGAGGGCCGAATGAGCTGTGAATTTGGGGGTTTGGTTTTACCTAAGTCCTGGTCAAAGGCCACATTAGAATCGCCTCCATAAATTGTGACGCCCCCACCATTGTTCCTAAAGTTCGGAACATTGTGTGGAAGAAGTCAGTCTGTCCACGGTTGGGGGCATATTATGAGACAATGGGGTACAGTTGATCATCTATAATACCCTTGACTAGGAGAAATCTATGTCCCAATTGTGGTGTAAATTTACAATGTTTGGAGAACAGGATGGCGACTCCCCTCTTTTTATCCTCCGCAGTTGCTAGGAAAAACTGGGGGTAATGCGCATGGAGAAAGGAGGGTGTGTAACATTTTGGGAAGTGGGTTTCCTGCAGTAACACTATGTCATTTTTTTGTGATCGATATGCTTGGAAGACTTTCCTTCTCTTTACTGGGGAGTTAAGACCCTGTGTGTTATGAGAAACTATACGGAGGGGAGGGGTGGGTTTCATGTCACCGGCCATGGAGCAAGCAGGTTAGGCAACTATCCATGTTATCATCACTCACCTTGAAAATGAGTTGAATCCAGGAGCTTAGGTAGAATCGATTGGATACTGGGGTTCCAGATGGAGCCTCTGGAAAGGGTGATGCCTGGAGACCGGCTAGAAAAGAAGTGAAGGAGAAAAAGAGAAATCAGAACATGAAGGCCTAATGTAGGCCTTGAATGAGAGGGAGAGGGAAGGTACCCCCCAGTCATTCAAAAAATAATTTTGTCATAGCCCTTTTTGAGGGCTAGATGCCTGTCACATGGGCATGTGATAACCACGTCCATGGGGCAGGGGGAGGCGCACAACAACTGCCCCGGCAACAGTCAACCTTACAATAATAAACGATCTGCAACTATTCATTTGTAGGAACATAACCAGCAGATTATCAACTTGTAGACTTTATACGCTAAAGTATGTGAGAGGGGGAGGGGGGGGAATAGAGAAGTGGGTAGGTGGTAGGGGAATGGCCTACGGTTTGGCCAAACTAACGTATTCATCGACCTAACGGAGGGCTAATCCCCTAAGTTTGGCTAGATAACCTCATTTAAGTTCTGACCGGGAAGTTCCTGTCAGGTCCCTAACTCAAAGGGGATCTGTCCTGGATTTCCCTTGAGGGTCAATTCGTTCACGCATACTCTCTCAAGTGTAAATCCTATAACATAAAACATTACAGCAAAAAAGTAGGTTGTAATCCACCAGTTCATGAAAATCAGGGGGGCTTGTTGTCCTTCGCTCGCTTGGTCTTGGTAGTGATCCATATTGGTGATACTTGGCTTGTCAGTATGCTTGGAAGAACCTGATAGAGGGTTTGAAGTGTCCATTGCTGGATCTTGCAAGATAAACTTAAGGTTGAGGAGGATTCGCTCTCCTTCCAGGAGGCTTGAGAAGGTGTAGGATTTACCCTTAAAGGAAAACTTCAGAGCAATAGGGAAGGCCCATCTATACTTGATGTCCCTTTGGGTAGGGATTGCCAGGAATGGTTTCAGAGATCTTCGCCTTTGAATTGTGGAGGGGAATAAGTCAGCAAAAATTTGGATTGCATGACCTTGAAACTTAAATTGTGACTGTTGATGGCCCTTTTATTTATTTCTTCTTTCACGGTGTAGAAGTGGGGTTTCACCACTACATCTCATGGGGATCCATCTTTCCTGGGTGGACCCAGGGATCTGTGGGCCCAGTCCAGCTCCAATTAATGAGTGGGGATGGATGGGATAAGATTTTTAATAAGGTCCTGTACCATTGTAGGGTTATCTGTACTGGACTCTGGGAGGCCTCTGATCCTGAAGTTGTCCCTCCTCGATCAATTTTCAAGATCGTCGATCCTTGAGAGGCCTATGTCAAGCTGGTCTTGGATAACTTGGATGTGGTCTGTGTTTTGGTTGGCTCTAGAGACTGTGATATCCAATTTATGTTCAATTGGCTGCTAGAGGATCTGGGCGCGCAAGGGTTGCTTCCAATGGGGACATTCCATAGATCTCCCTTGTCCGCTCAATGAGCGATATTGTTGAGGCTGGGGATGGAGTTGGGGTGTGGGGGTTGCCACTAGCCATTGGGGGGTAAAGGAGAGAGTAGCTGGGGCTATCACTTGTCTCTGTTCGGATAGTCCCTTTGCAATCAGGTTGCGAGGCTGGGCCGCGGCTGCCATCTTGAAGCATGCAAGCAGTGGACGAAAACTGGAGTACTAGGTCCCGGCCCCGGCGTACATGCCAGGCCTCCTGGCATGTAATTGTGCCCGGGGATCTCCCGCACTCGATGCCATTATCAGTGGGCATCCTGCCGGTCAAATTCCGGCGCTAGGAAGGCTGCTGTGCCGGGACAGCGTGGAGCCCTGGGCTTAAGCGGCCATCTTGGGAGCTGCGGGGATATTTTTTTATAACCTATCCCTGCTTTACACTTCTCCACAGCTTTATCCCTGACCTGTCTGGTATGTTCCTTGGCCTTGGCTGTTTGTTCACTAATGTTCTCTATAAAACCTCAGAGGGCTACCCAGAACAGCTGTATTTATACTGAGATTAAATTAAACACAGGTGGACTCTATTTACTAATTAGGTGACTTCTGAAAGCAATTGGTGCCACTAGATTTTAGTTAGGGGTATCAGAGTAAAGGGGGCTGAATACAAATGCACGCCACACTTTTAAGATATTTATTTGTAAAAAAAAATTGAAAACCATTTATCATTTTCCTTCCACTTCACAATTATGTGCCACTTTGTGTTGGTCTATCAAATAAAATCCCAATAAAATACATTTACGTTCTTGGTTGTAACATGACAAAATGTAGAAAATGTCAAGCGTTATGAATACTTTTTCAAAGCAGAGATGTAGATGTAGATGCTAACTACTTGCTGCCCCACCACAGTACATTTACTGCAGTGGGGCAGCATGGGCAGGCTGTTACATATAGCTACATGATTAACCCTTCTGGGCTGGATTACTGTTACTGGGGATAATATGAGGACACTGTACTGCACTGGTGACAGCATATATGTTTGTAAAAAAAAAAAAATGTTAAATAAATAATTTATTAATATGTCTTAAATCTCCAAAATATTATGACCAAAATTTACAACTTCAGAAAACCCGCCATTCCTCGTACTAAATACCTTGGACTGTCTACTTTCCAAAAAGGGATAATTTCAGGGGGTATTTGTATTGTCCTGGCAATTTGGGGCCTCAAGAAATTAGATAGGCCGTCGGTACATCAGGATTGATCAATTTTCAGATATATAGATTTTGAAAAAAGGGGGAGTTGGGACTTTGAGTGAGGCAGTCAACATTGTGAAGGTTGATTGAATGAAGGTACAACTTTATTAATCATGAGTCCATAATACATCTAAAAAACAGTGACCACATGCAAGAAGGACATTACAATGAATGTGATTCTAAGACTATTGATCCGCACATAAATATGCGCGCATACAATACAGGCATCAAGGGTACAACAGTGCATACCAACCAAGCACCCACATACAGACACCAGACACAGAATGTTGAAGTTCTTAATGGGACCAAAAATATGCAAATAAGGGCAGCCACGAGGAGTCTAAAAAGAAATATAAATAATGAGTGTCATTGTATCATACAAATTATCCGCCAAGAATGATTGATCCAGGCGGATAGAGGGTACTCAGAGTGAGAGTGTATATTAACCTGCGAGTGGCGTCCTTGGGTCCTGGAGGAAGTGTGGCGATGAAATCTAACCTACAAAGGTATGGCGTCTGGACTGTGTCCGGGAGGGCCGTATATAGCCGCCCACGGCATGCGCGCGCCGTCTGCCACCAGCGTCACGCTGGATCTGGCAGAGAAGGGGGAAGGCGTCCCGACGTAGGCGGAGTTCGCCACCCGCGGGGAACGCCCACATTACCCCGCCGCCAGACCAAAGATAGTGAGACACACGCTCCACACGGTGACGACACAAATGACGTCATGCGTGATGCGGGAGGTGTGGCGCAGATGCACTGTGTGCGCCAAGGAATACCCCCCCACGCCCAACCGCCCGCCCAGAGAGGGCGGAGGGAGGAGCAATTTTCAGATATATAGAATTTCAAAAAAGTGAGTACACCCCTCACATTTTTGAAAATATTTTATTATATCTTTTCATGTGACAACACTGAAGAAATTATACTATGCTACAATGTAAAGTAGTGAGTGTAAAGTAGTGAACTTGTATAACAGTGTAAATTTGCTGTCCCCTCAAAATAACTCAACACACAGCCATTAATGTCTAAGCCGCTGGCAACAAAAGTGAGTACACCCCTAATTGAAAATGTCCAAATTGGGGCCAAAATGTCAATATTTTATGTGGCCACCATTATTTTCCAGCACTGCCTTAAACCTGTTGGGCACGGAGTTCACCAGAGTTTCACAGGTTGCCACTGGAGTCCTCTTCCACTCCTCTATGATGACATCACGGAGCTGGTGGATGTTAGAGACCTTGCGCTCCTCCACCTTCCATTTGAGGATGCCCCATAGATGCTTAATAGGGTTTAGGTCTGCAGACATGCTTGGCCAGTCCATCACCTTTACCCTCAGCTTCTTTAGCAAGGCAGTGGTCATCTTGCAGGTGTGTTTGGGGTCGTTATCTTGTTGAAATATTGCCCTGCGACCCAGTCTTCAAAGGGAGGGGATCATGCACTGTTTCACTATGTCACAGTACATGTTGGCATGCATGGTTCCCTCAATGAACTGTATCTCCAGTGCCTGCAACACTCATGCAGCCCCAAACTATGACACTCCTACCACCATGCTTGACTGTAGGCAAGACACACTTTTCTTTGTATTCCTTACCTGGTTGCCACCACACACGCTTGACACCATCTGAACCAAATAAGTTTATCTTGGTCTCATCAGACCACAGGACATGGTTCCAGTAATCCATGTCCTTAGTCTGCTTGTCTTCAGCAAACTGTTCTTGTGCATCATCTTTAGAAGACTCTTCCTTTTGTGATTACAACCATGCAGACCAATTTGATGCAGCGTGCAGCATATGGTCTGAGGACTGACAGGCTGACCCCCTCCCCTTCAACCTCTGCAGCAATGCTGGCAGCACTCATACCTCTATTTCCCAAAGACAACCTCTGGATATGATGCTGAGCATGTGCACTCAACTTCTTTGGTCGACCATGACGAGGCCTGTTCTGAGTGGACCCTGTCCTGTCAAACTGCTGTATGGTCTTGGCCACCATGCTGCAGCTCAGTTTTAGGGTCTTGACAATCTTCTTATAGCCTAGGCCATCTTTATGTAGAGCAACAATTATTTTTTTCAGATGCTCAGAGAGTTCTTTGCCATGAGGTGCCATATTGAACTTCCAGTGACCAGTATGAGAGAGTTAAAGCGATAACACCAAATTTAACACACCTGCTCCCCATTCACACCTGAGACCTTGTAGCACTAACGAGTCACATGACACCTTGGAAGAAAAATGGCTAATTGGGCCCAATTTGGACATTTTCAATTAGGGGTGTACTCACTTTTGTTGCCAGCAGTTTAGACATTAATGGCTGTGTGTTGAGTTTTTTTTGAGGGGACAGCAAATTTATACTTTTATACAAGCTGTACACTCACTACTTTATATTGTAGCAAAGTGTCATTCCTTCAGTGTTGTCACATGAAAAGCTATAATAAAATATTTACAAAAATGTGAGGGGTGTACTCACTTTTGTGAGATACTGTTTATACCATAGTTTGTAGACACTATAACTTTCATACAAACCAATTAAGATAAACGTATTGGGATTTTAATAACCAAAGGCATGTAGCAGAATGTATTTTGGCCTAAATTTATGAAGAAATTTGATTTTATTGGATATGTTTTTTATACAAAAAAGGAAGTAGAAAATACATATTTTTTTTTTTCAAAAGTTTCTGTCTTTTTTCAGTTATATAATAAAAAAAAATTTTTTTTAAAACAGCGGTGATCAAATACCACCAAAAGAAAGCTGCATTTGTTTGAAAAAAATTATATAAATTTAATTTGTGTACATGACCGCATTATGCCCCGTTATGCCCCGGCATTATGCCCCGTACACACAGTCGGATTTTCCAACGGAAAATGTGCGATCGGAGAGTGTTGTCGGAAATTCCGACCGTGTGTGGGCTCCATCGGACATTTTCCATCGGACTTTCCGACACACAAAGTTTGAGAGCAGGCTATAAAATTTTCCGACAACAAAATCCGATCGTGTCAATTCCGACCGTGTGTGGACAATTCCAACGCACAAAGTGCCACGCATGTTTAGAAGAAATTCCAAGACGGAACAGCTCGGTCTGGTAAAATTAGCGTTCGCAATGGATAGAGCACTTTCGTCACGCTGCAATGTAAAAAATGGTTTAATACAGTGCAATCTCTTCTTCTTTTCTAATGTGAGAAGAATGAAGTAGTTTTGCTGCTCATATTCACACAGACTTCTCACAAACTTCTTTCTTTATTATTTATCGTGATTCCCTCAATATATTTTGATTTGTCACATCTGACCAAATTTCTTTTTTGTTGTTTTATATATTTTTTTTCCAGGCTGTTTTTTTTTGGGGGGGGTTGTATTTTTTTCAAGGCTGATCTTTGTTTGATTTTATTTTTAGTTTTACTCCATAATATTTTTGTGTGTGTTTTGTGTGTCAAGTTACCACAACACCATTGATATCTTGTATTATTTAATCTCAAGGAGATTGTTTGGTGTTGGTGTCCCTTGTTAATTTTACATTGTATTTTTGAAATGTACCTGAATCCTCACAAACTGTCCTTTTTGAAGGAAAACACACATAGGCGAGTATAATTGAAACAAAAATTCCTTTATTAAGGGCTCAGAACCAAACAAAGAGCAAGGCATCGCTGGAGAAACATCATAAATTGGCGAAGCCTTGGACCCCCAGGGCAGACATCAATTCTTTTACTGCAAAATTGGTGGCCTGAGGAGTGCATATATAAGGGAGTGCAGTCTGGTCCAGAAGTCCCAGAGATCATGAAAGCAGCAGATGACATCTATGTCCCCAGGCTGTGGTACTACAAGAGGCTGCATCTTTTGCCAGACCAGACTGAACCCAGGGTCATCACTCTCTGGTCTTCTTTCCACACTTCCTTCCCGGCTGTGGCTCTGGTGTTGGAGATGTGGCAGGAGGAGGAGTAGGACCCGGAGGAGGAGGAGGAGGAGTAGTAGGACCTAGAGGAGGAGGAGGGAGGGGGAGGAGTAGGACCTGGAGGAGGAGGAGGACTATGTGTGAGGTCACAAATGTGGGTAGCACATGTTATTTGGCCCCTCAACCCTTTATTGAGAGCTTCCAAAATTAAGGACTCACACAGGAGTCGTTGGCCCTCCTCCATCTGCATCATTTTGCAGGCAGTTATGCCAGCAAAGTCCTCCTCCACACTGTGGGGGCTTCTCATGGCCTCTGTAGCCTTCCAAAAGAGGCCTATGGCAGCCTCCTCCAGGTTAATCCTCTTCCTGCCACTTTGTCTTTGAAGGTGTAGGGGAGGGACCTGGATTACAGGCATCCTGCTTGGCCCGGCCACCTCCTGGTTGAGACTTCCCTGTGTATTAAAAAGGACATGGTTTTAGTTTTTGCATCATCAATCACAATCATAAATTAGTACTCCAAACTAACATCTAGTTAACATCATTGATTGGACAACCATGAATATTTAGAGGAATGCTATACATGGCTCAAGCTGGGCTCCTCCACATGTTGCTGCCTGGAAGGCCCAGGTTGGGCGTCTAAAGCCTCAGCTGGGGGGGAAGGAAGCGTGGAAGGAAGATTGGAGAGTGCTGACCTGGGTTCAGTTTGACCTGCCAGAAAATGCAGTCTGTCATAGTACCACAGCCTGGGGACATAAATGTCATCTGCAGCTCCTGATCTCTGGGAATCCTGGACCTTCTTGTGCTCCCTTAGTTAAGTGCTCCTCAGGCCACCAATTAGGATCTTCAAATAGGTGATGTCTGCCGTGGGGATCACCGTCTTCACAAATTCCAACAAATTATCCAGCGCTGCCTTCCTCTTTGTTTGGATCTTATATTCAGGGTGGTTTATCTGCCACAGACAGGGCAGCTCCTTGAACATATCAATGAAGATTGGCATAAAGTCCCTATCTTTCAAGATATCCATTTTCACTGCAAGACACAACACAAGACAAACCTTAATGTCAGCCTAAAGTCTTCTAAACTTGTGCAAATACAGGCCTCAATCTAGAAGCAGTATAGGGCCAATGTTAAATCTTTCCTTTGCAATCACGATCGGCGCCGCCGTTACTTCTTCCTCCGCTCACAGATCGTACTCACTACGCACGCATGTTACGCTTTATAGACACTGCACATGCGTGAAACTCCGCCCGCCCCTGATGTTCTTTCTAGTCTATTCCCCGCCCCTTCTCGTTCGTCGCAGTGGGGAAGATCACATGGCAGAGTCAGAGCAGGTGTCTGATAATTACACCAACGAGGAGGAGGAGGAGGAAAGCCCGGAGGCAGAAACGCCCCGATCCAGAAGGAGACGATTTAAGGCATCAAATATGTCCTTTGGGGAGATGTTGGAGATGGTAGACATCCTGAAGAGGGCCGACTATGACGGGAAGTATGGACCTTACCCCAACCCCAATGTCAGAAAGGCCAAGATCATGGTGAAAGTGGTCAAAAGTCTGCACCGGAATTTCGGGGTACGTCGATCGAAAGATCAGCCCAGGAAGCGGTGGTCGGACCTAAAATTAAGAGAGCACGAGCAGTACAGAAAGATCCGGAGAGTGCTGCAAAAAAGTAAGTAGTTGTGCTGTGTTCCTATTCTTTTTATGTTTCTTACATTCGTGCTGCTTCATGTGCGTTTCTTAACTGTTATCCAGTTTAAAATGTCAACTTTCATGTTCATGGGCACATTATTCGTTCGTATCAAACATTTTTCTTTCGATCTATAAAACACCATTATTTTGGCCATATGCATTTGCCCACATTTTTTAGTTGTGTGAAACTAATTTGATTGTGTAGATGGGTTTGTAACTAGAATTAAATGCTAACTATATTCTGTGTAAGAAGAAGACACTCAGCAGCTGTTTACACAAGTGGACGCTGGAGCACTAGTGTGGGGACCCCAGAACACCCTTTTTATTAGGGGGACCACACAGGTGCTCCAGTGTATACTATAGGGGTGTCTCCATCTGTGAAGCTTGTACAAAACAGGTAAGTACTGAAGCTTCACAAAGGACAAGAAAAATGCAACATCTTGGAACTCTGCTAAAACAGACAATTGTACCCCACTTCCAAGCAATGTTTCATATTTATAGTTCTGCCATCAAATATCTGTGTGCTAAGTAGACCTATTTTTTTTTACATAGGGGAGAAAATACACCCCTCATCCGAGGACACCAGAGACCCCCCACCTCTGGAAGAAGGGTAAATCCACCCAGAACAAGCAGAGCAGGATGAGGAAGACGTGGTGGAAAT
This sequence comes from Aquarana catesbeiana, assembly GCF_042186555.1. NCBI lineage: Eukaryota > Metazoa > Chordata > Amphibia > Anura > Ranidae > Aquarana > Aquarana catesbeiana. The sequence continues at coordinate 464,574,834 of NC_133325.1, forward strand.
TGGCACCACAACAGGTGAGTGTCTGCGACCACAGGCTCAGGTAAGAGATGGATGCCGGCATATTTATAATACATGGTGTTTTTTGGTTTCTATCTTTTTAGGTGATCGTAATGTTGTGGATCCAGATCCTTTCACCTCGGAAAGTGCACAGATCCTGATCGGGGAGATCATGGGGTGTAATAGGGACTTGGAAAACATCAAGAAAAACATCAATGATGTTCTTCAAAAAATGAACACCATAATTGATGTTTTAGGGAGAGTTTAAAACCCCTCAAAATCCCTTTGTTTTTTTGTGTGCTACAAATTTTTGACATTTTTTGACAAATTTGAGAAAAGCCAAATTTTGAAGATGCACACAGTGTGTCAACATGTGCTATCTGCCATCACGGGAGATCAATGGATGCGTTTTGGGGGTGCAACCCCTTCCTCAATAATAAAGTAGCTGTGAGGAAGGGGTTGCACCCCCAAAACACGTCCCTTGATCCCCCGTGATGGCAGGTAGCACATGTTGACATTCGGAAATTTGTGTGCATCTTCAAAATTTGGCTTTTCCTGGGGTGACTTCACCCCATCTGAACGCAATATCAAACACAGTTTGTAAATACTCATGTCTGATATTGCCTTCAAGTTCTACCAAATGTGAACTTTGTAAGTTCAAGATTTGTGTCTTTCTTGTTGGTTTTAAACATGCCTGTTTTATCTTAAATGGACATTTCTACTTTTTCTAATGTGACCCCAAAAATTGTTAGACAACAGACATCTTGGTTTGTTTTAAAAACCTTTTCTAAATGCACATGTGATTGTGTTGGTATTAAAAAGATTGTTAATAAAGAATGTGTGGATTATTGTTTCAACGCTCCAACACTTTTGTGGTGCTCTAATTGGTGTTTTCTGTGACAATGGGTGTTATATCCTAAGGGCAAATCCACTTTGCACTACAAGTGCAGTTTCAAGTGTCTTTGCCTTTAGTAAATAACACCCACCAGTGCTTTGTAAGGTTACACAATCATGCCATTTTCAGGACTCATCACATTTCTGTTAGGGTCAGCTAAAACAAACACAAGCAGTAAATGTCACCAAAGATTTGAGTAGTTATTTGTTTTTTTAATTTGAAAAAGGTTTCAGACATTGCCTGGCATATTGATGGCCCCCCTACCCGCAAAGTATTCAAGGTATCTTAGACGGACATCACGGGCACTCAGGGGGGGCAAGCCAGGACGGCCACTTTCAAGCGCCGTCAGGGTTGTTTCATTTTGAAGTCCAGCCTCAGGCCCAACTGAGCCAGCATAGTTGGCAGAATGTTGCCGTAAAAAGTTGTGTAGAACAGGGGATGCCAGGATAATATGATTCAGTTTGTACTCCGCCATGTGTATGGGTGTAAGAAATAGGCGGAACCGGCTGGCCATGATTCCAAACATGTTCTCCACCACTCTTCTGGCTCTGGCCAGATGGTAATTAAAAACCCTCTGGTCCGGGGTGAGGGTCCTCATCGAGAATGGCCGCATAAGATGGTCCCCCAGCGCAAACGCTTCATCCGCAACGAAGACAAATGGGAGTCCTTCCATATTGTCTTCTGGAGGTGGCAAGTCCAAGCTGCCATTCTGGAGATGCCTGTAGAACTCCGTCTGGGCGATGACTCCACCATCGGACATCCGGCCATTCTTCCCCACGTCCACATACAGGAACTCATAAGTAGCCAACACCACTGCCAACATCACAATACTATTGAACCCCTTATAATTATAATAGTACGACCCCGAGTTGGGTGGTGGGATGATGTGGACGTGTTTCCCATCAATTGCCCCTCCGCAGTTAGGAAAGTCCCACCGCTGGGCAAAGTGGGAGGCCACAGTCTGCCATTCCTGTGGCATGGAAGGAAACTGTGGAGTCAAACCAAAAAACAACAATTATTCATTTTGCACATAAACAGGGAAAGCAGATTAGACACAAACATTCTTGGCCAACATCAAGATAACATTTATTTGAGGGAGTTTTTAAAGACCAAAGTATAAGGTACACCTATCAGATTCCCCCCCCATGGGTGATTTCTAACATTATAGGGGGGAGCTCTTGGACAGGTAACCCTCTCCACTTCATTGAGAGATGAATGCCTAAATAATGGGTATTGCTTTGAACAGCCCCTTCTTAGTTACACTATTGGCAGCCCACTGGACAGGTAAGAAGTGTCATAATACAAAGATATAAATACACATTGTACACATTTGAGCACATTTGGACATTCTGCTATTACCATTATCAAGATAATAATAGGATACAAAAACTTTAAACAGTACCATTTGAAAGTATACAGGCAGGCCCTTGCACTACATGCTTTGGGGAATTCATCCATAAATCTGACCACAAAAGAGATGGGTATAGTGTGTATGGGATTGCCAAAGTCAGCAGATAGATGATTGAGGATAGATAGAGAATTGGTATCAGCTGACTTAGGAGTTGGGGGAGGGAGGGTTAAAAATGATTTGGGGACACCCAAAAAAAGCCTCTGGCACTCTGCCTGAATTTAAAGCACAAATCACATTTATAAACATTTTAGGGGGTTTTTAGGGTAAAGCACTACTATGGAGCTGATAAAATACATTGTTAAGTGAATACATGAGGTGAATATAGGGCCAGGAGACCATGCTGGGGAGGTAAGTGAAGGCAAATATGTATGAAGGACAAAAAAAATAATTAGCTAAAAATCCAGCATGCATGAGGACAAAGGGGACATTCACAGCATATTACAATCATGGTAATTAGGGAATGTGGAAAGAAATACAATATATTATCAAACATTATATACAATAAAATGTGATGTTAAAGGATAAAAATCTTACCTTAATATATTCCTTCTGCAGGACCTGGATGATGGCAGAACAGGTCTCTGGGATAATGATCCCCAGAGCCTGGGTGGAGATGCCTGTTGAGAACTTCAAGTCCTGCAGGCTTCTCCCCGTTGCCAAGTACTGTAGGGTGGCAACAAGCCTCTGCTCCGGAGTGAGTGGCTTGAACTGGTCACGCTGGAGCAACCAATTCTTGGTCCATGAACTCCTCCCCACCCTGTTCATGGACTGGACTTGTGTCAAGGTAAGAACCCCAACACCAAGCCCCCGCACAGCACTAACTCTACGAGGAGTACATATACGCAACATGGCTAGAAAACGGTGCTGCTCAGAACGAAGTAACAGAACGCACTGAAGAAAAGCAAGGCCTGTGAAGAGCGATCTGAAAAACAGTAACGAACGAACAAGAACACAATGACAGAGTCACGCGTAGCTTGCTGCACGCACTGAAGAACAGATACAAACCCACAAGCACAAACTGAACAGCAGAAAACAATCTGAAAACCACGAGTCTGAAAAAGCGCGAATCGTCTCTCACCAAACTTTTACTAACACAAGATTAGCAAAAGGAGCCCAAAGGGTGCCGCGCTTGGTTCTGAACTGGCCTTTTCTAGTCTCGTCATACGTGGTGTACGTCACCGCATTCTTGGCGATCAGAAATTCTGACAACTTAGTGCGACCGTGTGTACGCAAAACAATTTTGAGCCAACATCCGTCGGAAAAAATCCATGGATTTTGTTGTCGGAATGTCCAATCAATGTCCTATCGTGTGTACGGGGCAATATGACCTAATTTTTAATGGTTCAAAGAATGTCAGGCAAAATGGTCAGCCATCACACATGTTCACTTTATCAAATCTGGCCCTCTTTGAAAAAAGTTTGGACACCCCTGACCTAATGGCATGTGTAAGACATCAGATCAACCCTCTATGGATAACACAGCTTCATCTATCCATTCTATAGTCTTCTCTTCACAGTATCCACTCTGCACTACTAGGGGGATCTTGAATCACAGCAGCACTGTATGGTAAGAAGATCACTCACCACATGGAGCCAGAAACACCAGGATACAGTATAGTAATTTATTCAACTCATCCAGTGGCCGCCAACTCTGAAAACGGAAGTGGCCGCCATTGGATGAGTTTAATAAATTACTACACCCAGCCCCTCCTGGTGTTTCTGGCTCCATGCGGTGGGCGATATTCTTCCCATACAGTCCTGCTGTGATTCAAAATCCCCCTAGTGGTGCAGAGTGGATACTGAGATAGTAGATGCTGTGCTGTCTTACACATGCTGTTAGCTGCTCTGTCAAATTTGTGAGCTGGTGAGTGCGGTACTGCATAGCTCCCAACTGTCCCTGATTTGGAGGGACTTTCCCTGATATGGAGCAATGTCCCTCTGTCCCTCATTCCTCCTCATTTGTCCCTCATTTTGGTCTGATCTATATAGTTGTATATAAAATGCACTTTTTATCTTTCAAAAAGTGTTTCTCAGTGCTAAACCTTTTATTACATTTCTAAATTGCTGCATTTGTAAATTTTAAAAGTCAATATAAAGGAATAGTAGTGGTAAAAAAAATCCCTTGTGGATTTAATTAACCTTTTTTTTGGTTAATTCTCCTTTAAGGAGGTGTGGCAGGGGAGTGTCCTAAGCCTACATACGTTTGTTAGTAGGTGTCCCTCATTCCTATCTCAAAATGTTGGGAGGTATGGTACTGGCTTCAGTCACAGGTGGTGGTGATTTCTCTCCTTGGATGGTGGAAGCACACATGGAAAGTGGGAACTTTTAAAGGATTTGGACTATATCTCTTCTAGTTGCCTGCTGTTTATTATTACCATCATTATATTTAAGTGCTACATTTTTTTTTTTTTGCATTTTTGGGGTTTTGTATACTTACCTATTGCTAGCTGCCTTATACTGTTATACCTGTCACTGACTATTCCATATATAGAGCTTATTTAATAAAAAAAAAGAATGTCACATTATGGTAACAAAGTAGACAATGGTAAGAAACAACTTTTGCTACTAATTCCAGAAATTACACAACTGGAGGCCTGTGACCTTCTGCCCCTGCATATGGTCACAAGTACATGTAGACTGAAAACTCGGGCCAGCTTAGGCTACTTATTCTGTCTGAATTGATGGTTGCTGCATCTACTGCTGGAAAGCTGTTATTGATTATGGCTTGTAGAGGGGTGCCAAATATTTGGAGAGAAGCACCTTCAAGCGACTCGATCTAAAACAACACTGTTGGTGGTTGTGGCTAAATAACCAACAGGATGCTTTGCATGTGGGCTGGCTACATTTTGACGTTAAGTTAATAAAATCAAATAGACTGTTTACTTTGCAAGAGATATTGCACGTTGCAAGGGAATTATGCCCAAAGCTTAATGAATGATATGAAGCACTGCTGTGCATGCAAAAATTATATTTATTTTTTTCATGCACGTGATTGGGTATTCTTTGCCAAGTAAATTTTCACTACATTTACTCAGCTCTGTGAAAAATTCCCTTACAAGATGAAACTTCCTTTGCATAGGTTGGGCCACTGGTAAAGTCTACTGTAATCCCTTCTTCTGCTGCTGGTGTAGCTGTTTTTGATTAAAAAAATATATATACTTCACCATTAAAGTCAGTGTAAACAATAAAAAAAAATAGTCTGCAATCTGAAACACTTTAACAACTTGCCATCCAGGCCAATTCTGTCATCTCTCTCCTACATGTAAAATTCATCATTTTTTTGCTAGAAAATTACATAGAACCCCAAACATTATATACCTTTTTTTTAAAGACTCTAGAGAATACAATGGCGGTTGTTGCAACTTTTTATCTCACACGGTATTTGCGCAGCAATTTTTTGAACACTTTTTTTGGGAAAAAAAACTGTTTCATGTTTAAAAAAAAAAAACATTAAAGTTAGCCCATTTTTTTTCCATAATGTGAAAGATGAAGTTATGCAGAGTAAATAGATACCTAACATGTCACGCTTCAAAATTGCACAAGCTCGTGGAATGGTGCCAAACTTCGGTACCTAAAAATCCCCATAGGCGACGTTTTAAAAATTTTTACTGGTTGCATGTTTTGAGTTACAGAGGAGGTCTAGGGCTAGAATTATTGCTCTCACTCTAACATTCACGGTGATACCTCACATGTGTGGTTTGAACACCATTTTCATATGTGGGCGGGACTTGTGTATGGATTTGCTTCTGTGTGCGAGCACACGGGGACAGGGGTGCTTTACTTTTTTTTTTTAATTGTTAATTTTATTTTTATTTTTTTAGTTTGACAATTGAAAAAAAAAAAAGTGATTACTTTTATTCCTATTACAAGGAATGTAAACATCCCTTGTAATAGGAATATGGCATGATCGGTCCTCTTTACAGTGAGATGTGGGGTCAATAAGACCCCACATCTCACCTGTAGGCTGGGAAGCCTGAAATAAAAATAAAAAAATTAATGATCACAGCTTCCCAGCCGAGGCGGCGCCATTTGTTTGAATGCAGAGGCCGGGCGTGACGTCATAACATCGTGTCCGGCCTCCGAATGATCATAGAGACTTCAACGACCATCTGGTCCACCGGAAATCTCTATGGTAAACATCTGGGGCCAGCGAATCCATTCTCCGACTCACCAATGAAAGCAGTGAGTTGGTAGAAGTACCGGAGGGTGGGTGTCCTTTCTCGCCGCCCGTAAGAATGATCAATCGGTACAACAGCCACTATGATCATTCTTATGGTGTAGGGTATTTCCGGCTGAAAAAGACGATATCTGAATGATGCCTGTAGCTGCAGGCATCATTCAGATATCCCCGCTCAAATTCAAGGACATCCTATTACGTACCTTGGGCGGGAAGTAGTTAATCTGCTTTCAATTATCCACTGACAAAATTGTACATTTTACAAATAGTGACACCAGTATCTTTTAACTTTGTAGCAACCAGAAAATATCTCAGTTGGCTGCAACTCTTTTAAAAAACAGAAAATATTGTATGCTGGCAACAGTAATTCTGTGCAATGGCATACAATGATATACAAGAACAAAAATAAGTGCATGCAATGAAGATTTGGATTTATGTGCAGACACAAAATGATTTGGGTCCTGAAGCAGTTTTAATATACCAAATGTTCAGCTTGAAACAAATATTATTGTTGTAAACAACAGTAGTTACAAGGATAATATGGAGATTGATTAGTGTTTTCTTTTCTTAGCGTATGCTGTATTTAATGCGGTGCTTAATGAACTGTTTTGTATATGTGTACAATGGTGTCCCTAGGGGGGGGCAGAGGGAGCCCTGACCCCCCCAACATTATGCTGTGCCCCACCATGTGTCCCCCCAATTTAAAAAACATTTTTTTTTTTTTACAGAAAGGCAATGTCTAAGAGGGAGAGCATCCCCAGTCAGCTCCTGTGGGTGATTCCTCCCCTCTCCCTCTGCTTGCTGACACTGCATAATGCGAGCACTCACACAACCACAGCCACCCGATCTGCTCCTTCCCCTGCATCCTCATTGGCAGGGAGAAGAGCGAGTTGCAGGAAGGACTCCACCAGGACTCTCAGTTACTGAAAAAACACACTGATTTCTCCCATTCTTAGGACAGGAGAACCAGCCTGTAAATTCCAAGAGATGCCAGACCAGCGCTGTCAACAGCAGGGGCAGGACAGCAAGAGGAGGCTGGGGAACCCCACAGTGGCAGAACACCAGGGCCCGGTGGCAAGACAACCTTTGCAACCCTTAGAGTTCTCCCACTGCTTTGGACCCTTATATTTTCTTGGTATGCTGGTGGCAGTTTTCTGCCACCCTGGGGGGGGGGGCAATACAGTAGGATCACTGCAGTAGCTCACTGCAGAACATGTATATATATATATATAATTGTATTTTATAGTTGCCCCCCTACTTTTGTCCCTGTCCCCCCATGTGCCCCCCCTAAATATGAAAGCTGGAGACGCCACTGTATGTGTATACTTACTTGATGTAACTTTTTTACTTTCTGACAAGTAAAAGTAGTGCTAACCACTAAGCTGGGATCAGCAACCTGTAGATCATGATCTACCAGTAGATCGTGGGCAGGTGACTGGTAGATTACCGTCTAGGTTTGCTGACCCGCCATCCCAGAGCATCAAACAGAGTGCAATGCAGAGGGACTGCTTGTAAATTTGGAGCTGTAGTAGGGAGCAGGAGGCACATAAGCCCATGCATAGTGATACTAACTGCACTCCACCTCTTATCCCAGCTAGCGGTCTCCTGAGTGCCAGCGGCAGGAGAGATGAGATCTTCAGGTAATTGTGATGCAATAATAGCACTGGGCATAATAGTATAGGACTGTTTCCACACTGATGTGCTGCATTTTACCCACACTGTGGGTGCAGTGTAGTGTACCTGCAGCTTTCTATTATACTTCTATTATATCCTGCAGGTTTGGCACACTTTTTTGAAAGCGCAGCAAAACTTTTGAATGGGGAAGTTTTGGTGCGCTTTCAGAAAGTGCACTACATCTGCAGGATATAATAGAAATCTATGGCAAAGCGCAGCGAACCCAGGAAGGTCACAGATGCACTGCGCTGCACCCGTGGTGTGGGTAAACTGCAGCACATCAGTGAGAAAGCAGCCTTATAGGGGGCTCAGAACAGTAAGGGTTCATTTACATTTTCAGTTTGGGGGGTGGTAAAACCATATAGTTAAGACATGTTTTTATCACCCCAACCGCACCCCCTTTAGCTGCAGTGGCCAGAGGTGTACACGTCGCAGGTGCAGCAGGAGTTATACGCCCTGTCATAGTTGGTGGGTGTAGCACCTGCCAAACATGACCCATTCAAGTGAACGAGGCCTCTCTGCAGGTGCCCTGAAACCTTCTGCAGTACAGCAAATAAAGGGTTAAACTGGGCAGCGTTGTGTTGCTTTCTCACAACCTGCTTTAACCCCTTGGACCCCACAGAAGCATGCAGTTGTGGGTGGCTTGCAGAGTTGGCCCATTTACTTGAATGGGTTGTGATTGGCAGGCGGTAGCACCCACCAAAAGCAACAGGGGGTTTAATTCCTGGTGCAGCATATGCACACCCTTGGCTGTTGCCTCAGTGGCTAAAGGGGGTAGGGATTGGGGGCAGTAAAACTGTGACACAACCACAGAGTTTTGCCACTTCGCAAATTTACGTGTGAATGAGCCCTAAGGATGCTGCTGACGAATGCAACTAAGTGCTCATTCACAAGTGCAGCAGGCAATCCAAGTGTGTTTGACAAGTGGTTAGGAGGAAATATGTTGCCTTAGTAGTATGGCAATTAGAGGTTTACAGTATATCAGGTGTGAGGAGGTGACACTGGGCGACACTGTGCCCCGTGATCTTTTACTTCTTCCATGTTGTTCAGGTAATCCCCACCTCTTTAAGATTGCTTACCCCTGTCCTAAGCCATTGTGGGCATTAGACTAAAACAGTTGCATTTTAAGACCATAAATATGTCAGGATGCATATACTACCCTTTATATATACAGAAAAGATGCTAAAAATACTTGTAGGCAACAGACAAAATGTAGACGTGGTGGTGTTTGTCAGTCAATACCAGTAAACTAAAACAGTGACAGATGGGTGATTTTGTAGAAAGTGAAACACAGCCACTTTATAACATTTACTCACCCAAAGAAATATACAATATATGAAATGCAACCATTTACTTTTCCAATGGTTCATTGAAAAACACACAGGAGAGTTTACTCAAACTGTGTGTTTTATTCAAACACACAGGAGAGTTGTCATTCAACAATAGTAAACTACAGGTATGGCTTTTCCAATTTTCTGTCCCTAACTCCAGCCATGTATCACTCAGTCTCTGCTTGACCCTGCTTCTCCCTGCTGTTTTTCTGTGGGCAGTGAGTGCGCTGTGAGCAATGAGAGCAATCAACAGTAAAAATGCATTGGGCAAAATTCTGGCCCACTGCCATTATATTGGAGATGTATCTCCAATATAAGTATGTTGGGCTGATCTGGCTGATGTTATACATTTTTTTTCTCTTTACAGCAACATGTGGGGTATTTCTATTTCTGTATTTTTAAATGAATGTAGGTAATTGTTTTTCAAATAAAAATTTCTTGGAGAAAAGAAAATTCCCTATTTATGTTAGTCCAATACAATTTAGTAGCATGAATGACTGTTGCAGCTCCTAGGTGTTTGCTGGGACTGTGTGCTCTATAGTATATACAGTATACCACCTGCTGGTGAAATACCCATACAGATAATTCTTTATGAAAAATACTTTAAACAACTAAGCACTGAAAGCTAAAGCAGGAACAATTCCTAATGTTTTGCACTGCTGCTCAACCACGGGATGAAGGAAAGAAAGTTGCTGGATCCCCCCATCAACACAGTAATGCCCTGTACACACGATCGGACATTGATCGGACATTCCGACAACAAAATCCATCGGATTTTTTCCGACGGATGTTGGCTCAAACTTGTCTTGCATGCACACGGTCGCACAAAGTTGTCGGAATTTCCGAACGTCAATAACGCGTTGACGTACAACGTGTATGACGGGACTATAAAAGGGCAGTTCAATACCAAGCGCGCCACCCTTTGGGCTCCTTTTGCTAATCTCATGTTAGTAAAAGTTTGGTGAGAGACGATTCGTGCTTTTTCAGACTCGTGGTTTTCAGTTTGTTTTTCTGCTGCTCAGTTTGTGCTTGTGGGTTTGTATCTGGTCCTCAGTGCGTGTAGTGCATTCGCATTGATTTATCATTGTGCTCTTGTCTGCTCGTTGCTGATTTTCAGGTCGCTCTTCACAGGCCTTGCTGTTCTTCAGTGCATTCTGTTACTTCGTTCTGACCAGCTGACCGCTTTGAAGCCATGTTGCGTGTACGTATTCATTGTAGAGTTTATGCTGTGCAGGGGCTTGGTGTTGGGGTTCTTACTTTGACACAAATCCAGTCCATGAACAGGGTGGGGAGGAGTTCATGGACCAAGAATTGGTTGCTCCAGCGTGACCAATTCTGTCACATACCTTTGCTCCGTGAGATCCGTGAGAATAATCCTGATGATTTCAGGAACTTTCTCAGGATGACGAACCCTGTTTTTCACCATTTGTTGGCTTTGCTGACCCCTTATATCAGCAGGCAGGATACCTGCATGAGGCAAGCCATCACTCCGGAGCAGAGGTTAGTCGCCACATTGTGGTACTTGGCGATGGGGAGAAGCCTGCAGGACCTCAAGTTCTCAGCAGGCATCTCCCCCCAGGCTCTGAGGATCATTATCCCGGAGACCTGTTCTGCCATCATCCAGGTCCTGCAGAAGGACTATATTAAGGTAAGATTTTTATCCTTTAACATCACATTTTATTGTATTTAATGTTTGATAATATATTGTATTTCTTTCCTCATTCCCTAATTACCATGATTGTAATATGCTGTGAATGTCCCCTTTGTCCTCATGCATGCTGGAATGTTTTAACGTTTTTTTTGTCCTTCATACATATTTGCCTTCACTTACCTCCCCAGCATGCGCTCCTGGGCCTATATCCACCTCGCCTAGTCACTTAACAATGTATTTTGTCAGCTCCATAGTAGTGCTTTACCCTAAACATCCCCTAAAATGTGTACAAATGTTATTTGTGTCCTTAAATTCTGGCAGAGTGCCAGAGGCTTTTTTTTTGGGTCCCAAACTCATTTGTAACCCTCCCTCCCCCCAACAAGTCAACAAGTAACAATCTTCTATCTGCTGACTTTGCCAAACCCATACACACTATACCTACCTCTTTTGTGGTCAGATTTATGGATGAATTCCCCAAAGCATGTAGTGTAAGGGCCTGCCTGAATACTTTCAAATGGTACTGTTTATAGTTTTTGTATCCTATCACTATTTTGATAGGCAATTGCAGAATGTTAAAATTGTGCTCCAATTTGGACAGTGTGTATTTATATTATTGTATTATGACACTTCTTACCAGTCCAGTGGGCTACCAATAGTGTAAAATTTATTGGCATATACATAAATTGCAGGTAAAATGGTAAAGACCCAATAGCGTACTGTTCCTGGTAAAATATTGCCGACCACCTAGCTGGTCTGTCGCAACCACAGAAAACAGGGGGAACAATACAACATGTAACAAGGACATAAGACAAAAACAGCGTCTGGACACAAGTATGATTGGTGTCAGCCTTGTTGTCCACCGTGGGAAATCTCCAGAAAATACTGGGTAAGGCCCCAAGGCTAATATCAATCCCCCAGGTGGATGGGTGGAGCTCGGGAGGGGGTGGCGGACAGGGAACCAGGGGAAAGAAACACCAATGTTGTCACGGTGTGTCTAGGGGGCTCATAGTGGACACCAACTGGTGGGGGTGCCCAACTAGTATCTGCAATCTATAGGAACCGGACAGCCTGGAGTTGGGGGCAAAGATAGCAAAGTTCAATGCTGTGTGGATGTATATCACAGTCTAAGCAGAGATGCTATGGGTAACCAAGGATCAACTGAGGAAATGGTGGTCGGACCTCAAGTCCGGAATGTCCTGATCTGCGTATATTCTCAGAGAACTGGCAGTGGTAAACTGTATGTAGAGTACACAGCTGATGGTCAAGTTTGATAAAAAAATGAATGATGAAAACAGCCTTAGTACATTACCACCCCCGGTTGTAGATTGATGCCATCAACTGCTTTCAAAGACGGTGCCTTCCTGTGTCAGTGTCCTGCCGTCATGAGATCACAGATCCTAGAAGCGGTATCTGTTGAGAAGACTCTTCATGCGGAGTACAGGTAGGGCTGGTATTTGAAAAGAAGCATCGATGGATCAGGCATCTAGGTATGGAGCCTTGTCTGTGTGTTTCCAAGATCTCCCTGACTGCCCAGTGGTCATGTGATCAACCTCCTCCCGCAGAGTGACGAGCTCACAGACACCAATGGGGAATGGCATCAGGGCGTATCATCCAGGCGAACATGACGTCAACGCGTTTCACATTTGGGGGTGTGTAGCTTCATTAGGACGTTTTTCATTTTTGATACAATTATCTGTGTTTTGCCCTTTCATTAGCCCCGCTTTTCTCCGACCCCCCTGTTTGGGACATTTTTTGCATAGTCTTCTTTGGGGTTAAAGTGCAATCACAGTGGTTTGTTTAGGCATACACAGTCTACACGGGAGTCAAGCCTCTTTTTTTTTTAAATTTATGCCAATAGTGTAAGTAAGGAGGGGCTAGCCAAAGTAATACACATTATTCAGGCATTCATCTCTCAATGAAGTGGAGAGGGTTACCTGTCCAAAACATCTCCCCCCCCTAAAATTTTAACAATGGGCCATCAGAGGGGGTGAGGAATCGGATAGGTGGACCTTATACTTTTATCTTTAAATACTCCCTAAAATAAAGTTATACTGATGTTGCCCAAGAATATTTGTGTCTAATCTGCTTTCAATGTTTATGTGCAAAATGACTAATTTTTTTATTCTTGTTTGACTCCACAGTTTCCTTAAAACCCACAGGAATGGCAGACTGTGGCCTCCCACTTTACCCAGCGGTGGGACTTTCCTAACTGTGGAGGGGCAATTGATGGGAAACACGTCCACATAGTCCCACCCTCCAACTCGGGGTCATACTTTTATAATTACAAGGGGTTCAATAGTTTTGTGATGTTGGCGGTGGTGTCGGCTACTCCTGTATGTGGACGTGGGGAAGAATGGATGGATGTTGGATGGTGGAGTCATCACCCAGACCGAGTTCTACAGGCGTCCCCAAAATGGCAGCTTGGGCTTGCCACCTCCAGAAGACAATGCGGAAGGACTCCCATTCGTCTTCGTTGCGGATGAAGCGTTTGCACTGGGGGAACATCTTATGCGGCCATTACCTATGAGGACCCTCACCCCGGACCAGAGGGTTTTTAATTACCGGCTGGCCAGAGCCAGAAGAGTGGTGGAGAATACATTTGGAATAATGGCCAGCCGGTTCCTCCTATTTCACATGGCAGAATATAAACTCAATCACATCATCCTGTGTTGCTATGTTCTCCACAACTTTTTAAGGAGAAGTTCTTTCAACTATGCCTCCTCAGTTGGGCCTGAGGCCGGAATTCATATTAATGAACCAACCCTGATGGCGCTTGAAACTGGCCGTCCTGGCTTGCCCCCCAGAGTGCCCGCGAGGTTCGTATAAGATACATGGAATACTTTGCGGGTAGGGGGGCCATCGATATGCCAGACAATGTCTGAGACATTTTTAAAATAAAAATATATTTGAAACGGAACAAATATTTGCTTTGATTTACTGCTTGGCTTTCTTTTAGCTGTCTCCTCGGTTATCTTTTATTAATGTTCTAATTTTTTGGCCTTTTTCTTCAACAGTGCAAACGAAATTTCGTTGACACATGAGGTGACAATCTCTTCTTCGGCTAACTATTATTATTATGTTGTGGGTCTACTACACACACACCTTGTTTTTTTTGTTAATGTATGTTATGCAAAACTGACAAAAATATTAATAATTTTCAACACCATGGCCAAAATTTGGGGAGTCATGAAAATGGTGTGATTGTGTAAAATTATAAAGCACTGTTGGGTGTTATTTACTAAAGGAAAATACACTTTGCACAACAAGTGCACTTGAGACTGCACTGAAACTGCACTTGTAGTGTAAAGTGGATTTGCCTTTAGTAAATAGCCCACATTGTCACTGAAAACAACAACTTTACTACAAAAAATGCTTTTGAGCATTGAAAGAATAAGCCACACATTGTTGATTATCAATCTTTTTAATCAAAGCACAATCACATGTGCGTTTCTAAAAGGGTTTTTGAACAAACCAACATGTTTGTTGCATAACATTTTTAAAGATCACATTAAGTAGAAATTGCCTTTTATTAAGGTAAACCAGGCATGTTTAAACCCATAAAACAATAAACAACTCTGGAACTTACAAAGTTCAACTTTTATAAAGTGATGGTAATATCAGATATGAGTATGTACAAACTGTGTTTGATATTGCGTTCAGCAGATGGGGTGATGTCACCCCTGTAAAAGCCAAATTTAGAAGATGCACACAAATTACCTGCCTAATATCAACATGTGCTAGCTGCCATCATGGAGGTGTTTTGTGGGTGCAACCTCTTCCTCTCAGCTACTTTATTATTGAGGAAGGGGTTTCACCCACAAAACGCGTACATTTATCTCCCGTGATGGCAGATAGCACATGTTGACACATTGTGTGCATCTTCTAAATTTGGCTTTTAACATACGTAAAAAAATTTTGTTACAAAAAAGAGAAGAAATTTAGGGATTTCTGGGTGTTTTAGATTCTCCCTATAACATCAATGATGTTCTTCATTTTATTTTGAACATCATTGATGTTTTGCTTTATGTTTTCTAAATCTCTATTACACCCCATTATCTCCCCGATGAGGATCTGGGCACTTTCACTAGTGAAATGATATTCCTCTTCCACAACATCCCGATCGCCTACAAAAAAAACAAAAAAACACACCATGTATTATAAATATGCAGGCATCCATCTCTTACCTGAAGCTGTGGTCGCAGACACTCACCTGTTGTGGTGACAATTTCTACAACTTCTCCCTCCTCCTCCTATGGTTGGGTTTGGGGGATTTCCCCTTCTTCCTGAGGTGGGTGGTCCCTGGTATCCTCTGATGAGTGGTGTCCTCCGAGTCTTTTCTCCCCTATGTGAAAAAAAATAGGTATACTTAGCACACAGATATTTGATGGCAGAAAAAAGGAATATGAAACATTGCTTGGAAGTGGGGTACAATTGTCTGTTATTGCAGAGTTCCAAGCTGAAGACATTTTTTTGTCCTTTGTAAAGCTTGAATACTTACCTTTTTTGTGTAAGCTTCACAGATGTAGACACCCCTATAGTATCCACTGGAGCACCTGTGTGGGCCCCCTAATAAAAAGGGTGTTCTTTTGTCCCACACTAGTGCTCCAGCGTCCAGATGTGTAAACAGCTGCTGAGTGTCCTCTCCTTACACAGAATCTAGTTAGCATTTCATTCTAGTTACAAACCCATCTAGACAACAAACTTTTAATAATAGAAGTAGGCCCGAAAAAAAACGTATTGAACTGCATCTGGCCAAAACATCGTATTTTAGTGGCCGAACGAACAATTAATGTGCCCATGAACATGAAAGTTGCCATTTTAAAATGTACAACAGTAAAGAAAAGCACATGGAGCAGCACGAACGTCATAAAAAGAAATAATAGGAACACAGGACAACTACTTACTTTTTTGCAGCACTCTCCTGATCCTTCTATACTGATCGTGCTCCCTTAATTTGAGGTCCGACCACCATTTCCTCAGTTGATCCTTGGTTCGCCATACCCCAAAATTCTTCTGCAGACTCTTCACAACTTTAGTCATGATCTTGGCCTTTCTGACATTTGGGTTTGGGTAAGGTCCATACTTTCCCGTCATAGTCGGCCCTCTTCAATATGTCCACCATCTCCACCATCTCAACAAAGGCCATATTTGAGGCCTTAAATCTCCTCCAGGATCGTGACGTTTCTGGCTCCGGGCTTTCCTCCTTCTCGTCGTTGCTGCTATTATCATGCACCTGTTGTCTCTCTGCCATGTGCTCTCCCCCACTGCGCCGAAAGAGAAGGGGCGGGGAATAGACTAGAAAGAACGTCAGGGGCAGGCAGAGTTTCACGCATGCGCAGTGTATATAAAGCGTAACACGTGTGCGTCGTACATACGATCTGTGAGCGGAGGAAGGAGTATCGGAAGCGCCGATCATGATAACGAAGGTACAAGTTTAACTTGGGCCTATACTGCTTATAGATTGAGGCCTAAGTTGGGACAAGATTAGGAGAGTTTAGCCTGACATTAGGGTTTGTCTTGTGTTGTGTCTTGCAGAGAAAACGGATGGCTTCAATGATCACAACTTCCTCCCCCTATTCATAGACAAGTACAGGGAGCTGCCCTCTCTGTGCCAGGTCAAACACCCGCATTATAATCATAAACAAAAGAGGCAGGTAGCGCTGGAGAAACTGCTGGAGTTGGTGAAGCCGTTGGTCCCCACGGCAACCATCCCCTATTTAAAAGCCAATATTGGTGGCCTGAGGAGCACATATCTTAGGGAGCACAAGAAGGTCCAGGATTCCCAGAGATCCAGAGCTGCAGCAGATGACGTTTATGTCCCCAGGCTGTGAAGATTGCGATTTCTGTCAGACCAGACTGAAGCCAGGGAATCCCTCTCAACCCTTCCTTCCACTTTTCCTTTCACCCTATCTTCCACCCCAGCTGAGGCATCCGATGTCCAACCTGGGACTTCCAGCCAGGAAGAAGTTGAGGAGCCCAGCTTGAGTCAGGTATAGCATTGTTCTACAGATTTCTTGGCAAAACATAAATGATGTTTACCAGATGTTATTATTGATCACTAATTGCTGATTTAATAAAGGCGTTTACATATCAATAGACAGTAGTGGGCAAAAATAATTGTGACAAGAATGAAAAATGCTGGGCTCAGAATGATAGTCTTTTCTATTTATTAACATTCAATTTGCAACAGTCATGAGCTGAAAATTGTGTGTGATTGATGAAGAAAAAACTAAAACTATGTCCCTTTTTCATACACAGGAAGACCTCAGCCAGGAGGAGGCTGTGGAATGTGGCAGGCAGGAGGAGGTGGGGGTTAGTGGTAGCCAGGAGGTGGCAGGGCCCAGTAGGAGCCTCACAGAATCCCAGGTTCCTCCCCTCCGCCTTCCAAACAAAAGACCCAGGAAGGGGAGTAATGTGGAAGAGTCAGCACCGGGCTGATTCAGGGGGCTTCTGGGTCCCACAGAGCCACCCCCACTCGTGAAGAGGCCTTTGCCTCCATGGTTGCCACAAAACTGCAGGACATACAGGAGGGGCAATGCCTCATGTGTGAGGAAATCATTTATAAAACATTAAATAAGGGGTTGAGGGGCGAAATCACACCCAATACCCACCTGTGTGAGTTGCATCATCCTCCTCCTCCTGCCACAACTGCAACACTACAGACACAGCCTGGAAGGAAGAGTGGAAGGAAGACAAGAAAGTGATGACCTGGGTTCAATCTGGTCTGACAAAAGATGCAGGCTCTTGTATGACCACAGCCTGGGGACAGATATGTCATCTGCTGCTGTTCATGATCTCTTGGACTTCTGGACCAGATTGTACTCCCTTAGATAAGGACTCCTCAGGCCACCAATTTTGCCTGAAAATAGTTGATGTGTGCCCTGGGGGACAAAGGCTTCCCAATTTCTGCTGTTTGTCCAGCGTTGCCTCCCTCTTTATTTGGTTAGGACCCCTTAATAAAGGTAATTTTTTCGAACTAATATTTGCCTATGTGTGTTTTCCTTCAAAAAGGACAGTTTGTTTGTGAGTAGGCAGGTACATTTCCTAAATACAATGTGAAATTAACAAGGGACACCAACACCAACTGATCTCCTTGAGATTAAAAAAGACAAGATAATAATGGTGTTGTGGTAACTTGACACACAAAACACAGCTAAAACTATTCTGGAGATCACCAAAAAACAAAAAAAAATAAAAAAAAAACAGGAGATCTGTATTTTAAAAAAATACAACAAATAATACCAAAAAAAATGTTTTTTAAATAAAGTCATTTTCGGTAGATGTGACAAATCAAAATATTATATTCGTGAAATCACAAGTATTAATAAGAAAGAAGTTTGTGAGAAGTCTGTGTGAATATGAGCAGCAAAACAACTTCATTCTTCTAGCATTATAAAGAAGAAAAAATTGCGCTGCATTCAACAATTTAAAACATTGCAGCGTGACGAAAGTGCTATATCCATTACGAACGCTAATTTTACCAGACCGAGCAGTTCCGTCTCGGAATTTATTCTGAGCATGCGTGGCACTTTGTGCGTCGGAATTGGCCACACACGGTCGGAATTTATGCAAACGGATTTTGTTGTCGAAAAATTTTATAGCCTGCTCTCAAACTTTGTGTGTCGGAAATTCCGATTGAAAAAGTCCGATGGAGCCCAGAATTTTCGACAACAAGCTCCGATCGCACATATTCCGTTGGAAAGTCCGACCGTGTGTACAGGGCATAAGTGTTGATGGGAGAATCTCTTCTGTTGCACTATTGTATTCTGACAGTGTCAGAATACAAGAATCACTGATGGTGGCTTTAGCTGGTGGCAGTGATAGTATGAAAAAACCCGACAGGTCAGTTGTCCTGAAGCCGATGGATAGATCAACTTTAGGACAAGCAGCCTGCTCATAGATGAATCGACATTTTGACGGTTCCTGCTGAACTGTCTTAACTTCGATCTGTCTATAGCCAGCTAAATGGGACGGGATGCAAATTAAATGTGACAGTCCCCTCATCTCTACATAAAAACAGCACACTCTAATGCCCATCCAAAAAGATGAAGGATAACAAAAGTAAGTTGCTGTACCTATGCCATTGTAAACTTTGCAAGCTCAAATGTATGGTTTCTCTCACTGCATGCATTGGTGATATGTGTAAAAAAAAAAAACTTTTTCCATCAGTTGTCTCCAAACTACAGGACAGGGGCTGGATACAGCCCTTTGCTTGAATTTATCTGTCCCTAGAACCATTTTTTTTTCAAAATTTTCTCAATATATTTAGAATGTTTTTTTCGAGATGCAGCTATAATGAAATTAAACAATAAAAAATATGTGCAGCGCTAAAACTAAATTAATTAATAAAATGTGCTAAAAATCATACAAAAGTGATTAATCCTGTTTTAGCGCAGCGTTAACCCTTTCTTTGGGTTTTTTTGATCCTATAATGAAATTAAACCTTGAAAAAATTGAATTAGCTGTAGTTTCCTTTGCTTCCCCCTACTGGAGTCAGAGCTGCTCCCAATATATAGAAAATGATAATTGCCGTCTGCCACTTCAGACAACACAAATGAGAACATTTTGCTCTCACACAATTGGGGGAAATTTTAACACTCATGGAACAAAACAGCTATCTTGGTCCATCTTCCACTGATGGCTTCTTGAAGACTACATTCTTTGGTACTTTCCATATGACTGAGCAGGTTTCCCCGGACAATATAGCTTGCAGAAGATTTAACCTGACAGAGAATGTCCTGTTGCAAGGTACCTGAAATTTTTAAACAGAATTTCTATGATTCTCTCAGCAGCTTAGTGGTAATTGTTAGGGTTAGGGTTAGTAGTAATTGTTAGGGTTAGCAGTAAAGACTAGGGTTAACCCTTTACCCTAGTCCTTACCGCTAACCCTAACCTAGTCTTTACTGCTAATCCTAGTCTTTCTCATTAATCCTAACCCTTGTCTTTACTCCTAACCCTAACAATTATTGCTAACCCTAACCAGGTGAAAGGCTTATAAAAACAAAACAACACACTTACCTCATTGTGATTGATAGCCTTTCAACTGGTGAAACACAGTTCCTAAATAGAGATGGGCCAAACACCCCCTCGTTTGGTTCACAGCAGAACTTCCGAACAGCTGAAAAGTTTGGCCCCGAACCGCAAACTCGATTGAAGTCTTTGGGAGCCGAACATGAGAAATGAAAAGTCCCCATTCTAAAGGCTTATATGCAAGTAATTGTCCATAAAAGGGGTATGGGGGCTGGGTACTGCCCTGGGGGACATGGTCCAAAGCAATAATGTTTTTAAAAACAATTCTTTTTAAAGGAGCACTGCTTTTAATGATGCTTAAAGTGAAACAATAAAAATGTAAAATGTAAAATGTGTTGTCGTAATGTCCGATCGTGTGTACGCGGCATTAGGATAAGGGAGTGTGATCAGAGCAGGGGTGTCAAGGGATAGGCTTTCAAACCATGATGCCTTGCATAGTGGACTTTGCTGGACAATATTCAATCTGAAGGACATCTTGTGGCAAAAAAGAAGTACTGCATGTGGCAGCTTCAGATTTATGGTGAACATTGTAGTCCGAGCTGCTTTTTATTTTGTTTTTTTTGTACACTGCCTGTGAAACCATTTTAATGAAAAAAAGATATCCAGATGTAGGCTTTGTTTTTAGCTTAGTAAAACATCAATTAGCCTTTCTCTGCATCACATGAAATGGTGGCTACTATATACCTGTGCTTAATTTAAAGGCAAAAGATAAAATGATAATTTATTAGATCTCTGATCTCATGACATTGTAAGTGGTTCTGTAACAACCTGTGTCCAATAGATCACTAAATGTATTGCATTGTGCACATTCAGCAAAATGAGACAAGTGGAACAGGATGATATTGAAGTTGCTAAGCAGGGTGGACACAGCATGCTGCATTCAACATCCTTTACTAATGCTCCTATATTGCAGAGGCCTTAAATGACACATGTCTAGGAACGTGAGGAAAAACCCAGAGCATTTAAAGAATCATTGCCACAAGACCTGTGGCGACGTTCGAAGCACCGTCAATGTCAAACAGGTTGATTTTTTAAGCTGTATAAACTATTATACTGTGTTCATTATTTGATCTCATGACAAATTTTCTTCCTAAAAATATCACTGTGCATATGTGAATATAGCATAATCATTTTTTGTTCATATGAAACAGTTATTTAATCTTTGCAAGTCCTTATTTCTTAGACTCAGCATAGCTCCTAACTGTCCCTGATTTCGAGGGACTGTCCCTGATTTGGAGCAATGTCCCTCTGTCCCTCTTTTCTCCTCATTTGTTCCTCATTTTGGTCTGATCTATATAGTTGTATATAAAATGCACTTTTTATCTTTCAAAAAGTGTTTCCCAGTGCTAAACCTTTCATCCAATTTCTACATTTCTGCATTTGTACATTTTAAAAGCCAATAAAAAGGAATAGTAGTGGTAAAAAAAAGCACTTGTGGATTTAATTAACCTTTTTTTGGGTTAATTCTCCTTTAAGAGGGTGTGGCAGGGGGGAGAATCCTATGCCTACATACATTTGTTAGTAGGTGTCCCTCATTGCTATCTCAAAATGTTCTATGAAACATCATTTTATTTCCACCTCAAATGTCTCCCCTCAGCTCTCCTTCGTAGGCACCTTACAGAACCTCCCAAATAAACTACAAGAAAAACCTAGCAATATTTAAATATAAAGTTTATTCTACTTGTATATTACCTTACTTGGTTCCTCGCTCCCTCCCATCAACATGCTAATGCCATTTTTAAATAAAGCTTTTTTCATTTTTCCTTACCTTATTTTAGACCCAGTGGTGTCATGGTATCTGTGCTTTTTTATGCAATGCAGGCAGATCATGGCTGGTGGGACGGTTGGCAGGGTGCTGTAATAGTTTACTGGAAACATCACAGCACCTTGCCTTAGCACTCCTCCTCTTGGGAGGAGTTATACAAATATCAAAATGCCCCGATGGGTGGATGTCAGTGGGCATTCCTAGACAGGCTGTATTTGCATGAAGACCACCCTAGGTAACACCCATATGTGATGATAAGCCTCCACGATTGAAAAAAGAAAAATCCAATAAATATAAGGGCTGGGCCAGGGACAGTCAAGTTGGGAAGGAAAGGGCAAGATGATGCTGAATATCCTCAAGCCAGAAAATTAAGTGGGCTCTATCTGATTTGCTACAGATTCTAATGCACACTGTGAGAAACTTGCAGTGTGCGATGAAATCAGAGTAAGCAAGTTCAGTGCTGGAGAGAAGCCAGTACAATTGTGGAAGATGGAAGGGAAGGCTGGAGGTCAGACTTGAATTCAATTTTTTTTAGTATTAGTATTTCTTGACATATTACAAGTGAACAAATGTAAATAATTGGAGGTCCAATTTAAAGCAGTATTAAACCCAAAAGCAAAAATGTAGTAAACTAACTAAACTAACAAAATATATTGCAACTTACCCATACTTAGATGTGGTGTCTGTATTATTGTCTTTATTTTAGGCTTTTTTCCTTTTGTTTATTCCTGGTGATCTGCTCAGTAAAACACCTCCTGTACTAGATTGCCCCCACTCTGGATGAAGGAGCACATGGGGCACCTTTGGACAACAGCATTGTCAGTCTAGAGAGAGGGGAGTGAAAGATGTACTAGCAGATGTAGATACACTAACAAAATCAAGACAAACTCTAGATCACACTACAGTTACACAAGCAGTTACAGCAACTGTTTTTTTTTCTTTTGGGGTAAAGGTTTACATACAGCGGGTATAGAAAAGAATCACCCCCTTTAAAGTAAAAACATTTTGTTGTTTTGCAGTCCGAAATGAAGACAGACACAGTTTTGGTTTTATCCAGCTGTATTTGCTCAGTGCAACTTATAACATCCAAGTGAAAGATATAACACAAACATGTCAGAAAAAAATTAAAAACAGAATCACAGAGTTTGAAAAAGGATCACCCCCTTCCTAAAAATGACTTGTAAACTCAATCAGTTGTAGCTAATCACCTTCTCAAAGGCACACAGAGCCATTTTACTTTCCACTGTGATCAGCTGTGATCATTTTTGATTAGCTCAGCATGAAAAGAACTTTCCTGGAGAATTTCAGTCCCTGGTAGAGCAACTAAAGCAAACAATCAACTATGGGTGCCATGGCACTGTCAAAAGATCTCCGGGATAAAGTTGTGGACAGGCACAAATGAGGAGATGGATACAAAAAAAAAGTCAAACGTTTTATCAATGCCTAGAAGGACAGTGAAGTCTATTATGAAGAAGTGGAAGGTATTTGGTACAACATAGACCTTCCCTGGATCAGGATTTTGCTCCAAACTGGATGAAAGAGCCAGGAGGAAACTGGTCAGAGAGGCTACCAAGAGGCCTACAGCAACTCTGAAGCAGTTGCAGGAATTTATGACAGAGAGTGGTCATTGTGTGCATGTGACAATAATATCACAAATTCTCCACAAATGTGGCTTGTGTGGGAGGGTTGCAAGAAAAAAACTCTCCTCAAGAAGGGCCACATGCCGTCATGATTAAGCTTTGCCAAAACACACCTTGAAGATTCTGTAGCCACATGGAAAAAGGTGTTATTGTCAGATGAGACTAAAACTGAATTATTTGGCCTCAACACCAAACGATATGTCTGGCGGAAATCCAATACAGCTCACCATCCATATAACACCATTCCTACAGTAAAGCATTGAGGTGGTAATATCCTGTTATGGGAGTGTTTCTCTGCAGCAGGGACTGGAGTACTTGTCAGGATAAAAGGAAAATGGATGGAGCAAAATACTATAAAATTCTTAAGGAAAATCTTCTGCCCTCTGCCAGAAAGTTGTCAATTGGAAGACGGTTTACCTTCCAACATGACAATGACCCAAAGCACACAACAAAAATGACCACAGTCGTTGAAGGAGAAAAAGGTAAATGTCCTTGGATGGCTTAGTCAGAGCTCAGACTTTAAGTTTTGCTAAATCCAGGAGCCTGCATTCATTATATCTGATCTCCCACAGTACACGGAACATGGAAATCCAATTATTTTAGTAAATATAAACTACTAAATACTTTTTCTCATCAGCATTATATAGCAGTCTTGTCACTTCTATCAGTGTCTGGTTAAAGCTTGTAGGAGGAGTTTTCATACTGCACTGGCTGTCCTATCAGCATGCAGGACCCCTGACCCTCTGTTCGGACAGTGCTGATTGGTCCTGTGCTGACACATGCAATCTCTCAAGAAAAAAAAAAAAACTCTCAAGCAATACACACCAAACTGAGCATGTGCAGCCTGACTCCACTAACTCTGTCTTATTCGGACATGTTTTGGAGACAATGCGAGAAAGGGATGATCTGTGCATACAGGATCAATTAGCATAGTATAACAAGCATGCTTTACAGCATATACAGACCGATTTCACTGTTGTGGGTTAAGTAACATTTTAAACTCCATTGAAAATCTGTGGAATGACTTGAAGACTGCAGTCCTCAAACGGTCACCATCACATTTAACTGAATTTGAGCAGTTATGCAAAGAAGAGTGGGAAAATATTGCAAAGTCTAGTTATGCAAAGTTAGTAAATACATATCCCAACAGACTAAAGGTTGTAATTAAAGCAAAAGGTGGTTCAACAAAATACTGACACAAGGGGGTGATCCTTTTTCCAACTCAGTGTTTCTGTTTTGTTTTGTTTTTTTGTTGGTTTTTCTCTGGCATGTTGGTGTTATACCTATTATTTGGATGTTATACGTTTGGGTAATACTGCTTTAAGGGGTAAAAACATATGAAAAACTTTGTTTAAATAAAACAATAGTAATCAACAACATTAAATGTGATAGGTTTAGCTGATCTACTGTATATTACAAAAGTTTTATTAACTAACAAAATATATTGCAGCTTACCCATACTTAGATGTGGTGTCTGTATTATTGTCTTTACTTTAGGCTTTTTTCCTTTTGTTTATTCCTGGTGATCTGCTCAGTAAAACACCTCCTGTACTAGATTGCCCCCACTCTGGATGAAGGAGCACATGGGGCACCTTTGGACAACAGCATTGTCAGTCTAGGGAGAGGGGAGTGAAAGATGTACTAGCAGATGTAGATACACTAACAAAATCAAGACAAACTCTAGATCACACTACAGTTACACAAGCAGTTACAGCAACTGTTTTTTTCCTTTTGGGGTAAAGATTTACATACAGCGGGTATAGAAAAGAATCACCCCCTTTAAAGTAAAAACATTTTGTTGTTTTGCAGCCCGAAATGAAGACAGACACAGTTTTTGTTTTATCCAGCTGTATTTGCTCAGTGCAACTTATAACATCCAAGTGAAAGATATAACACAAACATGTCAGAAAAAAATTAAAAACAGAATCACAGAGTTTGAAAAAGGATCATCCCCTTCCTAAAAATGACTTGTAAACTCAATCAGTTGTAGCTAATCACCTTCTCAAAGGCACACAGAGCCATTTTACTTTCCACTGTGATCAGCTGTGATCATTTTTGATTAGCTCAGCATGAAAAGAACTTTCCTGGAGCATTTCAGTCCCTGGTAGAGCAACTAAAGCAAACAATCAACTATGGGTGCCATGGCACTGTCAAAAGATCTCCGGGATAAAGTTGTGGACAGGCACAAATGAGGAGATGGATACAAAAAAAATGTCAAACGTTTTATCAATGCCTAGAAGGGCAGTGAAGTCTATTATGAAGAAGTGGAAGGTATTTGGTACAACATAGACCCTCCCTGGATCAGGATTTTGCTCCAAACTGGATGAAAGAGCCAGGAGGAAACTGGTCAGAGAACTACCAAGAGGCCTACAGCAACTCTGAAGCAGTTGCAGGAATTTATGACAGAGAGTGGTCATTGTGTGCATGTGACAATAATATCACAAATTCTCCACAAATGTGGCTTGTGTGGCAGGGTTGCAAGAAAAAAACTCTCCTCAAGAAGGGCCACATGCAGTCATGATTAAGCTTTGCCAAAACACACCTTGAAGATTCTGTAGCCACATGGAAAAAGGTGTTATTGTCAGATGAGACTAAAACTGAATTGTTTGGCCTTAACACCAAACGATATGTCTGGCGGAAATCCAATACAGCTCACCATCCATATAACACCATTCCTACAGTAAAGCATTGAGGTGGTAATATCCTGTTATGGGAGTGTTTCTCTGCAGCAGGGACTGGAGCACTTGTCAGGATAGAAGGAAAATGGATGGAGCAAAATACTATAAAATTCTTAAGGAAAATCTGCTGCCCTCTGCCAGAAAGTTGTCAATGGGAAGACGGTTTACCTTCCAACATGACAATGACCCAAAGCACACAACAAAAATGACCACAGTCGTTGAAGGAGAAAAAGGTGAATGTCCTTGGATGGCTTAGTCAGAGTCCAGACTTTAAGTTTTGCTAAACCCAGGAGCCTGCAATTCATTATATCTGATCTCCCACAGTACAGGGAACATGGAAATCCAATTATTTTAGTAAATATAAACTACTAAATACTTTTTCTCATCAGCATTATATAGCAGTCTTGTCACTTCTATCAGTGCCTGGTTAAAGCTTGTAGGAGGAGTTTTCATACTGCACTGGCTGTCCTATCAGCATGCAGGACCCCTGACCCTCTGTTCGGACAGTGCTGATTGGTCCTGTGCTGACACATGCAATCTCTCAAGAAAAAAAAACTCTCAAGCAATACACACCAAACTGAGCATGTGCAGCCTGACTCCACTAACTCTTATTCGGACATGTTTTGGAGACAATGCGAGAAAGGGAGGATCTGTGCATACAGGATCAATTAGCATAGTATAACAAGCATGCTTTACAGCATATACAGACCGATTTCACTGTTGTGGGTTAAGTAACACTTTAAACTCCATTGAAAATCTGTGGAATGACTTGAAGACTGCAGTCCTCAAACGGTCACCATCACATTTAACTGAACTTGAGCAGTTATGCAAAGAAGAGTGGGCAAATATTGCAAAGTCTAGTTATGCAAAGTTAGTAAATACATATCCCAACAGACTAAAGGTTGTAATTAAAGCAAAAGGTGGTTCAACAAAATACTGACTCAAGGGGGTGATCCTTTTTCCAACTCAGTGTTTCTGTTTTGTTTTGTTTTTTTGTTGGTTTTTCTCTGGCATGTTGGTGTTATACCTATTATTTGGATGTTATACGTTTGGGTAATACTGCTTTAAGGGGTAAAAACATATTAAAAACTTTGTTTAAATAAAACAATAGTAATCAACAACATTAAATGTGATAGGTTTAGCTGATCTACTGTATATGACAAAAGTTTTATTGAATTCAGATTTTGATTGTGTAAAATGTAACAAATAACAGTGTGCTATATTAAAAATAAAAAAGATAAAAATGTTACATATACTATGTTATCAGGCACTACATAAAAATACTACAGGTGGTATGCTTCAGTGAATTGACCCCATAATATTAATAAAGGCACCACTTTACAAAAAATTATTTTCAGTTAAAATGGACTGTGTTTTAGTTTGTTCTGTGATACAGTAATGGCAGTAAGGCCCAGTTTACACTGGTACGACATACACTCCAACTTTGGGAGCACATGTCGCATAATGTGTATAAATCAATGATTCCCTATGGGAGCCGTCT
The DNA here is from genome assembly GCF_042186555.1 of Aquarana catesbeiana. Classification (NCBI taxonomy): domain Eukaryota; kingdom Metazoa; phylum Chordata; class Amphibia; order Anura; family Ranidae; genus Aquarana; species Aquarana catesbeiana. The sequence goes on from NC_133325.1 coordinate 464,602,583, forward strand.
TAACTGGTCCTACACAAGTCGGTCCGACTTTGAAAAAGGTTCCTGCACTACTTTGGTCTGACTTTGGTCCTACTTCAGCCCATTCAATATCATTGAAGTAGGATCAAAGTCGGATCCTTGTCATAACCATCTGATTGTGACATCCCACATCTGGAGGTCCCGCCCCTTGTGACACCACCACATGGGGCATGATGGGGCGGTGATGTCACAAGGGGATGGGGCCTCCGGATGATGTCACAGAGTGGCTACGCCCCATTCCTATATAAGTAATAGCACACGGTGGCCCCAGAATTACATCAGGAGAGAGTGTCGGGACAACATCGGAGGAAGAACAGAGGGAGAAGACAGTGGAGAGAGGAGACCTGGCAGAGACAGAATACAGCGCAGAGAGGAGAACTGAAGAGGGGGAGAAGACAGTGCAGCGAGGAGAAGAACCAGAGAGGGGGGGAAGACAGCGCGGAGAGGGGAAGAAGACATCAACGGAGGAGGGAGAAGAAATCAGAAGAGACACCGGAGCTGCTTTAATAAATTACTTTAAAAACCTATGTAGTGTTTTCATTCTTGACACTTTTTTTTGGGGTGAATGGGTAGGGGTACAATGTACCCCATACTCATTCACATAGGGTGGGGGCCCAGGATCTGGGGGCCCCCTTATTAAAGGGGGCTTCCAGATTCCGATAAGCCCCCCCGCAGACTCCGACAACCACTGGCAACCAGGGTTGTCTGGAAGAGGCCCTTGTCCTCATCAACATGGGGACAAGGTGCTTTGGGGTGGGGGGCACACCCCCCCCCCTGCCCCAAAGCACCCACACCCCCATGTTGAGGGCATGTGGCCTGGCATGGTTTAGGAGGAGGGGGGGCGTTCGCTCATCCCCACCCCCTTTCCTGACCTGCTGAGCTGCGTGTTCGCATAAGGGTCTGGTATGGATTTTGGGGGGACCCCACATCATTTTTTGGGCGTGGGGTTCCCCTTAAAATCCATACCAGACCAAAAAGCCTGGTACGGTCTTGGAGGGGAACCCCATGCCATTTTTCTTTTTTAATTTGGCGTGGAGTTTCCCCTAAAGGTCCATACCAGACACAAAGTGCCTGGCATTGCCGGGATCAAAGTCGAATCCGCGTTCATTGAAGTTGGATAGATGTTGCACTTCAAGTCGCAGGGCAAAGTCGGATCCACAGTTGTACGACTGTTGTGTCGTACCAGTATGAACCCAGCCTGAAAGGAATTTATATCACACTGGGATTGCTTTGATTGGTAAAAGGACAAGTCAGACTATCTCAAAGTTGGAGCAAAATCTTATCCTTTTCATTCAAGTCGTATGTAAGTAGGACCGATGTAGGACCAATGTTGTAAGGCAAAGTAGGATGACAGTCGTATAACAGTCGTGTCATACCAGTGTGAACCCGGCCTAAAAGAGATATTTACGATTTTGGTAGATGCTGAAGAGTTAAACCACCTGACAATTTCTTATATCCCTCACGGAGCCTATTAGTTTCATTTTTATGCTCAAGAGTGGAACATACCCCAGTATTTATAGCAAACATGGGAAACACACCATATCATGGGCAACTCTCCATGCCAGATTGATTTTCCAAAACCAAAACTATGAAAGGTTGTGAGAAACACCCTGCCCTAATATACCTACACCTAGAGAGCATTTAGTTTATTTCTCCAAAAATTTGGCAATTTGGTTGTGGCGATCACCATGCCACTTCTAATTTTGCATCATCAATAAAGACATAAAAGCTTAATTAGCACATTCCTAATTAGGCAGGGGAGAATCATCTCTTTTTACATCTTGACTCCCAGTTGATCAAAAATTCTCAGCAGGTTCAAATAGTGCAGTGGCATATTAGCAGTTCCGCCTAGCAGCACTAGGGTCAATGGTTCAAATCCCAACCACAGCACTACCTGCCTGGAGTTTGCATGTTCTCCCTGTGCCTGTGTGGGTATGCTCTCGGTACTCCAGTTTCTTCCCACACTCCAAAGACATGCTGGTAGGTTGATTGGCTCCAGTCTAAAGTGGGCCTAGTATGTGTATGAATGTGAGTTAGGGACCTTAGATTGTGAGCTCCTTAAAGGCAGGGACTAAAGTGAATGTAAAATATCCACTTGAAGACTGCAATTCATATATTTACATTGTGCTTTTCAAGTGGTATACAGAGATGATGCCTGCAGCTACAGGTATCATCTCATTTTTATTTATTTTTTTCTGTGGGTGTCCTGGCTTTTTTGTTAAAGTCTTCCTAGCACATAATTAGCTGATAGTTTTTTTTTTTTATAGGCACCGCCCGTAAGTGCCTCTCTGGGTTCTCTGTCCCACCGGAGAACCCGGAACTGAAGCCGGAGGTCCTGCCCCACTTACCATAGAGTGTTTTGAGGACCCCAATTAGCTCTATGGCATAGGAAACTGGAAACAGCCTATACTTTGTCACTTCCAGTTTTCTTAGATGTAAACAGCGCAATTTTTAAATTGTGAAAGCGTCTGATCACACTGATTTTGATGTGATTAGATGCTTTTAATGGCAGAGGAGACATCTTGGGTCTAATACCTGTCCTGCCTATTGCTGTTACAAGAGATTTTTCGATAAGCAAAAAAAAGTGATCCAAAAAAAATATATTAAAGAAAGTGTATAAACAGAAAAAAAACGTTGGTCCCATACGCATGTGTAAACAGTGATCGCATCACACATGTGCTGTATGTCAGAGCAAGAGCAATAATTCTAGCACGTGACCTTCTCTGTAACTCACCACTGCTAACCTGTAAGGGCTTTCAAATCGTCGCCTAAGGAGATGATTAAATACTGTAGTTTGGCACCATTCCTTGAACGTGGGCAATTTTAAGCGTAACATGTTAGGTATATGTTTACTCAGCGTAACACCATATTTTATATTTTGGCAAAAAATTGGGTATTATATTGTGCATTAAATGTATTTTTTCCCAAAGATTTGCTTTAGAAAATGCGCTGCGCTAATACAGTGTGACATAAAAAAAACACCATTTTATTCTCTAGGGCCTCTGCTAAAAATATATATAAATATCTATATACATAGATATAGATATATAGATATATCTATTTATCTATATCTATATATAGAGAGAGAGAGAGATCTCTCTCTCTCTCTCTCTCTCTCTCTCTCTCTCTCTCTCTCTCTCTCTCTCTCTCTCTCTCTCTTCTCTCTCTATAAGTGGGGTTATAAGTATTTTTGTAGCAAAAAAGCTGATTTTTACATGTAAACAAAAAGTATTAGAAAAGGCCTGGTCTAAAGTGGATATGCAGTATATATGTACAGCATATATGAACAGTGTTGCATAAATTGTCAGTGTTATATAAGTACCTTTAATAAATAATTGTGGTGTGAATAGGGGGGTGACAATTGAAATGCAAATTCTGATGCCCATTAAATATTTCAAGTTGGAACATGACCACCTCCAGCCCTTAGTCTAGCCACACACGAGTAGTTTTTTTTTTTTTTTTTTTTTTAGCAATTTTCACCACTGTCAACTAGCTTTAAGACCAAAGAAATTAACATCCCTGCCTTAAAAATATATTAACAGTTGGGGGTAGGTCATCTTGATTTGTTCAGTCATTTTTGTTAAAAATAGTTGGTTGAAAACTGCCATCTACTTGGTCAGCATAGGAGCTGACCTACACTATCTAACTTTTTCTAACTAGAACCTACAGTCTCTATTCTATTCTTTTATATTCACTTTATGCTTACAGGATGCATAAATATGACAGGACTAAACGTTGGGTGGGTATCAAATATTTATAAGACTACATCTCTCTCTTGTACCAGCAAATCCACACACATTAAGTGCAGACTTCACCACATCCAGAATTAATCCCGTTCTAGTGAGCCTGAAATGATTATTCAGCAGAAGGACTGGATCATAGGAAAGCACTTTTACAGGAAAACTTCCACACGTCCGTGACTTTGGCTCATGTATATAGCCATTATAACGATCTGGTCGTTATACAGAGAAAAACATACCCAGAAAGAACTAGTACATCAGCCAATGAGATACTGTAAATGTGTTTATATCCATCTTTACACATTATCTAGCATTATCAATGCTGTGACTGCATCTTCATAATGTGTTTTTTTCTTTTACATTTTTTATTGTTTTTTAAAGGCACATAAAAACAAGCAGCAAATTACTACAGCTAAGTGCCAATGTAACATTGTTCATCAAGCAATAAATAATAAACAAATAAACAATCTCCTCCCTCCTTCCACTCTAATGTCCCGTACACATGATCAGAAATTCCGCCAGCAAAACTCCGATGAGAGCTTTTTGTCGGAAAATGCGACTGTGTGTATGCTTCATCGGTCTTTTGCTGGAGGAATTCCAGCCAGCAAAAGATTGAGGGCATGTTCTCTTTTTTCCGGTTGGGAAAAGTTCCTATCCGAAAGTGCAATCGTCTGTGCAAATTCCAACGCGCAAAATTCCTACGCATGCTTGGAAACAATTCGACGCATGCTCGGAAGCATTGAATTTAATTTTCTCGGCTCATCGTAGTGTTGTATGTCACCGCGTTCTTGACGGTCGAAAGTTCATAGAACTCTTGTGTGACCGTGTGTATGCAAGGCAAGCTTAAGCGGAATTCCGTCGGAAAAACCATCCAAGTTTTTTCCGATGGAAAATCTGCTCGTGTGTATGGGGCATAAGTTAATTTTTTCAAAAATCATAGTTACTACACAACATTATTCACTTGACCTCTGGAAGGTTTTACCCCCTTCATGACCAGGGAATTTTTTGCTATTCAGCACTATGCTACTTTAACTGGAAATTGCGCGGTCATGCAACACTGTACACAAATTACTTTTATTTCATTTTTTTTACACAAATAGAGCCTTCTTTTGGTGGTATTTAAACACCACCAGTTTTTTTATATCTTTTGCTATATAAATGAAAAAATACCGAAAAATTATATTTTCTACTTTCTGTTATAAAACATATGCAATAAAATATTTTTTTCATAAAAATCCCACTAAGTGTATATTAACCAATAGCTGCCAAATCACGTACCTGTACATCATTGGCTTCAAGTGGTTGTACCGGAGTGGTGCCTGCAGCTGCTCAGTTGTTATTACAAGCAGCAGGAGGGGACTCCCCCCCCTCCCGCCACATACCGCTGCTTGGCCGAGAACTCCTGTCCCACTGGAAGACCCGAGCAACCAGCTGGCACATCCACCGCCAGCCAAAAACCCGAACAAAGCCGGAATTGGCTTCGATCAGGTCTCGAATGTGTTTGGTTTACTTGGGAGCCAACAGCGCCAGTTTTTAAAAATCTAAAGTATTCAAAAATGTCGATCTTGGCATTTTGAATATTTTCGAGTGCAGAGAAGGGGTTTAGGGTCTTATAGACCCCAGATCCCTCCATAAAGATTACCTGTCACTGTCTATTACTGTCACAAGGGATGTTTACATTCCTTGTGACAGCAATAAAAGTGATACAAAAAAACAATTTAAAGGGAAAGTGTAAATAATAAATACATTAAAGAAAGAAAGAAATAAATAAAGAAAGAAAGAAAATATTTTTTTAAAGCGCCCCATCCCTCCGTGCTCGTGTGTCAAAGCGAACGCATATGTAGGTCACGCCCGCAAATGTAAACAGTATTTAAACCACACATGTGATATATCGCCACGATCGTTAGAGCAAGAGCAATGATTCTAGTGCAAGACTTCCTCTGTTACTTTAAACAGGTAACCGTTAAAAAATTTTAAACATTGCCTATGGAGATTTTTAAGTACCGTAGTTTGTTGCCATTCCACGAGAGTGCGCATTTTTAAAGCATGACATATTAGGTATCTATTTACTCAGCATAACATCATCTTTCACCATATACAAAAAAAATTTTGCTAACTTTACTGTTTTTTTTTAATTCATTAAAGTGTATTTGAAAAAAAAAAATGTTTGAAAGACTGCTGCGCAAATACAGTGTGGCATAAAATAATTCAATTATCGCCATTTTATTCTCTAGGTTCTCTGCTAAAAAAATATATATAATGTTTGGGGGTTCTAAGTAATTTTTAAGCAGAAAATACTGATTTTAACTTGTAAGCAACAAATGTCAGAAAAAGGCCTGGTCTTCAAGTGGTTAATTGATTTGTGTGAGTTATAGCGTCTACAAACTATGTTATATATATATTTGAGAATTCATCAATCCTGATGTACCGACAGCCTATATCATTTCATGAGGCCCTTAAAATGCCAGAACAGTACAGATTTCCCCCAGGTATTTGAGGCATGGTGAGTTTTTCAAAGTTGAAAAATGAAAAAATGAACTAAAAAATGTTTTCACAATTTCTTTTTTTTTAAATACTGTCACCAGTACAGTGCAGCTTCATTATATAATTGGTGTGGAGGTGATTAGGGATACTGACTGGTGACAGACAGTATGTTTAAAAAAAAATTAAAACATTTTTATTACATTTTTATTCTTTTTTTAAGGTTTTTTTAACAACTTTTTTACATACTTTCATCAGAGTAGTTCAGTGACACCATAGTGACACTGTACTACTCGGGGGGGGGGGGGGGGGTGATTAGAGTTTTTTTTTTTTTCTTTTTTTACAGTTTGATTGCTGTTTACAGTGATGATCACTGTAACAGCAATGTTTTCAACTGTCAAGAATGGGTTACATTCATACCAACTGTGATTTACTATTATGTGCTGTGATTGGCCAACAGCTATCACATGGTACAGAGTGCTGTTATCGACCCACCAGGTACCATGTGATAGCTGTGGGCCAATCACAGCATCATTATAGGAGTCATAGGTATTATAAAAGAAATTCGTTCATAATAGATCTATTGACATTGTGATCATCTAATCAAAGCAGCGGTAGCCGCAATCCGCTCTATCCATTGGACACAGCAGTCGAGGGATGTACATGTATATGATCCAGCCTGCTGGTGCAGCCCTGCCGCAGTAAATGAACTGTCGCTCGGCTGCAACCAATTATAAATGACACACATTTAGGGGTTTATTTATCAATGTTTTTACCCCCCCAAAAAGTTGTTACATAAACCTCTCATTGTCAAATGATTAAACCTTTATAATGTTAGTTTCATAAAGATTTTATTAATTTTTAGTGATGTACAAAGAGGCCAGAAAGGCCATAGAACATGGTACAGCAGTGTACAATAATCCAAATAAGATACAGTAAAGGGGGTCAACCCATTCTTCAGGGTAAAAATCCAACAACTTAGAAAGGGTGCAGTGAGCCGAGTCGCTGGTACAATTATGGTAGCATCAATAGAGCAATTTCCCAGCATCAAGGGGGAGACAGAGTCCTTCACTGATCAATGAGCTTATGCAAAAAAGAGAACTAGAGAACTAGAGAGTGTACATATCCAGCAGAAATGTGAGTTGAGGAAGTTAATGAAAGAAAAAAGAGTGAGAGAAAAAAGGGGGCAAAGGAGGGGGAGGGGAATGGTGGAGAGGAAGGAGGACTGAGGGGTGGGAAGGAATGGGAGAGCAGGGGTAGGAGGGGAAGGGGGACTCCCATAAGGGCCATCTTGCTGACCTGAACTCCGACCCCTTCCCTGTCTTCATCAGTCAAGTCCACCACCAACAAGCCAGAAGGTAGATTTCCAGGTGTAGACATCACTGGAACCAAAGATCTTGAACATACCTTGAGAATGTTAAACCAAAAGGAACAGGTTTAGGGGGTTGGGAGCATTACACAAGAGTATTCTGCTGTCGATTGAAAATGGACCAAGAAGAACTAGGTGTTTGAGAATTTTGAGGGGTTATCCTGCAATATGACAATCGGTTCTTCAATGTCTGAGAGAATTGAGTACTGTCCGTGATACTTTTTTTATTTGCACTAACATACAATTTTTCAGGACAAGCTTTCGGGGTATGTCCCCTTCTTCAAGGTCCAAGCAGTACTGATTCACAAATTTTTTCGCAGAATGTTAAAAAAAAGAAAAGAGAAACAAACACATACTTTTTTTAACATTCTGCTAAAAAATTTGTGAATCATTACTGCTTGGACCTTGAAAAAGGGGACCCCGTAAGCTTGTCCTGAAAAATTGTATGTTAATGCAAATTAAAAAAGTATCACGGACAGTACTCAATTTTCTCTGTCACAATTGCACTAATACAGCTACAATCACCTCAAGTTCTTCAATGTTTGTAATTCTTTGGAGATTGCTAAACCAGTCTCAAGGTGCTGAAGCCAGACTGGAACCCCAAAACATGGGAAGCATTTACCTTGTGTATCGCAAAGGATTTAAGATACAAAGAAAAAAAGGGGCAAATCACTAGATCGGACTTTAGAGGCAAGATGGACCACATTATTTATATAACATTTTATTCATAAACAAAAAGTATAAAAACAGTATACACAAAACAAGGACAAGTGTCCCCTAAAAGAATATGTATGACATTTATGCAATATATGGCCACCAAGGGCCAAAAACTTTAAATATGTTTTTGTTGTTACATGGTATAGAGTGAGTAGGCCCCTGTGAGTCAACGCGTTTCACTGGTCAACTTCCTCAGGACACACAAAAGGGAGAAGAGAAAAACAGGCCTCACTATACAAATAGAAAGGTTACATGAATGTTAATCACATTTCATTACATATTCGTTGCAAACAAAATTATATATATTATTATAGACAGATCATAAACAATATAGCCAAGCATACTTATATTCACCTCCCCTGGATGTAAATACACATGAGGGTGTAGTCTCTTAGTAAGATACAATTTCTGGGACAAAGAGGTATGGTGTAAGGGGAACTGGTCTATGGTAAAATCTGACATATAGGTAGAAACTAGGGAGAACAAGCAGTTGACATCAGTCCAGATTAGAGGGCTGGCCACTTCCACCAGATGTGTAGAAGCGTACCTGGTTAAGTGCCACACCTCAAACATAAGTTGGATGTGGAGGGAAAAAATTTGTGTAGTAGTGTTCGTGGTTTGTGTTTATTTGGTTGTGTTTAATTTGTGTTAATTTTCTTGGATTGCAACATTCAAAAAGCCCTTGTGGGCAAAGGTATGTATACGTTCCCAAGCTTCCTCTGATAGTTCAAGGGAAAGGTTCTTCTCTCAGGATTGGCATGCTTTCCCAGCTTTCGGTGAATGGTCATTGAAAAAAAGTGAATATATTAATGAAATCAAATGTTGTTGAGGTGCATCTCTGAAGCATAAGGATTTGAAAGGGTTCAGTGGTCTTTACCACAGAGAGATCCTCTCTCGGCCCAAGAGAAAATGCTGCAGTTGAATATGTGACCAGAATGAGAAAGAGTGTCCTGGCATATGGGAGGCCAAAGTGTCAGCCTACCACGCTTAAAAAAATGTTTGTCCTGCATACGCTGGTGGGGTCATACCCCTGAGAGGAACCGACTGGACATCCCTGGATAAACCATTATAAATGTAAATGGCTGTGTATTGAAGTATTTTATATGATAATTCTGTAAACTATCAAGTAGTGACTGACTGAGAGACATGGGCTATATTGCTGTGAGTGCAGGCAGATGCCATCTACTTTCTCCACTGTACGCGGCTCTCGTCTGCAGCTGCATTGTAGTTGGAGGGGAAGTCAAAAGGAACACGGTTCCCTGGGTCACTGGGGAAGCTATCCAATTGGGTACTGCTGCCCCATGCGACTCTGTAAGCCATCTCGGGTCAGGCAGAGCCTATTTAAGGCCCTGACTCCCAGGCTTGGTGCGCATTTTTGCATGTGGGTAGTATAGGGACAGGTCACCCATTTGGTAGAGACAGTGATTAGCGGTAGAGAGAGGTTTCAGAAGAGTAGAGAAAGGATAGGGACACACCATCCTTCCTGGAAACCTCCTAATTTGGGTACGGACCGGCCACACCTCATTTCACCCCTCAAGACAGATGCTGTTGGCACATCTGAGACCTGCTTGTCTACATCGCTGTTACATTCTGTGAGTGTTCCTGGTCGGGCTTGTTTTGAATTATTGAACTTTGACATTAAAGTTCTGTTCCCTGCAACTGGACTCCAAGTGTTAACCGCTGCCACACTACGCTGCACTTCCCCACATGTGTACTGTCAATGGAGCTGCAGACATATAGATCCCACAAAAATCAGCTTCACTGACTGACAGACATGGGATCTGATGCCTGTGTGTACTGCCAGCCTGTCAGTGAAGAGGCAGATATATCAATCAAAATTCAGATTCACTGGCTGGCATACCTGGGTTGTGGTGTCTGTGTACATATATATCCCCACAAAAAAAGAGCTTCACTGACTGACAGACATGGGCTATGGTGCCTGTGTGCACTCCCAGCCTGTCAGTAAGGAAGAAGACTTATGTAACCAATAAAATTCAGCTTTACTGAGACATATGGGTTCTTGTACCTGAGTGGACTACCAATGCAGTCTGTCGGTGAGAAGTCATCTGCATATAAGGGCTGTGCGTGCGAGGTGAAAGGGCGCAGTCATGGGGTGAAGCCCCAGTTTACCGTAACAGCCTGCCATTGGCATACACAGCGAGCCCTGAGGTGAGGTGAAAGCAGGGCAGCCATTAGAAACTTTGGGGCCCTTTACACAGCCTTAGGCCTAGGCTTGACCACCAACATTCCCCAGGGACTGCCCACTGGCTGTCCCACGGAATCCACCCACTGGCCATCCCTTCGGTATACCAACTTTTTTACACTCTTACAACTTAATATATGAAAATGAAAAGTGTATTCTAAGTCATTAATTCTTTTAAGTAAATAAGGAATTATATTCTGGGCAAAAAATATGAAGCCTGCCACCAAGATGACAAGGTAGACTCTTTTGAGCAGGACCCTACACTAACACTAACTGCAATACCTTTTCAAAGAGAGAGCTCAATTCAGCAAATAGACACCCCCATATATTCAGCAAAGAGACAGCCCGATCCAGAAAAGAGACATCCCCATATATTCAGCAAAGATACATACCCATTTATTCAGCAAATTGACATCCCCATATATTAAGCAAAGAGACAACCCAATCCATCAAAGAGACATTCCAATATATCCAGCAAAGAGACAGCCCAATCCAGCAAAGAGACATCCCCATATAGCAAAGAGACAGCCCCATCCAGCAAAGACATCCCCATATACTCATTCATTCAGTGACTTCTCATCACTGGACTCCTCACCTGTGGAGGAGCCGTTAAACCAGGGTTATTAAATTAAAAAGTTCCTTTTACAGCCTTGCACCCCCATCCCCTTCACAACCCCCCTTTCTTGCACTCCAGGCCCTTTTACAGCCCCCCCTTTCCTTGCACCTTTATCCCTTTCACAGCCCTCCTTTCTTGCACCCCTGTCCCCTTCACAGCAGGGAGGAGAGGGGAGGAGGGAAGAAAGGATGATACAACCCAGGCTGCTTAGCGGTGGAGCCGCGGTCCAAATAGGACTGTCATTCATGGACCGCAGTCCACCAGTCAGGGCAGCCATCAGAAATTTGTACAAAGTATTTGAGTGAAGTCCAGGACAGGAGACTCACATGGGGCCCCGGGCAGTGCATGAATGTCAGTATGCCCCTGAACCCGGGCCCCTCAGGATGCCGGGGCCCCCTACATGTGTATGAACTGTCCCCCCGTTGGTGGCCCTGGGTGGAAGAGCACAGCCGCACAGATTTTAGAGATTGCAAATTGTAGAGATTGTCAAAGCACTGACAATAAAGTTGCCTGTAAGACTATACTATGGATATCTAAAAAAAGGTACTGCTTCTATTTTGCTGGAGCTATACAGGCACCATATACATTTTTCTTACTGTCTATGTCTATTGCAATGTTTTATCATTTTTTTTTATTTTTTCAAAGTACGGTGAATTAATTCTGGATATACAATGTAATAAAACAAAGATGCGGCCCACTTCCCAGCATGTCACCGGATAGTTGTTTTATGTATTTTGTCTGTAAGACTTGTGAAAAAAGGCTGCTTTTTGGTTTCTATAACCTTAGTTCTCAACATATACAGTGAGTGAAAATGAAATGTTGATCACATAGTTGCAGACTACAGTGCAGTAAAGATCTGACAGTTGACACTTGAATTTGCTACACACTTGAGGTCTTCAGTAACACTGAGCGAGTCTGGGCTTTACAAACAGTAAAAAAAATTAAAAAACAATAATAATAATCTATCGGGGTCCTAACCAGTTCCTACTCTAAGCAACACTTTAAAAAATGTTGGTTTTACACACATTTTAAAGGAAATAGTTATGTAAGAAACAAATGAGGGTTTTCCAGTCTGTAGGCTGCATATTATCACTGGAGCAGCGAAGTACCTATTTAGCTATACTGCGTGTCATGGCTCCCTAGGACTAGTATACTAGTTATTCTTCCTGTTTTAATAACATAGGAGAAATTCAAAAGCCTTGGGTAGATTTCCATAACAGAAAAATTAAATGCTTTACAGAAGAATTACAGGGAAAAAAAGTAGACATTTGCTATTTACCTAGTATATTACCTCTAATGATGGATGTTTCATGTAAAGATACTGCAGCATTAAATAAAACTCATACTTTCATTCATCCCTGCAACTACTGGAATCACCAAATTTGCCGTAAATCACAGTTCCATTAAGGCTGCATTCACACCTGAGCGTAGCGACTTTGTGCATTTTTCGGCAATTTTTTGCATGTTTTTAATGCACGATTTTGGCGTGTTTTTCTGTGCGACTTGCACGTTTTTATACAGCATTTTTTAGCTTTTTATTAGCCAATAGAGAAAACTGTTATCTGTTGCATCATGTTTTGCTAGGTATTTCAGCTTTTTTAGCTTTTCTATTAGCTTTTATTTCTTTTTTCTTATTTTTCATTTATTATTATACATTTTTACAGTAGGGTAAGGGGTTAGAGTTAAGGTTAGGTTAGGGTTAGGATTAGGGGTTAGGTTTATTTATTTATTTTTTGTTAGGGTTTGGGTGTTAAAGTAGATGTAAACCCGATTCATGAAATTTGAGCTGAGCACATATATCTGCAGTGTTTTCTTATCTCTCTTCAAAGCACTATGTCCCATATTTTTCTTCTACTCAGTTTCTCTGTCAGCCTGATAACTTTTGACAAGTTCACCGAGATGGCAACCTGAAATTTGTGTCGTGGAAGGCTGCTATAAATAGATTAGAAGATAGCTTGCCATCTCACAGCAGAGATCTGCACATTACTTCCTTCCTTTGCCAATGTAGAGTGGGGGTGTGTGCCTTTCCTCCAATCAGCTGCCTTGGCTATATGTCAATAATCCACTTTAGCACACTTCTATGTTGAAATACTATACTGTTTGCCTGCTGTTCAACCATACTCTCGGATCTTCGTTTTACTATAGAATGACGTCCACATGTCCAAGTCTCTCTTTAGGTGTATGGTCTCGCTCAGCAGCAATTTTACTGAGTATATATGTAATTAGATTTGTTGTGGCTTTTTATGCAAATGCATATTTTTATATGCTTTTTCAATAAATATTTTTGTAATTAATTTTGTGCGACTGTGCCTAAAAAGTCCAAAGTCCCTCCCCCGTAGCTATACAAAAATAATCCACTCCCAGTGCTGACCAGGAAGAGAAAATCTGTAACACAAAGAGCACTTTCTAAAGGATATATACAGCTGAAGACAGCAGATATACTGTCAGCCGAAGCTTCTAGGCCAGTGGTTCTCAACTCCTGTCCTCAGGACCCACTAACAGACCAGGTTTGCAAGATTACTGAAATACTCCACAGGTGATATCATTTTCTGCTCAGTGATTGCAGTATTCTAGTCTGCATCTCCCCAAGGTAATACTTAAAATCTGGCCTGTTAGTGGGTCCCGAGGACAGGAGTTGAGAACCACTGTCCTAGGCAAAGGCAGATACGCATGTGCAGACGTGCATCTGCAGGTGCCTGTCTTGCTGGGCATAGGCTAATGCCTATGCGCATGCACTAAAATGCATGAGCACATTAGCCATTAATGCTGGCAACAAATGGCCTATATAAGGGCAGCAGCTGCACTAGGTCATTGCTGTCTGATCTGCAGCGTTACCTGTTCTTGTGATCTCTGCTTGATTCCTGTGTTTGACCCGGCTTATCCTGACCACGCTTGCTCTCCTCCTATCCTGACCTAGGCTTGCCTTAAATACTTTGTTATATTTTCCATCTGCCTAATATCCTGTTGCCAACCTCTGCCTGCACCTTGACCATTCTCTAGCTACTGTTTATGCTTATACCTGATCCTCCATTGCTAACCTGGCTTGTCTGACTCTGCATCCAGTTATCCATCTGTCCTGCTCTGCATAGTGCCTGGTGACACTGGTCCTCTATCTGCTCTGTGCCTGCATCTGCTGTTCATGTTGCCATCCACTGCTTCAGCCATCCAGCCCAGCTCAGGTGACACACACTTTTGCAACCAACAGAAGATTTTTGCGACCCTATATCATATTTATTGGTCATGCCCTAAAATAGTCCCGTTCTGGACGGAAGTTCAATTACTATTGACTCGCTTGTTGGGGGTACAGGTGCCCTGGTCTCCGAAATTATTTCTTCTTGGGGTATCTGGGTTGAATATACCTCGCCACTCTAGGAAACTGATGGGCCATGTAATCACGGCGGCGAGGTGCCTAGTTGCCCTGGGATGGAAAAAACAGACCCCTCCCACTCAAACAGATCTTTACACCAGAATAAAGGATATAGAGCTCATGGAAAAAATGACAGCCCGTTTACAAGATAGACTGGAAATACATGACAAAGTCTGGGAGGACTGGCAAAGGCGGGAGGACCCACCCTAGGCTGGCGACAGAGCCCCCCTCCTCCCCTCATCCCCTCTCCTTCCTATATTCTCCTTTTTCCTACTTTCTCTTTCTAATATCCTCTTCTTTATTGTTGGACTATGTCCAGTACAAAATAGAAATCTGTTGGTTGACGAATTTTGCGGATGAAGAAATTATTACATCTTTACTTTATCTAGATGAATATATCCTAGTGCCTACTGAATATCAGTTTGAATGTCCACCAATTGTACTCTGTACTGAGCAAACTACAATTCTTTTGTATTTTTATATACCTGTGACCAATAAAAATTGTTATTTGAAAAAAAAAGAAGATTTTTGCAGGCATTTTGAGACCACTGTCATGACACTAGTGGCCCTTGAGCCGGGGCTGTACGAGAGGTCTCCCCATGTCAGGCTCTGCTATGAGGCATGTGACATATACATGTTAAACTTATGTAGGGAGATTTGTTTCATCCCTGTGTATCATCTGAGGCTGTACACTTCACTGGGTATATGTGAGAGTTTACACCCACTTTCATACTACTACTACTAATACCAATAATACTAATAATAATAATAATAATAATAATAATAATAATAATAATAATAATAATAATGATAAATTAATACATAAATGTAAAATAAATACACAAATAAATACAAATCATAAATAAATAATAAATTAAGTCAATAAATGAATACTAAGTAATAATAAAAAAATAATTAACCCCTAACCTTAACCTCTAACCCTTAAATAAAATAAAATTTAATAATAATAATAATAAATAACTAAACACCCTAGCCCTAACACAAAATAAATAAATAAATAAATTATTACTATTTTTTTCCAGGTTTGGGTGTTCATTTATTATTATTTTATTATTATTATTATTATTATTATTATTAATAATAATTGATTTAATATTTTTTAAGGTTAGGGGTTAATTATAATTTATTTATGTATTATTACATATTATTAATGTATTTTATTTTATTTATTTATAAAGATTTTTGGTTATTTGTGTATTTATTTTACATTTATTTATTCATATATTATTACTATTTTATTTATTTATTTATTTATTTTATTTGAGCAGAACATCGCGCAAAAACACATGACAAAATGCATGAATGAACTAAAAAATGCACGAAAGGCACTTTTCCATTAATTTCTATGGTAAAAAAATGCACCAAAAATGCTCAAATCTGCCTGAATCGAGCTACAAAAAAATGCTCCAGAACTTTTAGAGCTTCAGGCGTTTGGCAACTTGAAGTGGAGATGTGAACCATCTCCATAGAGAATAATAGATTTTTTCTCCTCCAGCGTTTTGGAGCTTCGAGCTTCAAGCTACAAAATGCACAGGGGGGAAGAATGGGTCCTAAGGCTGCATTCACACCAAGCAGGATCAGGCCCAATAAACCGAGGTGTCAATTTCAGTGAGGGAACATGGAGTCGGAGGTTGCGAGATGACAGCCAGACCCTGTCCCCAACATGGTAGGAAGGCACAGGCAGGCGTCTGTGGTCTGCATGGAGTCTGTACCCATCATTGGCATGTCGCAAGGACTCCTGGATTTGTACCCAAGTGGAACAAAGACCACGGAGATGCTCCTCTAACGCAGGAATGCTCTGAGGATCAAATGAGTCAGGCAACATGGATGGTTGGAAACCATAGTTTGCCATAAACGGGGAAAATCAGGAAGCAGAATTCATGGCACTATTGTGAGCAAACTCCACCCAAGGTAAGAGGTCTGACCAGTTCTTATGATGGTCAGAAATATAGCAATGTAGAAACTGCTCCAATAATTGGTTGGCACGTTCTGCGGCCCCATTAGATTGAGGGTGATACGCAAAACAAAGCAAGCTGAATTCCCAACTGTGCACAAAAGGCTCGCTAGAATCGGGACACAATGTGACTACCCCTGTCTGAGACGATCACCTTGGGTAGCCCATGTAAGCGAAAGATCTCCCGAGCAAAAAATGGAAGCCAGTTCCTTAGATGTGGGCAACTTCTAAAGTGGAATGCAATGAGACATTTTCGAGAACTGATCAACCACCATAAGGATAACTGTGTTGCCCAAGGCCTCTCTCCATTGGGTATAGGTTGTAGGAGGCCCACTGGAAGATGTGGTGGTGTCTTACTCTGTGCACACACAGAACAAGCAGCTACGAAGACGGCTACATCAGCACATAGACTAGGCCACCAGAATTGTTGAGAAATGGCCCAAAACAGTTGATACTTCCCTGGGTGACCAGCAGCCTTGGGAGAATGGTAAGTCTGGAGCACAGCAGTACGGAGACTCTCTGGGACAAAGCAGCGGTCACAAGGTTTCTCAGGAGGAGCATGGATCTGAGCAGCAAGAATCTTGTCACCCAAAGGAGCAGTGAGGCAGTGAGACTGGTGCGAACCGTAGCCAAAATACAATCAGGAGGAATCACTGGAACAGGAACCGATTCCAACTTGGAAGTGGAGGAAAATTGTCATGAAAAAGCATCAGCCCTTACATTCTTAGTACTGGGTAAGAATGAGACTATGTAATTGAAGCTTGACAAGAAAAGAGTCCATCGCGCCCTTCTGGGGGAGAGGCGTTTAGGCTCAGACATGAATGTGACATTCTTATAGTCAGTAAGTATGAGAACTGGCACAGTGGTACCTTCGAGGAGATGCCTCCATACCTTAAGGGCTAAAATGATCGCCAACAACTCTCTGTCGCCAATCTTGTAATTGCATTCAGCAGGT
Organism: Aquarana catesbeiana; assembly: GCF_042186555.1. Classification (NCBI taxonomy): domain Eukaryota; kingdom Metazoa; phylum Chordata; class Amphibia; order Anura; family Ranidae; genus Aquarana; species Aquarana catesbeiana. The sequence goes on from NC_133325.1 coordinate 464,620,024, forward strand.
GACAATTTCTTGGAAAAGTAGCATCGCGCTCTCAGAGGTAGGACGTTAATATAGAAGGGTGCCAACTCCAGTCTCAGAAGCATCAACCTCAAGGATAAAGGGTAACGTAGGATCAGGATGTGCCAACACAGGAGCAGAAACAGGCTCTCAAAGGCCTTAATGGAGTCCGGAGACCAACTCCTTTCTGGTCATATCCGTCTGGGGTTTGACCAGGGATGAGAAGTTACGAATAAACTTCCGATAATAATTGGCAAAGCCAAGAAGACGTTGCAGAGAACGTGTGCCCACGGGTCAGGGCCACTGTTGGACTGCAGAAAGTTTCTCTTGGTCCATCGAAAAACCAGCAGTGGAAAGGACATAACCCAAGAATTTAACCTGTTCGTGATGGAAACTCACACTTCTCCAATTTACAAGAGATTGTCTTCTCTCAGCTTCTGAAGCACACGTCAGACTTCTGTATGGTGGCTCTCTAGGGACTTATATGAGGATATCTAGGGAAAATATGAGGATATCACCGAGATAAACCACCACATATAGCTGCAACAAATCTCGGAGGACATTGTTGATAAATTCCTATAAAACTGCCAGGGTGTTGCAAAGGCTAAATGGCATTACGAGGTACTCATAATGGCCTGTTCTGGTATTAATTCGCTCTCCTTGATCCTCACAAGATTGTATGCCCCTCTCAAATCAAGCTTTGTGAAAACAGTTGCTCCCTAGAGGCGGTCAAATAACTCTGTAATCAACGGAATTGGATAAGCATTCTTGATCATGAAACGATTGAGACTCCTATAATCCATACAAGGTCTCAGTTCACCACTCTTCTTCATAAAGAAGAAACCAGCACCAGCAGGAGACGAGGACTTGTGGATGAATCCTCGAGAAAGTGCGTCTGCAACATTCTCTTCCATGGCCTTATCCTCCGAGACTGACAAAGGGTAAACCCAGCCCTGAGAGGGTATGGCACCAGGTTGAAGGTCAATTGCGCAATAATATGACCGGTGTGGAGGCAAACTACGGGCTTGACCTTTGTCAAAGACATCGCTAAAATCGCGGTACTCCTCCGGCAGGGAGGAGAGTGAAGAGGTGCACAGGACCTTAGCCACCTTCTGAAAACATGTCTTGTTGCATTGTGGCAACCAGGAAAGGACCTCAGAACGAAGCTAATCAAAAGAGGGGTTGTGTCTCTGAAACCAAGGATAACCAATAACCACCGGAAAATTAGGTGAGGAAATGACTTGGAATTGGATTATCTCATGGTGAAGAACCCCTACGGTCATGGACAATGGAACAGTCTCATGAGTCACATGGGCAAGCTGTAAAGGTCTTCCATCAAGAGCCTCAATGGCAAGTGAAGTGGCATGAAGCTGCAAACCTACTTAGCTTCTGTCCATGGGAAACGCCTGGGGCAGCATCTCAAAGTATATCTCAACCTGGTTGAGAAACCCTCTGCATTGGACTGGATCACCCCCAAATCGCTGGGGAAGTGGAACGGAACCAGACAAACCTCTTATAGAGGAAATACTCGAGGCGGGTGCCTGCACAGAGACTGGAGCAGCAGCAGGGACGGCCTGCAACACAGGTTGTACCGGAGCAGCCACAGTGGGAGATTCCAGGTGAGCCGTGCTATTCAAGTGCATCTATAATGCCATGGCAAACTGATATTACCAACAAGTGGATTGACTGCAACTTCTGAATTCATGGCCTTCGGCTACTGTCAGAAACCATGAATCAGACTGAGACAGAAGTGCAGTAAAAATCACACTAGTTTAATAATAATAGTAAAAGGTAAACAGACCAAATGTAGTCATAACATAGTCAAAGTTCGATAACTGGAAAGTATAGTCAGACAAGCCAAGACGTCAGGGAGCCAGGCATCAGCATAGGACAAGCCAGGAAATCAGGAAACCAGAGAATCAGCGTAGTGAAATAGCAAGCAGGATCAGGAACCAGAAGGGACATCAGCCAAGCAAGTCTTTCACAGGTACACAGAAGAGAGTCTCTGATATGTTGACCAGGCGAAGGCAGAGAGGATCTGGACTGAACAGCTTAAGTAGCCAGCAGGACTGACAAGCAGGATATCATCACCAGGTGAGTCACTGTGGAAAGATTAGAGCTGGCAATTAACCGACAGCTAAGCGGCCTGCTCTGACCCCAGCCCTGACATGAAACCACCCAGGTGTGTTGCAACAGCGAATGAATATTCGCTGCTGTAACACTGATCTTCCTCCCAGACAATAGGGAAGCGGGTCTGATACCCGTCACCTGATTGGTTGAAAGGACAGGTGATCCTATTGGACACCTAAGAGGAGGGGAGGAGATGCACAGTGGAAGCGAGGAGGAGAAAAGCCGATGCCAGGATGCCCGTTCCCCGACGATGTCTGGATGCTGATCCTCACCACCACTCCTCAAATGCCTGATCCCCGCTGCTGCTCCTCGGATGCCCACCAATGCCCGCCGCCTAGATGGGGCAAGTGTTGGTGGACCAACCAGCAGACAGCGGGTGGGTGAGGGGGGGTTGAGTTGCCACGGGGTGGGGGATTTCAGTTGTTTGCTGCCCCCCAAACAAAAAACCACCAGCCGCCACTGGTCCTTAGTGTCCATGAGAGGCAGAGTCCATGATTGGTAAATAATCCACCAGAGGTAGCACCAGTTCATAAAGTCCATGTTTGGCAAAGATCCCTAAAAGGCTATAAGCTTATCCTTGGCAGTTAGTAGTCGTCAGGCTCCCAGTACCTCAGGCAGGGAGCTCCGAGTGCACAACCCCCCAGCATAACAGCCTTCATCTTGTCAGTATTTCTAGCAGCTCTCTTGGAGCACTGAGGGTCCCCTTTTTATGTGGATCTGGGGAAAATTGGTGGGAAAATCTAGCCAATCAATCCCTCAGATCCCCCACACATCTACATTGTAACATTTTTACAGGAAAGACTGCAGACATGACCCAGATAACTACAGAACATGAGTCAGCACAGAAAAAAACATTAACCATTCTGTAGGTACCTGCCTACACACAGACAAACCCTCCATCATTATAGGTAATATATTGGTACAGAGCAAATTTGTATTTATATATGATTGACTTATGTGAAATTATTTTTTTTTTCAAGTTCATAGCACCTGTCTTTTCACTTTTTCTTAACTCTATGATAAATGTGTGTCAACCTAGCTGCTGCAGTGTAAGAAACTGCAGAGCCGGACCAGCCTTTAATTATTATGTATTGTATTGGCCAATGCACCAGCCATAGCAACAGCAGTCTTTTCAACCCAGGCTGATGCAGGTATACTATATTATCATCATGTTTTAAAGTACAAGCCTATAAGTCTGAACTTTGCAGTGATATTGATTTCCTGACAGTGAAGATTAACTGTTCTAAATCTTACAGAATCATTTCATAGCTATCAATCCAGTTTAAGTCAAAAACTCTATTACCAGTGTACTGACTTCCATCATAATATTTAAGATCCAAATTACCAGGGAATATTTTAAAATGATAATTGTGATACAACATAATAAAATATTCTGTATAAACAGGTATTTAATTATGAATACTGTTAACCCGTTTGTATCCCTTTTACTGTTTATAGGCACAAGGGTTTAACCCTTTCGTGACCAGCAGTCATTGAAACCTAAATGTCCAGACCAAATTTAGCAGAGTCAGAATGCTTGACTATAACTCAATGACTAATTTGTTGGTTTTACAGCGAAGTCTAACAACTAAGAACGTGCGCAGGTGCTCAGCTGTAGTTCCTTTCTGTAAGGTTGATTAATGTTTTCATGGCTTGGGGCATTATGCATGAGAAATTAAAAAGATGTATTGCAGTAGAAGTGGTGAAAATTCACTTTGCAAAGAATGCCCAATCACATGTAAGGAAAATAAAACAAAACTGTATTTTTACTTGCACATCATTGGATGATGGAAATCAACACAGCTTCATTTAATAAAGTAAAATGCCAGGTTTCATGTCACTTTAAATAGTTAATTTGAGTCAAGCTGGCTCAAACAAAGTATTTCTATTTGAAAATAATGCAGACGCTTAGTGGGCTATAATGTACTCTAGTAGCATTAGCTACATACAGTAAGCCTCGATTCACACATGGGCAACACGACTTCAGCGCGACTTTGCAGGGCGACTTCAACGCGACTTGTAGCGATTTACAACATGACTTCAAGTCGCCCCCAGTATAGGCGACTTTGCCTGTGGCCAATCAGAGCTAATCAGCTCTTGTGACATAATTCTTGTTCCTGTTCTCTTCCTGGTTCCAATGTTTCATAGTTTGTTATATAATTTTGCAAAAGGTTAATTTTTCTCATTCAAAAAGATTCGCTGATGAGGCTGCACTGATGGGCACTGATGGGCTGCACTGATGGACATTGATGGGCACAGATAAGGCGAGATTGAAGGGCACAGATAAGGCGACACTTATAGGAACAGATAAGGCGGCACTGATGGGCACTGATAAGACGGCACTGATGGTTGGCACTCATGAGTGGCACTGATGGTGGCATTAATGGGTGTCACTGATGGGCAATGATAGGTGGCTGTCACTGATGGGCAATGATAGCTGGCTGTCACTGATAGGCACTGATAGGTGGCACTGTGAGGTGACACTGTAGGCACGGATGGGTGGTATTGTGGGCACTGGTAGGTGGCTCTGGTGGGCACTGGTATTTGTCTTCACGATTTTGAACGATGTCCCTCTCGCCTCCGCTGGTGATCTGGCTGACAGCTGATCACGTGGTAAGCGGTCCAATCTGTGATCAGCTGAGTCTCATAGACTCGCTGATGACAGAGTGCGCCTCGTGCGCCCTGCAGGGGGCATGCAGGCCGCTCAAGCATGGGAGGATGTCCAGGGATGTCCTCCCGGCAATTGGCGTCTGCGTGTAGCCGTCTTTCAGCTATAGCGCGGACGGCCAGGAAGTGGTTAAAGAGGGGGGCCCATCAAAAAAATAAATTAAAAGTCAGCAGCTACAAATACTGCAGCTGCTGACTTTTAATTGGACACTTACCTGTCACTGGGTCCAGCGATGCGGGGGATCGAAGCTCCGCTCGTCTCCCCCTCCGTTCGGCGGCGCCAGCATTGCAACTGTGGGCGTCGGGCTGTGGCTTCACAGCCTGGCACCCACTGCGCATGCGCGAGTGGCGCCGAGCGCCGTGATTGGCCGCTCAGTCACCTGGGACCTGTAATGGATCCCAGATGATTGACAAGAGGGAGGGAGCAGAGCTGAGCCCTTCCTGTGCCGAGGGGGAAGTGATGTCACCAGCCCAGGCACTGAAAGAGGCAGACTAAGAGGGACCCCCTAGCAACAGGCATTTAGAGGTGAGTAAAAAAAAAATATATATATCCAAATTTTTTTTGTATTTTTTTTTAGGATTTTTCATGTAGTTTTTTTTTTTGGGTGGAACACCACTTTAACTACACTTTTATTTATATATTTGTTTTTTACTCCGTATCTTTTAATAGATAAAGTCTTTCTGAGCCCCAAATCTTAGATATCTGTTTTTTTATCATTGGCCCTAGAGAATAGGGGTTAATGTGTGTGTTTCAATATAGTAAATTACCTCCTTTTTTGTTAACAGTTTTGACTAATTGCTTGGTCTGCTTTCCATCCATCTGGAGCGACAGAACACATCATTTCGGAGGAGTATCTCACCTACTGAAAGACTGATTATTACACTAAGGTAATCTATATTTTATTGGATGCACAACATTAGCACAACAGTAGCTGTGCTTCTCCAATGGGTCACATGAGTGCAATTCTTTTGTACTCCTGTGACCCCTTTTCAGCATACAGTGGTCAGAAGTCGGCTCTGCGCTGACATCACGAAGATCAGTTCAGGCAGCGCATCATCTTGACTTCCAAACTTCTTTATCCACCAGCTGCCTGAACTCCTCTTAGCAAGTGGTTCCATGCTACTCCGCAGTTTAGCGCTACTAGGAGTGTGGAGGAGCAGAGCAGCAGACCTGCTGACTGAAAGTCAGCAGCTCTCTGCTAAGGGAGGGTAGAGAACAGAGCCATCGACAATGTTTGTTGACTCAGTTCTGTGTGAAGAAGCGGCAGTGGACAGATGCAACATCGGTGCGATGCTGCATCCACCTAGCTAATTGTCATTCTTCCAAAAAACAAAAAAGTAATGTGAAACATATATTGCAGAATGTAGCACACAAACATCCATAGAATTTAGTAAAACATTTTAATATAACAATAATGAAAGAATAATAAACTTTTTACAATAATCAAAAAATAATAAACCTTTTTTAATTTTTACATAGTATCTGCAAAGAATAATAAACTTTTTTTTAATTTTACATATTATCTGTATACATATTATCTGTATAATCAAAGAATAAGAACCATTTTGTAAATTGTAATAATAACTCATAATTGCTGATACAAGGGTTGATACTCAGAATGGGAGGTCGCACTGCTGGTGGAAGGGCTTTGGGATTGTGTTCCTTGGAAACATGGTGCACCAATGGTGGAGGGAATCGGGGACGGGGATGGATACGGGATCGGTGGACGGGAATAATTTTGCATATTGCCATACCCATCCGAGTATGGCCTGAAGCGAGAGAAATAGTAGTGTTGGGTTCTGGATGGCGGGGGGTATGAGTAAGAATAATAAGGACTGGATGGTGGCGGCGGTCCAAAAATTGGTGAGGGGCAAATAGATTGCTCATTTCGAACACTGGAATCAAGTAGGTCCATCACCGCTTTTTTGACCTGGTTTCTTCTGTCCTCTGGAATTTTTTTTTAACATTCCAGCCACCATTATCCCGAAACCATGCTCCTCAGACTCAAGATCGTCCAATTTTTGATTGAGACGATCCATGAGGTCTGCAAACCTTTATATTTGTTTTCAACACGCCTTCCACGTGGTCTATTAGTACGCACTGATCTTGCTTGAGTAAGCTCAGGCCTTTGGACCTGACTAGGGCCAGCTGTCTCCTGCGTATTAAATGAATTGTCAGAGAGGTTCATCTCCTGAGTCGTATTTTCATCCAGGGAACACTGGTCCTGCGACCCTTGAGGTTCCGGAGGTGCCTCGTGACCTTCCTCACCCACTTTTCAACTGGATTGTGTTAAGTAATAAAGATATAATACTGTCAGGCACAACCTTCTTTATATAACTGTATAGTAGCACTTTTATAATATGAAAGATGTTATCTCACTCTCTCAGCTCCATGTACGGACTCAGAAAGTCCAGCTCATCTGCGTGGACATAGGGTACCACCCTTTTAGAGCCCGATCCACTTCTGGCCTCCGATATCTTTTGTAAGTATCTTTTATAACAGTCTCTCAGGCCCTTCCATCTAATTTGTATTGCAGACACTGCAAAAAAGAAACAGAAAAATAAATAAATTATGTATTTTGTCTTTCAGGTACCTGGCAACCGGTCATTCCCGGTCATTCCCTAGTTAGCCTACATTATTAAGTTCTAAGTAAATTTTAAGTTTAAGTTCTTGGTGGGCAGGTCGACAATCAGCTACATCATCCAAGAAACCTGCCAAATCATATGCGACGTGCTTAACCCCATCGTTATGAAGAGACCAACACAAGATAAATGGCAAGATATTGCAAGACTATTTTGGAGTCGTTGCAATTTCCCAGTTATAGATGGCAAGCACATACATGTTATTAAGCCTGTTGGTAGCAGAAGTATGTTCTTCAATTACAAAAAATATTGCTCTTTTGTACTGCTTGCCGTGCCCGGTGCAAACTACTGCTTCACCTATATAGATATAGGATCCTATGGAAGTAGCTGCAATTCCCGTATTTTTACAAATTCCTCTCTTGGTCAAAGGCTACAAAATAATCATCTAGATATTCCTGAGAACTGTCCACTTCCTGGAACTACTGAACCCCCACTACCCTATGTGTTCATAGCCAATGAGGCTTTTGCATTGGGGCAACACCTAATGAGGCCTTACTCCAACAGGAATCTGAGTACACCTAAGAAAGTCTTTAATTATCGTCTAACAAGGGCAAGAAGGGTGGTTGAGTGCAGTTTTGGAATTCTTGCCAATAAATGGCATTTGTTACACACGCCTATTGCCTTAAATCTTGAAAACGCAATTATTGCTGCAAGGCAACATGCGTGCTCCACAATTATGTTTGGGTACATGATGGGTACTGTTTTGAGGATTCCCTTATGCATGACCTGGAGAGTGCACACCTCAGTGCTACTAGGGGATCCAGCGATGGTATCAGTGTTCACAAGCAATTTACTTCATACTTCCTTTCACCGGCTGGTGAAGTAGAATGGCAATTGGATGCTATTTCCTAACTGCATTGCTAAGTTATTTTAATATATATTTTGCTGCTCTTGCTTTTTGCTGAAAGCCTGTATAGGTATTGAGTTTAATTTTGTAATACTATGCTATACTGTGGTTAATGTATCACATACTATTAGTTGGTTTCATATAAATAAACTGTTATAATAAAATAAACCATACTTTTTTTGGGGCTGTATTGATATTGATCATTCATTATCTAAATATATTAACAAAGATATTTAATTCTACAACATAAAGCTAACATGATTCCTATTCTGCAATAGGAATACAGATGAGTGATAGTCTGCACCAGGGGACTAGATTTCCATTTGTGCGACTTTTCATCATGCGATCTGGGCCAGAAAAGTCGCATGACAAGTCGTACACCATGATTATAGTCACATGACAAGTCGTACCCCATGATTATAGTTGCATGACAAGTCGTACCCCATGATTTGGCTAGGTTTCCACTTGTGCGACTTTTCATGCAATCTGGGCTTGAAAAGTCGCATGACAAGTGATACCCCAAGTCGTTCTCCATGAATTCCAATGAGTACCGTTCATACCTGTGCAACCTCAAATCACAGCAACTTCAAAGTATGTCCCTGCACTACTGCGACTTGAGGTGCAACATTACACAGACATTGCTTCAGGTCGCAGCAAAAAAAAAAAATTGCTGGAAAATCGCGCAAGATTTTGGGACGCAATAGTGGAAACATAGTCGTCCATAGTCTGGCCTTCCAGTTGTTCATGAACTACAAGTCCCATCATGCCTAATGCCTCATGGGATGTTTATTTGTGCAACACCTGCATAACAAACAGACATAAGTAAAATAGAGTTGTTAACTTACATTTCTCACTACGTTCGTTGATGATCATCATGTCCCAATTTTCAAACGATCCACGGCAGATCTCCAGCCACGCACTGTCCCTCTTTACTTGATCTTTATAATGTATATCAGATTTGTCATAAAGACATGGGCGCTGTCTCACAAGCCTTATGAGATTTTTGTTGTCTATGGGCTCTCGGTGAACTACCTCCCTGGCTCTAGTAGACATTCTGCTAACTACTACAATTGGCAAGACAGAGATAATGGCATTCAGTTCTTCAAGGAAGTGATATGTGACAGAGTGATGGAGGGAGGGAGGGGGCAGCATATGTAGTGGTGACCTTTTTTTTTTCTATTTCCTGTAAAGTCGCTTGAATATAGATGGGGATCCGACTTGGAGGCGACTTCCATTGAATTCTATGGGTACAAGTCACCTACATGTCAGATTGAAGCAGTACAGGAACCTTTTCTGAAGTCGGAGCGACTTCAGTAGTGTAAATTAAGACGCTCTCATTGACTATAATGCAAATCTCAAAGTAAAGCGACTTGGGGCGACTTGAGGGCTTACAAGTCGGATCCCAAGTCGTTGTAGTGTGAACCGACCCTAAGCGGCCCTGTGCTCCAGCAGCCATATAGGTGACTTCCCGTCTGCTGCTGGAATTAACCACTTCAGCCCCGGAAGAATTGGCTGCTCAATGACCAGGCCATTTTTTGCGATATGGCACTGCGTCGCTTTAACTGACAATTGCACGGTCGTGCGCCAATGTACCCAAACAAAATTGACGTCCTTTTTTTTCCTCACAAATAGAGCTTTCTTTTGGTGGTATTTGATCATCTCTGTGGTTTTTATTTTTTGCGCTATAAACAAAAAAAGAGCATCAATTTTGAAAAAAACACTTTGGGGGTTATTTACTAAAGGAAAATCCACTTTGCACTGCAAGTGCACTTGAAAGTGCACTAAAAGTGCACTTGGAAGTAAAGTCGCTGTAGATCCGAGGGGGGCATGCAAGAAAAATAAAAAACAGCATTTTAGCTTGCACATGATTGGATGATAAAATCAGCAGAGCTTCCACTCATTTCAGATCTACCCCTTAAATTAGAGCGACTGCACTTCCAAGTGCACTTGCAGTGCAAAGTGGATTTGCCTTTCGTAAATAACCTCCAATATTTTGTACTTTTTGCTGTAATAAATAGCTCCAATTTTTTTTTAAAAAAGCAAATTTTTTCCTCAGTTTAGGCCGATATGTATTCTTCTACATATTTTTAGTAATAAAAATCGCAAAAAGCGTATATTGATTGGTTTGCGCAAAAACTATAGCATCTACAAAATAGGGGATAGATTTATGGCATTTTTATTATTATTTTTTTTACTGGTAATGGCGTCGATCTGCGATTTTTATTGAGACTACGACATTATGGCGGACACATCGGACACTTTTGACACATTTTTGGGTCGATTGACAATTATACAGTGATCAGTGCTATAAAAGTGCACTGATTACTGTATAAATGTCAATGACTGACGGTCACGAGCATCGGCACCCCTCCGCTGTGTAGCGCGCGTGCCCCTGCTATCCCGCCTAAAGGGACCAACGTATAGCTATGACGGTTTGCGGGATCGGATCGTGCCGACCTGCCGCAGTATAATGACAGCGGCTGGTCGGCAAGTGGTTAAAGAGATTCAGACTGAGTGGTCCCCCGGGAGAGCCTTGTATTTTATCAATGACTTTAAGCTAAGGAGAATTCCTTTACTAAGTGAACAGCCTATTTGCCTTTAGTAAATCAACCTCAGTGCATTTTTGGTATGGTAAAGTGTTATAATAGACAAATGCTTACATATGTAGCTGTAATATTAGGATTCATAGAAAGACCAAACAAATCCTCTTCTGATGCAACAATTAAATAAAAGCATAAGCTAAGAACAATTCTGACTAATCATACTCCCACGATGCACAATTGGCTTAGTTTGTTTCCTATAATAAGTTTTAGTTTCTGAAAAATTGTGGGTTGGCACATTATTTTACATGTTTGATGTGTATTTGGCTTCAATGCTTATTGCACATGCTGTATCAACTTTTGGCACAAACGTAATCTTGTGAGAAAACCTAAAGCCAAGCAATTTACTGACACTCCGAAACTTCAGCCTATCCCCCATTACAAACCCTTGGATCTCAAGTCTAACCATATCGCTTACCCTTAATCGTATTCCTAAACTAAATTCTCAACAAGACATTTAGAGGTCCCTTCTGATGAAAGGGTCTTGTATCTCAAAATGGTGGACCTCACCTTCTCAGTTCCTTTCTGCTAATATCTGGGAAAATACTGTTTAATACTTATTATTTTGTATTATACTATTATATTATATATTATAATTAAATTATATATCATATTATATATTATAATTATATTATATTATTATGTATTTCTATGTGACACTTTTCTTTATGCTGCATCTGATGTGTATACTTATTTAATATACAGTATGTACAGCATTGTTTAAGTATGATGTGGCCACTTTGCTATCTATGCACTTTTTTAGCACTGTGTTTTGGTGACCTTGGGCGAATTTAACTAGGGGGCCTACCAAATCCATCACTATCTGATCATACAAAACCTCAGTTATAGACAGGGATACCGCTGTTGGTGTGCGACACTGGTGAAATTAGTTGGCAGGTGGGACAAGAGGTAAAATATTTCTTTGCTTTAGTTTACAACTCTGGCCAGTATAACCGGTCAGTAATATGCACCTCGGTTTTCTCAGTTCCTAGGTGTTGCCCAAAAACATCATTATGGGCCAGACCAAAGATCTTTCCTCTATACATTTGGGGTACCAACAGTTGGACCATAGTGTTTTCCCAAACCTTGGTAACCCTATAAAGAAGGTCATTGTTGGTCACAAAATTAGGCCATTTCCTGTTTGTTACCCTGTTTCCCCGAAAATAAGACCTAGCCTGATTGTCGGTGATGGCTGCAATATAAGCCCTACCCCCCAAATAAGCCCTAGTTAAAGTCCTTGTAGGTCTTATTTTCAGGGTAGAGCTTATTTTGGGGGAAACAGGGTAGGGCCTATTTGAGGGGTAGGGCTTATATTGCAGCCATCACTGACAATCACGCTAGGTCTTATTTTCGGGGAAACAGGATACCATATACAACTGACCCAGAATAGGGTCCTGTATCTGAGCTTTGCCAAAACCCAAAGGGCAGGACTAAAGGTTGTCTTCTTAGCATTCTCCCTAAACATGACCTTTAAAGAGAATTCTCCCTTCCCACCTCAGAAGTCAGCTCAGTCTCAGGACCCTTCTACTTGGCACTAGTGGGCTTCTCATTTTTGTCCGGGTAAGCAGACACATCATCATACTCAACATGACACAAGTTATCATCATTTTGCATATCTATAATAATGTCCTCTGATAGCTGTAGATCGGTTTTACCCACTTGGCCAGTGTCAGGGCTGGGCTCAGCCCTTCCTTCTCAAAGCTGGCTGCTCAGCTGTTGGCTAATTGCCAGCTCCTTTCTCTCCACAGTGACTCACCTGTTGATGATATCCTGTATGTCAGTCCTGCCTATTTAAGCCGTCCAGCACAGATGATCTCTGCCTTCACCTTGGTCACATCTCTAGAGATGCTCACCTCTGTTCCTGTTAAAGACTTGCTTGGCTGACATTCCTTCTGGCTCCAGGGCCTGCTTGCTGTTCTACTACGATCATCTCTGGCTCCGTGACGTTTTGGCTTGTCTGACTATCCAATCCGGTTCCTGAACTCTGGCTATGTTTTAACCACTTTGCACCCGCGCTATAGCTGAAAGACGGCTACAGCCGGGAGGGTGTCCCTGGACGTCCTCCTGTTTACACTCCCCGTGCACACCGCAGCGGGTGCACGGCGGGGGAAACCTGTGTTGGCCGTGTCCCTTGGACACAGCCAATCACAGATCGTGCTAAATGGCCAATCACAGTGGCCATTTAGCACTCAATCAGAGTGTCCAATGGGTGATGATCTCATATGTAAACATATGAGATCATCTCTCATTGCCGGTTCTCCCTCCTCACACAGAGACAGCGTGTGAGGAGGGAGAGCTTCCGTGCTGCAGCGGTGAGTGAAAGAAATCAGCTACACTACACAACACAGTGCCATCTGTCCCCAGTGCTACCTATCAGTGCCATCTGTCCCCAGTGCCATCTGTCTCCAGTGCCACCTATCAGTGCCACCTGCCCCCAGTGCCACCTGTCCCCAGTGCCACCTGTCACTGTCACATGTCATCAGCCACATATCAGTGCCATCTGTCATCAGTGCCACCTTTCAGTGTCACGTGCCATCTGTTATCAGTGTCACGTGTCATCAGTGCCACGTATTAGTGCATCTGTCATCGATGCCACGTATTAGTGCCATCTGTCATCAGTGCCACATATTAGTGCCATCTGTCATCAGTGCCACGTGTCATCAGTGCCACGTATTACTGCCATCTGTCATCAGTGCCACGTGTCATCAGTGCCATCTGTCACGTGCCATCAGTGTCACATATTAGTGCCATCTGTCATCAGTGCCATTTATTAGTGCCATCTGTCATCAGTGCCACGTATTAGTGCCATCTGTCATCAGTGCCACATGTCAGCAGTGCCACATATTAGTGCCATCTGTCATCAGTGCCATATCAGTGCACGTGTCCAGGTGCTCCAGGGCCTTCAAATGTGTTATAGATAGTCAACAAGTTAGATGTGTAATTTATGCTCCTAGAACTCCTGATGGTGCTCCCTGCATGTTGGGCCTCTCTATGTGGCTAGGCTGTAAAAAAGTCCCACACATGTGGTATCGTAATACTCAGGAGGAGTAGCAGAATGTATTTTGGGATGTCATTTGTGGTATACACATGCCATGTGAGAGAAATAACCTATTACAAGTACAATTTTGTGGAAAAAAAAAAAAAACTTAGTTTTGCAAAGAATTGTGGGAAAAATGACAACATCAAAAACCTCACAATGCATCTTACTAAATACCTTGGAATGTCTACTTTCAAAAAAGGGGTCATTTGGGGGGTATTTCTACTTTCCTGGCTTGTTAGGGTTGCAAGAAATGAGTACATCAGGTGTGATCAATTTTTTATGATTTGCACTATAGCATGTGGACTCTATAACTTTTACAAATACCAAATAATATCCACTAATTTGGGTTATTTTTACCAAAGATATGTAGCAGTATAAATTGTGGCCAAAATTTATGAAGAAAAATTAGTAATTTACAAAATTTTGTCACAGAAACAAAGAAAAATTAGTTTTTTTCATTTATAGTGCAAAAAATAAAAAAACCCAGAGGTGATCGAATACCACCAAAAGAAAGCTCTATTTGTATGAAAAAGAGGACAAAAAAAATCATTTGGGTATAGTATTACATGACTGAGTAATTGTCATTCAAAGTGTGAGAGCACCGAAAGCTGAAAATTGGTCAGGTCAGGAGGGGGGTTTAAGTGCCCAGTTGTCAAGTGGTTAACTACATTTATACTGTTTATCTTTTTATTATTATTATTATTATTAAACAAGTGTGATTTAACTGTACCTCTGTCTCAGTCTGATTCATGGTTTCTGACAGCCAAACCCCTTCTTCCCCATATTTTCCCAGAATTTGTGAAAGTCATGTCCCACTATTACTGAGTGTACCAGATTTTTTACCAGTCCAACCTCATGTTAATCAATTCCACAGGTGGTGGCAATAGACACAGGCACCGGAGGGCAGTCCTTTTTCCTCCATTGATGCAGATAGCATCTTGGTCGTCAGTCGTATCTCAATGACCAGGGTATTTTTCACAAATGTCACCATACTCCCCAAGTCAAGAAAGTGATGACTAGAACCTGGATCAACCTCCATGTTCTGATGGAGAACCTCCATCATTTTGGGTTCTGTCAAGGTCTGGAATTGCTAAATCAGATTGTGTATCTGTGACTGAGGTGGCTGATCTGATCAGTAGCTCCATAAGTGTGTGCTTGGACAGCTGTTGTCACCCCCATGAGGGTTAGAGTCTCACATTTCAGGTGGTCAGAGACACTAGCATCCTCAGTATTGAGGTCATAATATGCCTTGTACAGGGTTCTGTGCTGGGACCAATCCTATTTAATTTGTTCATAAACGATCTGGAGGATGGGGTAAACAGTTCAATCTCTGTATTTGCAGATGATACTAAGCGAAGCAGGGCAATAACTTCTCCACAGGATGTGGAAACCTTGCAATAAGATCTGAACAAATTAATGGGGTGGGCAACTACATGGAAAAAGAGGTTCAATGTAGAAAAATGTAAAATAATGCATTTGGGTGGAAAAAATATGAATGCAATATATACACCAGGGGGAGAATCTCTGGGGGAATCTAGGATGGAAAATGACCTGGGGGTCCTAGTAGATGATAGGCTCAGCAATGGCATGCAATGCCAAGCTGCTGCTAACAAAGCAAACAGAATATTGGCACGCATTAAAAAGGGGATCAACTCCAGAGATAAAACGATAATTCTCCCACTCTACAAGACTCTGGCCCGGCCGCACCTGGAGTATGCTGTCCAGTTCTGGGCACCAGTCCTCAGGAAGGATGTACTGGAAATGGAGCGAGTACAAAGAAGGGCAACAAAGCTAATAAAGGGTCTGGAGGATCTTAGTTATAAGGAAAGGTTGCGAGCACTGAACTTATTCTCTCTGGAGAAGAGATGCTTGAGAGGGGATATGATTTCAATATACAAATACCATACTGGTGACCCCACAATAGAGATAAAACTTTTTCACAAAAGGCAGTTTAACAAGACTCGTGGCCACTCATTAAAATTAGAAGAAAAGAGGATTAACCTTAAACTACGTAGAGGGTTCTTTACTGTAAGAGCGGCAAGGGTGTAGAATTTCCTTCCACAGGCGGTGGTCTCAGCAGGGGGCATTGATAGTTTCAAGAAACTATTAGATAAGCACCTGAACGACTGCAACATACAGGAATATACAATGTAATACTGACATATAATCACACACATAGGTTGGACTTGATGGACTGGTGTCTTTTTTTAACTTCACCTACTATGTAACTATATAAAAGGAGTGTTAAGGGCAACCCATTCGTCTCAGGGCCACACTTCGTGTTCTGCTGTCCACATTTCTTGCTCTGGTAGTGGTCTGGTTGCCAGGTGCAATAATGACTGGCTCACAACTTTGATACAATAATTGTACTGCCTCAGAAAAAGTCTTTATTTGTGCTGATGTGTTTCTCTCATGGCAATTATCTGGCCCTCTGTGTACCTCCATATTT
The DNA here is from genome assembly GCF_042186555.1 of Aquarana catesbeiana. Lineage (NCBI taxonomy): Eukaryota > Metazoa > Chordata > Amphibia > Anura > Ranidae > Aquarana > Aquarana catesbeiana. Next base: position 464,636,397 of record NC_133325.1, read on the forward strand.
TTCTGCAGCGCTACATTGGCAAGGCATTGCTCTGCATTAGTCTGCTGCTGTGCAGTATTATCCACCAGCAACTGCTTCAATATTTCCTCCATTGTTCAGCCTTCAGTAGGGTACTGCCCCTTTAAATATTGTTTTGTTTTTTAAGTCTGCCCACATCCTCCATCAGTTGTAATGTTTGGGGGGTCAGTGAGATTCCAAGACACATAAGGATATTTCTTTATTCAACTCAAAAGGCTTGTATACAGCAAACAGAAGCTCAAAATGCTCCTTGCCAGGTTAATACAGTCTCGATAGCATAAAAGAAATGTGATTAGATCAGCTACCTAATGTCCAAGATAAAAGAGTCAATTTCAAATAGGCAATATAGAAGAATAGAAGCCACCCTCCAATATAAGCTCCTTCTGGCATATATATTATTTAACTTTCAACAAGATAATCGCATATAAAACCCTGGAATCATACTTCTTTGATGCATTTCACCACAACTAGGCTTGCTCACAAGGATAAGAGACATTAGGGAAGGAGAGGAACTTAAGTGTACCCTAATTAGGATGGTCGTTGCTCTCAAATGCCCACCACAGGTGTGCTGTGCATTCATTTATTCAAAACTGCTCTTTAAGAAGCTGTCAAAACCTGATTTTATTCATGGCAATGGAATACCCATGGTAATGAGTAGGCACCTAGTATTCACAAAACCTTTCTCTGAATGTCCCCCAATGGGCATACTATAACCTAAAAATGCTTGTGTAGCCTCAAAGTGTTTGAGTATGCTTAACAATGCTTTTACATAATCGTTTCAAAAAGGCACTACAGAGCCCAACCAGCAGCAGAGGTTTCTTTTCTGTCTCCCAAACTCACACAGGTGTAAGACAGGTGTCTTCCATCCATATTAGTCCTATGCTGCATTAACCCCTGTTGCATCTCCTTAATGGCCCCACACTTGCAGCACAGAAAGAGGAGATACATACCATCCAGGGCACATTCCTGGGGGCTACAGCTACAGATTGTGTGTAAATCTGACCAGCAGACGCCTGCCTGTCAGATAGAAGCATTCAGGTTGCTGCCCTAACGGCCGATTGGTTCTAACAAAGCACAGGTAATGGCCTAGACCTTTGCGGTAATATCGTGTGACATAAAAAATTGGAGCTACCTCTATTTTATTCTCTAGGGTGTCTGCTTTCAGAAAATATATAATGTTTTATGAGGTTTATGTAATCTTCAGGCCTAAAATGATTTCTTATTCTTAATGATTATTCTTAATGATTGCTTCAGCCCCAGAAGATTTTACCCCCTTCCTGACCAGAGCACTTTTTGCGATTTGGCACTGCATCGCTTTAACTGACAATTGCGCGGTAGTGCGACGTTGCACCCAAACAAAATTGACTTCCTTTTTTCCCCACAAATAGAGCTTTCTTTTGGTGGTTTTTGATCACCTCTGCAGTTTTTATTTTTTGCGCTATAAACAAAAAAAGAGCAACAATTTGTAAAAAAAAAGCATTATTTTGTACTTTTTGCTATAATAAATATCCCTCAAATATATATAAAAAAACATTTTTTTTCTCAGTGTAGGCCGATATGTATTCTTCTACAAATTTTTGGTAAAAAAATCGCAATAAGTGTATATTGATTGGTTTACGCAAAAGTTATAGCGTCTACGAAATAGGGGATAGTTTTATGGCATATTTATTTGTTTTTTTATTTTTTTATTAGTAATGGCGGCGATCTGCGATTTTTATCGGTACTGCGACATTATAGCAGACACATCGGACACTTTTGACACTATTTTGGACCATTGTCATTTATACAGCGATCAGTGCTTACTGTGTAAATGATACTGGCAGTGAATGGGTAACCACTAGGGGGCGATGAAGGGGTTAAGTGTGTCCTAGGGAGTGCTTCTAACTGTGGGGGGATGGGCTTCAAGTCACATGACAGCGATCACCGCTCCTGATGACAGGGAGCAGTGATCTCTGTCATGACACAAGCCAGAATGGGGAAATGCCTTGTTTACATAGGCACGTCCCCGTTCTGAGGCTCCGTGACACGACACGGTCCTTGCTTGTGCCGACGTATATCGGCGTGTGGTGGTTGGCAAGTAGTTAAGCATGTGTGCAAAAAATGCAAAAACTGCTCTGGCAGCAAAAGGGTTAAAGGATTTAACATTAGCTGTAATACTAATTCAAAATTAAAATATTGTACCAAAATAAATCTATAGCGTGATATATAAACATAAAATGCAGACAAAATAGAATATCCTAAATAAATTAATAGAACTCCCATCAGAATGTCTGCTGAGAGAAAAACGTATCCGTATCTTATTCATTGTTTGGAGATGAACAATGAATAAGATATTTTTGCATTATTGTAGCTATTGTCAAAACCCGTTTACATTGTATCAACAAATTTTCACTTAATACCACTTATGGTGGAATAAATTATGTCTGGTCGATGACAACATTGTCATTTTTATTATACTTTTTTAATCTCAGCGAGGTTGTTTTTTGTAGGGAGATTTCCTAGTTGTGATGTGACATATTAAAGTTTTGCAATGAAGGTTGATTTTATGTGCATTTGTCTTCTCCTTCAACCTTTTTTATTTCTTGTTCTATGTTCATTTTGGTTGGAGTTGCCTGCGGACCCTTGCCATTAATCACAATAACATAGGTATCGCTAGCCACAAGCATACCTTTGGAGATATGTCAACAACATGAGGAAAAAGGCCTCTCTGGGCTAAAACCTGCTGCTGGCTTTACAAGTCACTTGATCCTTCGATGAAAGATTTTTCAGAGGAATTCAGCGTATGCTACATTTTTAATACTGATTTGGTCTTAATCTAGAGTTGGAGGCTCCATAACTTTTCACAAGACTTTGCATAAGCTTGGAGTCGGAGTCGGCAACCCATTGATCACAATCTGGGCTTGCCAACCCGCCATCCCAGAGCATCAGAGTGCAGTGAGTGGGCACCAGCAGTTGAGGGAGCAGGTGACCTACAGAGGGAGCAAGAGCCGCATAAGCTGATGTTTCCTCTGTAGCGCTGCCTCCTGCCCCAGGTGAAGTGATACCAAGTGCACTCCACCTCTAATCCTTTCTAGCAAGAGTAAAAGAAGGTCAGTGTATTAAACAACACATACGGTACACTGGGCATAATAGCTTTTGCCATGGACATACAGTATTAGCACTTATAAAAGGGTTAAAAACTACTAAGCTGCTTTCACACTGATCCGCAAGTAAGTCGCAGTACATCAGTATGAAAGTAGCTTTATAGGGTGCTCAGGATAGTAAGGGCTTGTTTACATATGCGGTTTGTGGGTGGTAAAACTCCATAGTTCATTATGGTCCGCGGCCAGTTACCAATTCCCTTAAGTGGCCTTCCCTCTTTAGAAGGTTGAGCACCCCTGCTTTAGAGGAAAGGCTTTTTGGTCAGTATGTTGGCTCTCTCACTGAGACTTTCAAAAACATCAAAAACAGCAGAAAAACCAAAACTCAATATAATTACTCAGGGGAGTCCAAATTGGTCTGTTGGAAAAATATGTGCGGTAAATTACGCTTTATATTCAAGAACGCAATATCCCTTGTCGCTCAGGAAGACAGTTCTTCGAATTTCTCCGGCCGGAAGAAATCCAAAGTATGTCTCACAAAGTCAACAGAACAATATTGCCAATTTGAAATTAATTATTATATTATTATTGATACTATTATATAAATATTATAACCAACAGAGCTTCTGAAATTAAATGGAGCAATAAAACTTCCCTGGGATCAGAGAAATTTTAATTGATATAAATATTTGCTTGAATTCCCTAAGACACGGCTATAATAACGCACCCCTAGATAGTCAATAAACGTCAATACATAACCTATAAAATATAATCCCTACGATTATGAGAGAGAAGATGAAACAGAATTTGTGTGATCTGTATCTTACCAATCAGCTTAAAAGGGAAGATGTCCGCCAATATCTAAGCACATCGAGTGGTTCCAGTCACAAGGTCCAGCAAGATGGGGAGTGGTCAAATATCAGCAGACTTCTTGATGTCAGGGGATCATCTGGTGTAGGGTCTGTGATCCTTTCCTTAGGGCCCTCACAACCTTTATACCATTTTGGGACAATAAGCTCATAAAATTCTCATGAGCTCAGCCCAGAAGGTTTGGCTCACTCTCCATTGGTTGGGGAATTTTAATGATTTGCCAGGTACCATAGGTAATATTATCTTAAGCCACTGGGGGGGTGTCTGAGGACCAAAAGTGTTTTCTAAACTTATTTTGTTAAAAAGAAGGAATGTGTTTTCTTATTATAATGAATATTTATCTATATTTTGGGGATATGAATATATGTCTATACTGTTTAGGGATCCCTAATAATTGGTACATAATATACGGTAATCATTGAGTGTAGATGTGATTAATTAGACTCACACAAAATGGATATTTATATGAACAACGACAGGATTCCTGTATCTCCTATGTAAACCTATTTTTCTTGAGACAACACATGTAATATGAGTATTTTCATATAGATGTGGTCATGGCTTCTATGTCTTTACCACCACGAAGGGTATCTAAACACCATTTTTCATTCATCCTATATCGACATATCATATTCTTACTTATAATATCACATGTATTTATAATGCAACATGTATACAGGTTATCAATAATTTCTTAAAACATTTGAGATATAGCATTTGCATTACTTATGATCATCATAACACATATGTATATGTTTTAAATGTTCAAACCATCTCTCTTGTCAGACATTTTAGTCACATATTGTTCAGAGACTTTCAGTTTTTGCGTGTCAGTTAGACCCCTTTCACACTGAGGCGCTTTTCAGGTGCTTTCATGCTAAAAAAAAGTGCCTGAAAAGCTCACGAAAACCCATTTCCATTAAAATCAATGAATGCTTTCACACTGGGGCAGTGCGCTGGCAGGGCAGTGAGAAAACGCCCCTCTCCATTGAAATGAATGGAAAGCGCTTCAAAAGCACCTGAAAAGCTCTTAAAAAGCTCTTCAAAAGTGCTCAGTGTTTTACTGGCAGTTTACAAGCGCCTCAGTGTGAAAGGGGCCTATGTGTAATATTAACCTGTCTCTCAACCATTGTTCTGGGGAACAAGCCTGAGTCAACATCGTGGTTGGACTAGGAAAGCAATATCATCTCCTGACACAATAGGGCATATTTACCCAAGTTCTCCTTGAATTAAAAGTTTTGTAGCTTTGGTCGGACCACCCATTATGGCTATTTGTCAATTTACTTTTTATCAGGTTTCTGTTTACCTGGCCCCAACATGATTTCTGCTTCTTTCCTCCTCGCTTCACAAAAGGGGTCGCATACATTAGTTACTTAATTGTGTTGGGAAGGGAAGTGTTGTTTGGGAGTGTTAATTCAGATTTTTCACAATTTAAAACAAAATATGATATTTTGAGGTATCTCTGTTATGGCAACACAGAGGACAGGTGTAAGAGGTTCCAGAAACTGCACATAAAGGTGAGGAGTGAGAAGTCTGAGACTTTTATCTCTGCTTGGCATCTGTCTTCTCTTGCTGTTTCCAGGTCCAGCGCATGCCCGCGTGCTACCGCCCACCCACTCCCACTTTGATTGGACACAGTGAGATTTTGTCAGCAAGTCCTGGCCAATGATTTATGGCCAGGACCTGCTGATCTGCTGTGTCCAATCACAACCCAGAGACCTGTGGTGACAGGTCTCTGGGTTGTAAAAGCAACCCACATTAGTAAGAGAAGCACACATTACACATCTTAACACTTGTTAGGCACACGCTTAACCCAGTTCCCACCCAATATCAGTTAGTGTCAGATCGTTCACTCCACTATCACGGTCTCACTGTAAGTCGCTGATCACTGCCATTATTAGTATAAAAAAAAAAAAAAAATTCCAGTATATATACCATAGTTTGTAGATGCTATAACTTTTGCACAAATCAATTCATATACACTTATTGGGTTTTTGTTTACCAAAGACATGTAACAGAATTCAGTTTGGCCTAAATTTATGAAGAAATTCGATTTTTAAAATTTTTTTATTGGATATGTTTTATAGCAAAATAAAGCAAAATAAATCAACTTGTGTACAACCAGCCTGCACATGCATGGATCCTTGCTGAACCAAACCGAATTTCGATCCATGTATGGCCTGCTTTAGGCTCTCCCATGCTGCTAGACTGGACCTAGCAGTCTCTTCTCCCCTGCACTCTTGAAGTCTAAGGTCCTCTGATGTCATCAAGACCAATTCAGAGCCCACAGTCGTGTGTGGGACATGAGAACACTGAGGAGCAAGCCTCTATTGGAGCATGGAAGAGTGCTGTCTGCCAGGGAGCAAAGGATCAGGTAAGTAATTGTTCTTTTCCCTTCCCTAGATAGAAACTAGCATTTAACCCCTGCAGTGCCCCAGACCTAGGAAGGATTTTAATTTTTCCCAAAGTTGGACTTTGAAAAAAGAAGTGATTTCAAAAATGTATCTCCAAATTTAGTTTAAACAAATCACCCAAACAGAAATTCAAAAGGAAGGATTTTTAAAGCCATTTATATCATAACTGTCTGCAGCAAACTAAAGAGATCAAAAAGAGTGAATTCAAATTTAATGAATTTCTTGTGTGTTGGCTGTTCTAATCTCCTTAAGCTACATGGAATCTTTGCCAGCAATTGTCATTACCTTAAAACAGAGCTATAGGCATTTAGATAAGAAACATGAAACATGAAATGTTAAGAAAAATTAAATTTTAAATGTTTCTAACATAGAGATAATGTAATGAGAGAAGGACATTTCATGTTTCTATGCACAAAACAGCAAATATGAAAAGCTCTGATTACTACTTTGTCACCATTGTTATTGTGCCTGCTATTATTACTTATGAGATTTTGAATAGTAGTAATAAAAAATGTGCCATAGTAAAGCAAACCACAACTATTTTATTTAATTTGTCCATCCTTGTGTAGCATGTGTTAACTGATTCCTGCATACAATCTATTGTTTGCTTTGTGTGCAGCTCTGTCTGTACAGAAAAACAGTATGGCAAGGAGTTTTCAGGCACCTTCACAGTGTTTTAAGAGCAGACAAATCCCTTGTCATCTAATATGTATGAGGTTGTATAAGTAACTAAGCTTTTACTAGGCTGATGCCCAAGAGTGGGCCTAATGGTTTCCTTGCTGCCCATTAAATATAAGCTAGCACTGTCTTCTCTGACTACTAGTTCAAGATTCCCCAGCTAATAACTGGGAAAGGATTGTGTGTCCAAACTTGGAAGGTAGGTGTTTCCAGCTTATAAATATCAAATACAAATAACCAAAAGTAACCAAAAAGCACACAAAGATCCTTAAAGGTTTTTCATTCTATATCCTGTTCTTGTTTCCGTTTATAAAAATGAATAGGATGTTTTTCAGGCAACTTAAGAGAGACCATAAAAATAATAAAAATTATATGATTTTTATTGTGTACAAAGGTTAAAAATTATCATTGTACATATGTAAAACATATAGATTGTATACATATGTGCATTACATTAGATACAGCATTAGACCCTAGTAAGATTAATTACATACTACCATATTTTGAACAAAAACCCGTCAATGTCTCTCGCAGTATATCTACTTCATTGGGACAGGGTAGATATTTAATGCCATATACAGTCATTCAGTCACTTGTCTAATCCATCTGAAAATGAACAAATAAACATCAGTATCCATATAGTGTACATACTGTACATATTTCACAGGTTCCAGTTACATACTGTACATATCAAAGTATCGTACATTAATACGCTTATCCATATAAATCACTAGGAATTCTTCACTCACTATATGCCATCCAAGCACCATCAACAAGTTGGAAAGTAGAGTATTTCATCTTTACGGTATGCACATTGTATCTTCATTCTTATGCGGCTTTACCTCTCACAGACACAGACTTTGAGTGAGGGTTTCTGCATGGCTTTTTTTTTCATATTCCTCACATGTGACATTTGTCAATTATTGTGCTGATGGTGTCCTGATGATAGATAGGGGTTGATTTACTAAAACTGGAGAGTGCAAAATCTGGTGCAGCTTTGCATAGAAACCAATCAGTTTCCAGTTTTTTTGTCAAAGTTTAATTAAACAAGCTGAAGCTGATTGGCTGCCATGCACAGCTGCGCCAGATTTTGAACTCTCCAGTTTTAGTAAATCAACCCCATAGTGAGGATGTTCTAGTTATTTTACCGTATATGGATAAGTCCTTAAAAAATGCCCATTCTCCTAAGGTGTATAAAGATTACTGAGTCCTGACCTGTAGAACAACCCACGTTACTTCACTTGTGTCTGGGTATTGGGTCTGTTGCTGGGCTTGAACAACACTGGGATGAGATGTTTTTTAGAAGTTCTTCTGATTTTTTTCTTACACTTCAGTCCCATATGGGATACGAGTATTACTTTCTGTGTCTACTAAATGCTGGGGTAAGTTCCTGACACTCAGAACCAAGGATTCTACTTGAATGAGTGGCAAAACATCTTCAACAATTATTACTTGCTATACAATGACCTGGACATATGAGAACCTTCACTGTCACTTTGCTTTGACCATTTGCAAGAGAAAGGTAATACAAACAGGGGTAGACTGGGACTCTGGGTTCCCCAGGGAAAAGAAGGAGCCCCATTTTACTGCTCCCTAGCAGCTACAGGCACGCCACACTTTTAGGTGTGTTAAATATCTGCTCCTGATGCCTCACACTGTGGTTCCTCTATAAGCTCATACATTATTTATTACAGGTACTTATATAGTGCCGTCAATTTACACAGCACTTTACATATATATTATACATTTACATCAGTCCCTGCCCTCAAGGAGCTAACAATCTAAGGTCCCTAACTCACATTCATACATACACATACTAGGGCCAATTTAGACAAGAGCCAATTAACCTACCAGCATGTCTTTGGAATGTGGGAGGACACTGGAGTACCTGAAGGAAACCCACACAGGCACAGGGAGAACATGCAAACTCTAGGCAGGTAGTGTCCTTCTTGAGATTTGGATCGGTGACCCTAGTGCTGCTAGGCAGAAGTGCTAACTACTGTGCTACCCATCACTACAAGACATAGGATCTGGCAAGTGGAATTACAGCATGTGGTGGGAACAGCAGGTATTCAACAAGCCCAAAGATGTGGAAATACCTGGAACAGCGATTACTTTTGAAGAAGACACCACCTAATGGTGGATGTGGCCAAATTACGCTAACAGCGGGAGGGCCTTAACCACTTAACGACCACCCACTGCAGATATATGCGGCCACTCTGTGCCAAATCACGTACCTAGCAGGACTCAATGTCCATCTGCACCAGCTGATTACAAAGCAGGAACACTGATCTTTGCCGTCCCCTAGTCAAAGCACCTCCCTCACAGTGGGTAAGCCTAACCTAGGCACACAGTTAACCCTTTGATCTTCTCTGATGTTAACCCCTTCCTTCAACTTTCCTACAACTTTTGTGCAAACCAATCAATATACGCTTATTGGGAATTGTTTTACCAAAAATATGCAGCAGAATACTTATTGGCCCAAATTGATGAAGATATTAGATTTTTTACATTTTTTTTATTGGGTATGTTTTATAGGAGAAAGTAAAAAATATTGAGTTTTTTTTCAAAATTGTTGGTCTCTTTTTATTTATAGCACAAAAAAATAAAAACAGCAGAGGTGATCAAATACCACCAAAAGAAAGCTCTAGTTGTGGGGAAAAAAAGTACAAAAATTTTATTGGGTACAGTGTTGCACAACAACAGAATTGTCAGTTAATTACGGTCATATTTTCATTGTATTTTTAAAAAATGTTTGCATTGAATGTGAACTGCAGAATATATATGTAAAGGATTAAACTCCATCAACCCCTTTTGGTTCCCCTCTCTCCTAGATTGTAAGCTCTAACGAGCAAGGCACTCTGAATGGGTAAAATGACAGACCTTTACATCTATCAACAACTTTACATAATTTTTCGGCCACACACTTCTGGCTCACAGGGAATTCCCCTGTCTCTCCTGCAGGCTAGAAATATGTCCTGTAGGCATATGACAGCGTTCATCAGACTTGTGTATGACAATAAGTAGTGATTTTTTCTGTGTAAAAAATAAATAAATCCTAAAATTAACAAATAGTCCTACAACAGTGCCAATTATTAGTAACAAGTAATGCTCTAAGAAGACTACGAGCCCAAACAAGATGAGAACCACCCCTGAAGCCATTGTAACCCTGAATACAAAAATTAAAATGAAGCAAGAAGTCTAAAGCTTTAACTGTTAAATATTGCCACTAACACGGTCACAGCATGTCAAACTACATCAGGCTCCTTTAAGACAACTGGGTAGGGGCAACTCTATCCGAGTTAAGGATGCTGTGAAAAGGAGCCCTCGGATATCCACCCGATTGTTCTGACAAAGCTACGCAATTGCACAGCGAAACGCATTAACGTCATCACTGCCTGAATGCCACTCCTTTATCCCCTGTTCTGTTGGCAAGTACACGAGAAGACTCCACTGCTTGGAGGGGAATAATAATAATAATAATGTGTGACTCCTTGACTGCAGGCTTGACTGGCCCATCCACAGAGTGAACAGGATCTGGAAAGGGATGTTGACAGCTTTTGGCGAAACTGACTAAACCCAGTCCTCCCTTGCAGCACTTCTACTGTCAGTCCCAGCTAGGACAAGCAGGCAACTTATTAATTTCCCATGAGGGGACACCAGCTGATGGACATGGACTGAGGATCCTCTGGGAGTACCATTATCTTTACCTGAGACCGTTACTTGTTTAATGTGTCTACTCCATTGCAAGTCTATTTATCCAATATTCCCCTGCCATCCCCCCCACCTCCATATGGCTGCTCCCCAGTACACTCACCCTATGGTGACTGTCACACGCTGGTGCCCAGCCTACCACCGCAGCCACAGCTAAAGAGGTCCACTAGCTTGCGGGTGACACCTACTGAACTGTGACCAATAGCCCCCGGGATTTTCACTAACACCAGGAAAGATGCTTGATATTGCATCCCCAGCACCTTAGCCACTGCATTCGGGGTGGCCAGAGCTCTCCTCTCAGTCTCGGATCACTGCAGTTCCGATGAACTGCATCCGTGATGAATGAGGGCTCCGTGACTAATTTCACGATCTGGGACACCAGTATCGGTCATAGTGGCAGTCCCCATCCCCTTCATCCACAGTTAGCCCCAGTTCCATCTCTCCCTTTGCTCAAGCCTCCAAGGGGTTGACACAGGGTTGCCCCACCTAGTATTATTCAGTGATTATTGATTTACGGCATTTGCCGTGGTGGTGCCCCATGTGCCAATCTACCCGGCGTCCGGACGTTTCTGTTATATGTTTTTTGTATGTGTTTGTGTTTTGACACATGCTGGCATGCTTCCCCAGCAATGCTGAGCAATTTTATGTCCCTCACCTCCGTGGCTGTAATTGCAGCATCATGGTTTTAGATGATTACATCTTTGATTTTCAATCAAATTCTTTCACTTTTTAACTAACAGCAGTCCACACTCTTTGTCACTTTTGTAGCCTTTTCTTTCCTCTTTCCCCTTCTGGGGAAAAGATTTTTTTCCAACAGTGTCAATTAGTATCAAACTGATACTTCCAATTTGTGGAAATGATCATGTGTACTGTAAGAAACTTCCCGTAAACTGCAGACTGATGTTTTTGGAGAAGGCTGTCTGTAAATTATCTTTTCTAATATGTTTTTGTGTCATCAAGTCTTTTTCAGAAACCACATTATTGTCTAAACTAGAAATGTTGTACATTCAAGAGTTTCAGCCTATTCACGTGCTAACTTCTAAACAGTGATCATTTTAATAGTAACAAGAAAAGTTACGCCAGTATTGCTTTTTACATTGCTGTTTGATTTATGGTGTGTTTGTTATAAAAAGAAAAGAGAGTGCTTTTAGACAACTATGAGCAATTAGTTCTACTATATGATTCTACAGCTGTCCTCATGGGAAAGGTGTCATGTTTGCAATTTAAAGGGAAACAATATTGTATTTCCAGTAAATAGTATTTAAATTACATTTCAAATCATATATTAATTTCTACATTTTTAAAAATAATTTCTAGCATAATTTTATTTATCTGAACTGTCCTGAAGTTTGTAAACTTACTTTATTTAGATCCTTACACATTTACTTCCTTGAATTCTATGATACATATTTGCTATGCACAGTGAGTAGGTAGTGCCGTGTCAAAGAATTCACAGAGCCTGCCTTCTGAGCTACAGAGGTGCCGAGAGGAGGAGTCTCAGTAGGGGAGGTCAGTACAGGAATAACTTTTTTCACGTGTTTTTTGATGCGTTTTATGTCAATTTGTTGTTGGGTGAATTAAAAAACACAAAACACAAATTGCGGCAAAAACATACTACATGCTTTTCTGCAACTTTTCCATTGAAGTCTATTGAACCAAAAAAGCAGCGTTTTGTTTTTAAAGGGTTACTAAACCCACAACAGTAAAATCTGTCTGTATATGCAGTAAAGCGTGCTTGTTATACTCTCTGTGGAACCTAAGGGGTTAATCCTCTGCATTGTGTAAAAAGGCTGTTTGATCCTGCCTTTTCTGATCCTCTCTTTCTTCCACTGACTCCAAAACAGGCCGGGATAAGACAGAGTTACTGGAGTCGGGCTGCACATGCTCAGTTTGGTGTGTATTGCTAGAGAGTTTTGCTTTTTTTTCTTGAGAGGGTGCATGTGATCAGCACAGGGCCAATCAGCACTGTCCAGACAGAGGGTTTGGGGTCCTGGATCCTGAGAGGACAGCCAGTGCTGTGTAAAAATTCCTCCTACAAGCTTTAACAAGGCAGAGATAGAAGTCACAAGACAAGCACCACTACGACAATCCTTTCTGCTGAGTCTCCATTATATATGACAGCACATGCCACAATATATATGCGGAAGGCGGTCGGCAAGTGGTTAATATATAGTAGGTGTTATCCCAATTTGGCTGCTAAAGTAGAAATACACGTGTCCCGATAGAACACCTTTGGGATGAATTTGGAGCGGAGACTGCGAGCCCTTCTCATCCAACATTAGTGTCTGATCTCGCAAATGCGCTTCTGGAAGAATGGTCAAACATTCCCATAGACACACTCCTACACAGCCTTCCCAGAAGAGTTGAAGCTGTTATATCTGCAAAAGGTGGGCCAACTCATTAGTGAACCCTACAGACTAAGAATGGGATGTCATTAAGTTCATCATGTGCATGTAAAGGCATTACTTTTGGTAATATAGTGTATATTGGGTTTTTTTTTAGCTTAATGCAGAGAATGCATTAAAGGAAAAAAAAACCTTTTGAGTTTAGGACCACTTTAAGAGTCTGGGTTCTAAGTGGTTGATGGTCAAGAAGACATTCATATCCGCTATTGATCCGCTGATTTACAAATATGATAAAAAAAAATGAGAAAGAGAGAGTATAGGCAAATAGGTGGTATATAAATAACATTTTAGTTCAGATTCACTCGTGCCTTGAGGTAGTTGGATGTGACTTCACATTAATCTTGTTAATATGCGTAGGCTTGATGGGAACTGTTATAGTTTATAGTCCTTTAACGCAGGTTTCATAGTGATGCAGCATTTATTTCTATCAGAAATCCCATTATTATAAATTTATCCTTTCCTCTTTTTACAATTAGAAGGTCATCACTATGGGATTGTTAATCGAGCCTTTTTTTTTAACTAGACAGTTAAGCATACCTTTAATTATAAAGCATCTACAGTGGGGATTGAAAGTTTGGGCACCCCAGGTAAAAATGTGTATTAATATGCATAACAAAGCCAAGGAAAGATAGAAAAATCTCCAAATGGCATCAAATTACAGATTAGACATTCTTATAATATGTCAAAAAAAGTTAGATTTTATTTCCATCATTTACACTTTCAAAATTACAGAAAACAAAAAAATGGCGTCTGCAAAAGTTGGGCACCCTGCAGAATTTATAGCATGCACTGCCCCCTTTGCAAAGCTGAGACCTGCCAGTGTCATGGATTGTTCTCAATCATCGTCTGGGAATCCCAGGTGATGTCAATCTCAAAGGTTTTAAATGGCCAGACTCATTTGACCTTGCCCCAACAATCAGCACCATGGGTTCTTCTAAGCAGTTGTCTAGAAAACTGAAACTGAAAATAGTTGACGCTCACAAAGCTGGAGAAGGCTATAAGAAGATAGCAAAGCGTTTTCAGATGTCAATATCCTCTGTTCGGAATGTAATTAAGAAATGGCAGTCATCAGGAACAGTGGAAGTTAAAGCAAGATCTGGAAGACCAAGAAAAATATCAGACAGAACAGCTTGCAGGATTGTGAGAAAAGCAATTCAAAACCCATGTTTGACTGCACGATCCCTCCAGAAAGATCTGGCAGACACTGGAGTTGTGGTACACTATTCCACTATAAAGAGATACTTGTAAAATATGGTCTTCATGGAAGAGTCATCAGAAGAAAACCTCTTCTACGTCCTCACCATAAAAATCAGCATTTAAACTTTACAAATGAACATATAGACAAGCCTGAGGCTTTTGGAAACAAGTTCTGTGGACCGATGAGGTTAAAATAGAACTTTTTGGCCGAAATGAGCAAAGGTACGTTTGGAGAAGAAAGGGCACAGAATTTAATGAAAAGAACCTCTGTCTTACTGTTAAGCATGGGGGTGGATCAATCATGCTTTGGGGTTGTATTGCAGCCAGTGGCACAGGGAACATTTCCCGAGTAGAAGGAAAAATGGATTCAATAAAATTTCAGCAAATTTTGGATGGTAACTTGATGCTATCTGTGAAAAAGCTGAAGTTAAAGAGAGGATGGCTTCTACAAATGGATAATGATCCTAAACACACCTCAAAATCCATGGGGGATTACATCAAGAGGCGTAAACTTAAGGTTTTGCCATGGCCTTCACAATCTCCTGACCTCAACATTATTGAAAATCTATGGATAGACCTTAAAACAGCAGTGCATGACAGACAGCCCAGAAATCTCAAAGAACTGGAAAACTTTTGTAAGGAAGAATGGGCAAAGATACCTCAAACAAGAATTGAAAGACTCTTGGCTGGCTACAAAAAGCGTTTACAAGCTGTGATACTTGCCAAAGGGGGCAGTACAAGATATTAACTCTGCAGGGTGCCCAAACTTTTTCAGATGCCATTTTTTTGTTTTCTGTAATTTTGAAAGTGTAAATGATGGAAATAAAATCTAACTTTTTTTGACATATTATAAGAATGTCTAATCTGTAATTTGATGCCATTTGGAGATGTTTCCATCTTTTCTTGGCTTTGTTATGCAAATTAATATACATTTTTACCTGGGGTGCCCAAACTTTCGATCCCCACTGTATCTCTTCCAGTTCCCCTCTCTTCTAGATTGTAAGCTCTAACGAGCAGGGCCCTCTGAATCCTCCTGTATTGAATTGTATTGTAACTATACTGTCTGCCCTCATGTTGTAAAGCACTGTGCAAACTGTTGGCGCTATATAAATTATTAATTTGTATAATAATAATTAATAGTCACATGACATGAATGACACTGGCCAATCTCATAATTGCTCTTTTGATCATTTTTTTTTTTTTTACTAATATAGTCTGGGGTTAAATATTTAATTAAAGTGTACTTCTTTAAAAAAAAAAAAAACTTGAAGCCATTGCATTTGGCCTCGGATGTTTGGTGTTGTTACTCTCAGCACTGATTTTTTCATTCATCTATAATGAAGAGTGAAGGATCAGAGTTAGATCAGAATTGAGTTGAGATTTGGGGTAAGCCCAGGTGTTCCTTTGGCATTGATTTTAGGTCCGATCACACACGAGCACAGTGATGGTCCCCCTGTTCTATTCCATTCACTGTCGTCCCATCCAGACACTCTCTGTTCTTGCTTCCTCACCCCTACCATTCCTCCTCCTCTCCTCAGGAAGTGACTGTCAAGTGCTCGTGCACAGCGTGACGTCACTATGTTTATAAACATTCATGCAGCAAGGCATTTAACTTTACATAGTTGGTAAGGTTGAATAAAGACAATAGTCCATCCAGTTCAACCTGTGTAGGTGTACGTGTGTCAGTGAGCATAATCATTTCCCATATCCCGGTATGTTGTGTTCTTTAAGATGCACGTCCAAGAGTCTTTTAAAAATATCAATACTCCCCACTGACACCACCAATTGTGGAAGAGAGTTCCACATTCTTACTGCCCTGACAGTGAAAAAAAAACAGCTATGCAGCTTAAGGTTAAAGACATTAGTCATTAGTCTACAAACCCGGGAGCTAATAACCTGACAAAAAGCCATCATTACAGGTGATTTCCAATAAGCTCCCAGCTATGGGTAAAATGACAGATCTTTACATCTATCAACAACTTTACATCATTTTTCGGCCATACACTTCCGGCTCACAGGGAATTCCCGTCTCTCTTGCAGGCTAGTCCACTCCAATAGAAATATGTCTTGTAGGCATATAACAGTGTTCATCAGACTTGTGTATGACAGTAAGTAGTGATTTTGTAAAAGTGTGTAAAAAAAAAAAAAAAATCCTAAAATTAACAAATAGTCCTACAACAGTGCCAATTATTAGTAACCAGTAATTGTTCTAAGAAGACTACAAGCCCAAACAATATGAGAACCACCCCTGAAGCCATTGTAACCCTGAATACAAAAATTAAAATGAAGCAAGAAGTCTAAAGCTTTAACTGTTAAATATTGCCACTAACACGGTCACAGCATGTCAAACTACATCAGACTCCACTGCTTGGAGGGGAATAATAATAATAATAATAATGTGTGACTCCTTGACTGCAGGCTTGACCGGCCCATCCACAGAGTGAACGGGATCTGGAAAGGTATGCTGACCGCTTTTGGCAAAGCTTACTGAACCCAGTCCTCCCTTGCAGCACTTCTACTGGCAGTCCCAGCTATGACAAGCAGGCAACTTTTTAATTTCCCATGAGGGGATGCCAGGTAAAGATGGTCAAGAAGACATTCATACCAGCCATTGATCCGCTGATTCGCAAATATGATTAAAAAAAAAATGGGAAAGAGAGAGTATAGGCAAATAGGTGATATATAAATAACATTTTAGTTCAGATTCACTCGTGCCTTGAGGTAGTTGGATGTGACTTCACATTAATCTTGGTAATATGTGTAGGCTTGATGGGAACTGTTATAGTTTATAGTCCTTTAACGCAGGTTACATAGTGATGCAGCATTTATTTCTATCAGAAATCCCATTAATATAAATTTGTCCTTTCCTATTTTTACAAAGAGAAGGTCATCACTATGGGATTGTTAATCAAGCCTTTTTTTAACTAGACAGTTAAGCATATCTTTAATTATAAAGCATCTATAAAATGATCTAGCTATAGTATAGTGCTCTGAACTCACCTTTTATTGGTATTGCAATCTCTTCCTTTTTTCATTTACGCATAGCTTAGAAGAATAGTGACTGACTGCACCATTCTGCATCCATTCATTGGCATTGTAACATACCCTGTACACATTTCACAGAATCGTATTTTTGAATTAAACAAACAGCTTAAATAGGTAGGTTGATTTAACTGCAAAAAAAGAACAGCTGTGGGGACTAAATATAAATTGGTGGTATCATTTCAACATCTGATATCATGCGGAGGCATTTAGCTGTTAACTGTCAAGTATTATGAATGATTTCCTGGGGAAAGGCTAACAATTTTGAATGTGAATAAACTTCAACATGAAGCCTGTTTTTTTCCAGCTTCCAGTTTCAGTAGAGTTCGTAGAGTTATCATGTTATAAGCATACATGTATCTGAAAAAGAGAACAAAATAATTATTTTAATTAGCTTATTTTGGCTAAGATGCAGCTTTGACCTTTGGCAATGTATAGTAAAGCTGGCCATACATGGAGCAAATTTATTTCCTGCAACCATAGGTTGCAGGAAATAAATTTGCTCGATTCCCCCTTCAACACACACAGTGTTGATACGGGAATCCCTCCTGCCAGGCCATTATCTTCTCCCGGCCTGGTGGGAAGTCGACTCCCCGCTGGGGGAAGACAGTGATTATTGCTAGTAGCTTTAGCAGCCGCTAGTGTTAATTGTATGTCAAATTCTGTATTCTGGTTGTACCCAGGCTTATCGATCGATCGACTTGGTATATTTAGCCTGCCCATACGCGGTTTGAATCTCGGCTGTTTCCTGCTGAAACAACCGAGATTCCAAATGTGTATTACCTACCTAAAATAGTTCATGCTAGAAAATGTGTACACATGGAGAATAAATACACACATTTTGACTAATATATATAGCCATTTTGTATGTAGTTTTGGACTAACCAAACCCAGGTACATTCCCAGTGGTACTGCCCATTGAACACAACAGGGGGATTTTTGCCGTGGCCGTGAATCAAAGGGTCATGGCTGTGGCATGTGTACCACCCTGCCCAGCTGTCTTTATAGCTTAGGGGAACAATCAGGGGGGTTTGACAAACATGGCTTAGCCCAGTGTTTCTCAAACTGTGTGCCGCAGGAGAATTGCAGGTGTGCCATGGGAAGCGTCAAGGGGGGGCTGACCCGGGCTATAGCCCCAAGTGGGCCCCCAAAAAGCCCCGGATCTCGTAGTGCTCATTTTACATTATTAGCCCCAAGTCCAGGGCGGCAGGCCGATCCTCTGCTGGCCTTTACTGGGGCCACCACACTGGCTGCTAGGATTGCCTGTGGCCTGGCATCTAGCAACAAGTGATGTCACAACATCTCAAGGAGAGAGCGAGGCCCCAGCATTCAGGGCGAAGGAGGTTTTAAATTCCTCTTCCGGCGCTCCGCGCCTAGTGACTCAATTTTGGCTCCACCCACCTCCTTCCATCGTCTCCAGTGCTGCGTGGCTCAGATCCTGAGTCTGAGGGAAGGGAGCATGAGCACCACACTTTTGAGAGAGGTACCTGTCCAGTGTCCACCTGCACCTGCCTGAGGTGAGGCGGCCCCGCTTGCCTGTGTGAAGTGCTGCTGGGGAGGAAGGAGTTAACAACCCTTGTCCCAACTCTAACCCATGCTGCCCACTACTATGGAGGGGTCATGTCCAGGCTTTGAGATAGGCTGTACATACAATCTATAGATGTGTAAGATAAGATTTCAGAAATGCTGATGGGATTGGCATGAAATATATTTTTAGGATCTGAATGGCTGTGTCAGGGAAGTCGTCTGCAGAATACAGCTGATGCTCGCAGGCACACACCTGTGCGCAGGCGCCAGTAAAGGATTCACAGAACAACCACGGGCGCATCAGTAAATGCGCGTGCGCGATCGCGCATTCGCGTGCGCGTGCACACGCCTGTCATCAGAACTGGCGCCAGACGGCCTATTTAAACACAGACTTAGTACTGGCTGGTTGCTGCTTGGTCTACAGCGTGTACCTGAATTCTTGCTACCTGTGTTGACTTCCGATTACCGTTCTGGCCTGCTACCTGACTTCTCTCCTGCCTGCTGTTTGTACCTGATCTGCCTACCTGCTACCGAACCTGCCTGTGACCTGACCTCTCTCCTGCCTGCTGTTTGTACCTGATCTGCCTACCTGCTGCTGAACCTGCCTGTGACCTGACTTCTCTCCTGCCTGCTGTTATACCTGATCTGCCTACCTGCTGCCGAACCTGCCTGTGACCTGACCTCTCTCCTGCCTGCTGTTGTACCTGATCTGCCTAGCCGTTGCCAAATCTGCCTGTGACCTGACTACGTTCCTGCCAGCTGTGTCATCTGATCTGTCTCTCTGCTGTCGATACCTGCCAGTGATCCAGCTACGCTCCTGTCTGCTTCCAGTCAAGTCCAGACGTCCACCTGTGTGTTTCCGGCAACTTCCTGCACAGACTTCGGGAGTTCCATAGGCACTCTTACTCCACCGTGCTCCAGCACCATCTGTTCCACTACCAGCGGCCCTTAACCCGGAGTTGTACGGGAGGCCTTCCTCTACACGTCAGGCTCGCCATCAGGTACGTGACAGTACCAAGCAGTCATGACTGAGCCTGCAGGAGGAACCTCTCCCCTACATGAAGTCTGCCAATGTCTCACAGGCCTTACTCAAGTGGTCAAGTCCCTGCAGGAGAAATACGTGCGTCTTGTGGAGCATGTGCAAGTCCAGCTCTCTTCGGCCATTCCCGCTGCAATGATGACATCCCCAGAACCACGAGTACCTACTCCTGACAGATTTTCTGGAGACCGGACTAAGTTCAGAGCATTCCGCAATGCCTGTCAGCTTTATTTTTCACTCCAGCCACAGACTTTTTCTGCAGAGACTACAAAGGTGGGGTTCATTAAATCCCTACTTCAAGGTGAGCCCCAAACCTGGGCTCATCGTCTGTTGGGAAAAAAAGGACTTACAACTAAATACTATGTCCTCTTTCTTCCAGGCAATGTCCAAATTATATGAGGACCCTCTACTAACCACTACTGCCGAGTCCTCTCTCCATGCACTTCAACAAGGCCGCAGATCGGTCGAGGACTATATAATGGATTTCAGGTGCTGGAGTGCAGATACCGGCTCTAATAATGCAGCCCTGCGACATCAGTTTCACCAGGGGTTATCGGAAGACTTGAAAGACGAGTTGGCTCGTGTGGGTGCTCCAAGTACCCTGGAGGACTTAATTACATTATCAATTCAGGTCGACCGTCGTCTGCGAGAGCGCAGGCGGGAGAAGTCAGCAGTTCCTTCCCAATCTGTATGGATGATGCCTAAGTTTCCAGTTCCTGTTCGGCCGACATCTGTCAAGTTGGCCTTTCCTGCATTAGAGACTTTAACACCCACACGACTAGGCCTGATTCGCCCGTCGCTGTCACCTGAGGAACGGACACAACGTCTTCAAGGCAACTTCTGCCTCTACTGCGGCGGGGCGGGTCACTATGTATGGACTTGTCCTGCTAAGGGACGTGGATCCCCCTCTGCTTCTCCAGCAAGTCAGGTGGTCCCGCCAGCAACTTCTGCTCAATTGGCACTTCCTGTTACCTTTCAGCTCCCAGGGAGAAGCGTGTTAGCTACTGCAATTGTGGACTCTGGGGCGTGCAGTTGCTTCGTTGATCTGGCATTTGCTGCCCAACAAGGTATTCCTCTTCAATCCAAAGAGCAGGGACTTACCGTATTTCTGGCTGATGGCTCTCGTATAAAGTCCGGATTGGTGACCCAGGAAACCCCTCCACTGTTAACTACGACCTCTACCGGTCACAAAGAACTTTTGCATCTAGATGCCATTTCTTCACCTCTGTACCCTGTCATTTTGGGTCTACCATGGCTACAGGCCCATAACCTGGTGGTTGATTGGAAATCAGGCAGTATCAAGTACCAATCATCTTACTGCCAGAAGCACTGTCTGTCCAATCCTACTGTTGCACCCACCACCCTGTTGTGTATGGACGTTGATGCTGAGCTCTGCCAAAAGGTGCCTGGGGCCTATCACGAGTTCCTTGATGTATTCAGCAAACGGGGAGCAGACACCTTACCTCCACACAGGGCTTACGATTGCCCCATTGAGCTCCTTTCTGGGGCTGCTATTCCGTTTGGTCTGATCTTTCCACTGTCTGAGAAAGAATTAGCAGCTCTAAAGGAATATATTGATGAGAGCCTCCAGAAAGGCTTCATTCGCCCTTCTACCTCACCTGCCGGGGCGGGAATATTCTTTGTGGAGAAGAAGGACCATTCACTACGGCCATGTGTAGATTACCGGGACCTGAACAAAATTACGGTGAAAAACTGTTACCCTCTTCCCTTGGTTCCTGAGCTTTTTCAAAGACTTCGTTCTGCTACTATTTTTACTAAACTTGACCTGAGGGGAGCTTACCAGGGGCGGAAGTATAGGGGTCGCAAAAGTCGCCATTGCGACTGGGCCCCATGCTGCAGGGGGCCCGTGTGCCCCCCTCTCCCCGAGCGGTGGCTGCATATGGGACCGAGCTCCCTCATCCTCAGCCGATGCGTAAATCATTTGGCAGTGCAGGAGCTCGGTCACAAAGTGAAAGTAGGTGAGACGTGTCTAGCACACTGTGTGCTGTGCTCTCTGCCTCCCCCTACAGTGCAGTACCCAGCATGGAGAGTTTAAGGTACAGAGCTGCAGCTACAGATTTTTAAAAAGGCGATCTATATATGTTTGTATGCATGTGTGTGTGCTTATATGTGTGTGTCTGCATGTGTGTGTGTCTGCATGTGTGTGTGCTTATATGTGTGTGTCTGCATGTGTGTGTGTCTGCATGTGTGTGTGCTTATATGTGTGTGTCTGCATGTGTGTGTGTTTTATATGTGTGTGTGCGTTTATTTGTGTGCATGTGTATGTTTACATGTGTGTGCGCATGTGTGTGCATGTGTATAGAGTTATATGTGTGTGCGCATGTGTGTGCATGTGTATAGAGTTATATGTGTGTGCGCATGTGTGTGTGCATATGTATAGAGTTATGTGTGCGCGCATGTGTATAGAGTTATATGTGTGTGCGCATGTGTATAGAGTTATATGTGTGTCTGCATGTGTATAGAGTTATATGTGCATGTTTGTGTGTTTGCTCATGTGTGTGCGTTTATGTGTGTGCGTCTATGTGTGTGCATGTATTTATATGTATATGTGTGTATTTGCGTACGTGTGTTTACATGTGTGTATGTATACACATTACTTGTAATTCTGACCCCCTTTTTCTTTGCGATCAGAACAGATTTTTTAGGGGGGTTCATAATACCAACAAGAAAATACCATTCCTCTGAAAAGCGATGCAGATCGCTTTTCAGAGGCATTTGACAGGCAGTGAAGAGCCAATATGTTGCACCTTGACTAAAATGTTGAAGAAATGTTGAGAAACACTGATACAGAGAAACGGATCTCTCCATTCTCCTGCAGCTGCTGAAAGGAGATGAGAAGTGGGGGAAATGGAAAGATCAGTTCCTCTATATGCAGCCGCACCCACCACGCCTCCTATGCAGCTTCTTTCTGCTGCCCCCCGTGTGCTCTCCAGCCCCCCTGTACTTTTTCCTGCCCCCCCCGCTCTCTCCTGGCCCCTCCCCTTGTCCCCACAGCTCAGCAGAGTCCCCCCCTCCCCTCTCCTGGCAGCTGCTGTAGGGTATCTGCATGGAGAGTCAGTGATCCATACCGATCACGGACTCAATCTATTCATAACTGAAACATAGTAAACTGTATTTACTATGCTTCAGTTTGCGAATAAAGGGGCAGCTCTATACAGAGCTATTCCTGTCCATTCATTCTGTGCAGCTGAGGCTGTGCTCTCAATCTTCTTTCTCGTTCTCAAAGGTGAAACATCAGAGGTCTGCTTAGACCCCTGATATCTCACCAAAGCCCCCCAACTCTTAAAAAAAAAATTAAAATATTTTTTATAAAATAATATTGTAAAACAATAAATAAATGGTAGAAAAATACAATAAAAATAAAAAAAACAGACGCCAGTGGCAGAACTACCAGGGTCACAAACATCACACTTGCGACCGGGCCTTGGCATTTATGCCATCGGCTTGGAGGAAAGGGCCCCAGCTGGGGGTCAGGGGGGCCCTTCATGATTTCTTGCACCGGGGCCCTGAAGGTTCTAGTTACGCCACTGGAGCTTACAACCTCATCCGCATACGGCAGGGGGACGAGTGGAAAACCACCTTCCGTATCCGTTTTGGCCACTACGAGTATCTCATCATGCCCTTCGGCTTGTGTAATGCCCGGCTACCTTCCAACACTTTATTAATGACGTCTTCAAAAATTGTTAAATCTTTTCAGGTGTGCCGTGAAAATTTTTAGATCTTTTTGGTGCGCCACAAGACAAAAAAGTTTGAGAAACACTGACTTAGCCACTTGTTTTTTTATCATCCCCTGACTACAAGTGTAAATGAGCCCTAAAGGAGAACTTTTTTTTAAGTTTCCCAAGTAGGCCTCTATTCACACTGAACACCCAAATGTGCACAGAGATAATTAGGCATTTCATCTGACTAGGTGACAGAAGTGAATATTGCTTGACTGAGCAAAATGAAAAATGTACCACTTTAGTAAATCAGTCAAAAATATATGCCCTCCTAGTAATGAAGATGTGACTTTAAGTCCATTTTCAGCAATTTGTTAATATACAGACCATTAGAAAAGCATCAGGAGAGAAATGAATAAAATATAATATTTATATATTTTTTTTTATATATATATATATATATATATATATATATATATATATATATATATATATATATATATATATATATATATTTATATTTACTGTATATATACACATATATACACATACAGTATGTAAAATGTTTTCCACACCTTTCATGTTACTCACTAGTAGCAGTAAGTCAGTCAACTTGTTGAAGATGTTTCAAAGCTTGTCCAAGCCACTTCTTTAGTTCTGATGAGTTTCAGAAAAATACCCCAACATTTATATCCAAACAGGCAGGGCCGGCCCTACCATTGGTCCCAGTGGTCCCAGTACAGACTCAAAATACTCACCATACCTCTCAGAAAATAGCTTGGGGTGTCTACTTTCCAAAATGGGGTCATTTGGGAGGGGGGGGTTGTGCCATCTGGGCATTCCATGGCCTCCGAAACTGTGATAGGCAGTGAGGAGTGAAATAAAAAATTTACACCCTTAGAAACACTGAAGGCGGTGCTTGGTTTTTGGGGTCCCGTATGCGGCTAGGCTCCCAAAAAGTCTCACACATGTGGTATCCCCGTACTCAGGAGAAGCAACAGAATGTATTTTGGGGTGTAATTTCACATATTCCCATGGCATGTTTGAGCAATATATCATTTAGTGACAACTTTGTGCAAAAAAAGAAAAAAAAGTGTCTTTTTCCCGCAACTTTTGTCACAATATAAAATATTCCATGGACTCGACATGCCAAATAGCTTGGGGTGTCTACTTTCCAAATTGGGGTCATTTGGGGGGGTTTTGAACTGTCCTGGCATGTTATGCACAACATTTAGAAGCTTATGTCACATATCACCCGCTCTTCTAACCACTTGAAGACAAAGCCCTTTCTGACATTATTTGTTTACATGAAAAAATCATTTGTTTTTGCAAGAAAATTACTTTGAACCCCCAAACATTATATATTTTTTTTTAAAGCAAAGGCCCTACATATTAAAATGGTGGGTGTTTCATTTTTTTCACACAGTATTTACATAGCGATTTTTCAAACGCATTTTTTGGGGAAAAAACACACTTTTTTAAATTTTAATGCACTAAAACACACTATATTGCACAAATGTTTGATGAAATAAAAAAGATGATCTTAGGCTGAGTACATGGATACCAAACATGACATGCTTTAAAATTGCGCACAAACTACATACATTTTTAAAAGCCTTTAAAAGTCTTTACAGGTTACCACTTTAGATTTACAGAGGAGGTCTACTGCTAAAATTACTGACCTCAATCTGACCTTCGCGGTGATACCTCACATGCACGGTGCAATTGTTGTTTACATTTGATGCCAGACCAACGCTTGCGTTCGCCTTTGCGCGAGAGCAGGGGGGGACAGGGGTGCTTTTTTTTCTTTATTATTTTTTTTGCCTTTTTTATCTTATTTTTAAACTGTTCCTTTTTTTTTTTTTTTTTTAATCGTTTTTATTATTATGTCAGGGAATGAAAATATCCCCTATGATAGCAATAGGTAGAGACAGGTACTCTTTTTTGAAAAAAATGGGGTCTATTAGACCCTAGATCTCTCCTCTGCCCTCAAAGCATCTGACCACACCAAGATCAGTGTGATAAAATGCTTTCCCAATTTCACAATGGCGCTGTTTACATCCGGTGAAATCTAAGTCATGAAATGCTTGTAGCTTCAGGTTTCTTAGGCCATAGAGACGATTGGAGCCATTCTGGTCTCTGATCAGCTCTATGGTCAGCTGGCCGAATCACCGGCTGCATTCTCAGGTTCCCTGTTGGGACAGGAGAGCCAGAGAAAAACATGGAAGACAGTGGGGGGGGGGGGGACATTCCCTCCCACTGCTTGTAAAAGACTAGAGGTCTAGAGGCTAATTAGGCACTAGGATTGCTTTTACATGAAAGCCGACCGCTGGCTGAAAAGAATGATACCAAGATGATACCTAAACCTGCAGGCATCATTCTGGTATAACCACTCAAAGTCCAGCAACATACCAGTACGTTGCTGGTCTTTGTTGGGCATATACTGTAATCTTTTTTTTCATGCAGCCTGTGGGCTGCATGAAAAAAAGAGATTGATTGGTGGGTATGCCCACCATTAGAATACTTCCCTTCATCCACCCACTTCTAGTGATCGTCATACATCCACCATTTATATATGCCGAAGCATGGGGGCATCCGCCCCAAAAGTTAGGAGCAAATCGCTCCTCCGCCCCTGCTGCCCCCATGCTTCGGCATATATCACCTCCGACAGCGCTGGAGTCACGGCTTTATGTATCGTGGGAGCAAACGCTGTTGCTGTCAAGATAAATAAATACGCTCTGCAGCTGAATGGCGTACCTGAAAACAAAAAAATGGTTAACAATAAAACACAGTAAACAGTAAAGTATAAAAAATTGCATACCTGAAAAGCAAACATGATAAAACATAATAATAATACAACATTGCAGAATAGAATACAGTAAAAAAGAGCAGAACAATAGAGAGAGAATAGAGAGAGAAAGAACAATAAAACAACAACTATTTTTGTTTTTTTTATTTTATATTTTTTTGTGTTTTTTTTTTTTTACACTTTTTTTGTAACTGTAACTTTTATAACTATAACCAGTTCCAGGTTCGGGTCTCTGAAAATGCGATGGCATCTTGGGAGACCCTGTGAAAGTGTCCCTAGTCTGTGCAATGCTGTACCCTACGCTAATACTCAACTAGTGTATGGTAGCGTTCTAAACATTCACCAATGCAAAGACCAGGATTGTCAGGACAGGAGGGACAATAATAGCGGGTGCCCTATAACCGCGCTTGCTGCAGACACAACATCTTTTTTGGCGGGGGTTCGTTGGGTAGGGGTACTTGGGAGGACATAAAGAAAATGCCTCTCATGCAACCGACTGCATTTGGTTGGGGATGTGAATGGGGGAAGTACGGGTGCTGCAGAAGTGGTGGGTTCCCAATTAGGATTGGCGAATGCAGCAGGAAGGGCACTATGGGCACGACAGGCCTGTGTTTGTCTTCTTCTTGATGGCAGCGGAACACTACTTGTGCTTGCCACCTCACCAGCTTCAACTGCACTTATGGGACTCTCCACATCACCAAGTGTTGCTGGTTTGACTATGACCGGGGTGTACTAGGCTGCTGGTGCTTGCCAGTTTACCAAAATGCTACCATAAAAACTGTTAGCAATTGCAGGGATCAGGCCTGACTCTGCGAATGCTGCAGTTATGTGTTTAGTAAGTGACAGTGATCGATCGATACTGCACTTGGGTGGGCTGGGCGGAGGGGCAAAACGCAGGTGCTAGCAGGTATCTGGGCTGATCCCGCTAACACTGCGTTTTTGGGAACCCTAAACTGCTGGGGACGCTAGTATAGATCTGATCGGATCAGATATCGATCCGTTCAGATACTATACCACTAAGGGAGGTGTACGGTGCATGCGTGGGTGTTAGCGCTACTGGCACTAACCTGACACTGCCTGGGGCTGGTGCTTGCCAGTTCACCAAAACGCTACCAAAAAAACTGTTAGCGATCACAGGGATCAGGCCTGACTCTGCAAATGCTGCAGTTATGTGTTTAGTATTTTGTAAGTGACAGTGATCGATCGATACTGCACTTGGGTGGGCTGAGCTGGGCTGGGCGGAGGGGCAAAACGCAGGTGCTAGCAGTTATCTGGGCTGATCCCGCTAACACTGCATTTTTGGGAACCCTAAACTGCTGGGATATTGATCCGTTCAGATACTATACCACTAAGGGAGGTGTATGCTGCATGCGTAGGTGTTAGTGCTACTGGCACTAACCTGAGGCTACCTGGGGTGACGCAGACCCTATCTGACCCTAAAACCCAACTTATATCACCGCTGGGCGATCAAGGGGTTAAACCTTTATTAGGTAATAAACGGCGGGTGCCCTGACACTATAAAAAATAAACAGCGTCACCCGTAACAGTTATACGGTTACACTGGTGAAAGGGTTAACTAGGGGGCAATCAGGGGGTTAAAACCTTTACTAGGTAGTATATGGGGGGGGGTCCCTGACGCTATAAAACGCTGACGGCGAACCTAAATACTTATCTCCCTAACTAGCGTCACCAGTGACACTAATACAGCGTTCAGAAAAACGATCGCTAAGTGACACTGGCGACGGGGGTGATCAAGGGGTTAAAACTTTATTGGGGGGGTTAGGGGGGTATCCTAGACCTAAAGGGGGCTAACCCTAACTGCCCTACCACTTATAACTGTCACAAACTGACACCAATGCAGTAACCAGAAAAAAAAAAACTGCTATTGGTGTCACTGTGACAGGGGGTACAGGGGGGTGATCGGGGGTGATGGGGGGTGAAATGTGTGCCTAGTGTGTTTTACTGTTAGTGTAGTGTTGTGCACTTACTCAGATGTCTTCTCTCCTTGGTGCCGGAACAGAAAATACCGACTCAAGGAGAGATTACATCACTTCCTCTGCCGCTGTTTACATTACAGCAGCAGAGGAAGATTTTAATTTGTTGGGAGTGATAGCGAGGGGGTGGCCACGAATGAGTGGTCTCCCCCTCAGCCTGGATCGCTCCCCTAACGAAGCCAACCGCCTCGGGCACCCGCGGAAAGCAGATCACGTACCAGGTACGTGATTTTGCCTGCTCGTGCCATTCTGCCATATCTGCGTTAGGCGGTCGGCAAGTGGTTAAAAAAGGCTGAAAATTTTGAAAAAATAATTTTTCTTTGTTTCTGTTATAAAACTTTGTAAATAAGTACGTTTTCTCCTTCACTGATGGGCACTGATGGGGCTGCACTGACGGGCACTAATAAGGTGGCACTGATGGGCACTGATCAGGTAGCACTAATGAGGTGGCACTGATGATGAGGCACTAATATGCAGCACTGATGGGCATTGATAGGCAACACTGATGGGCACTGATAGGTGGCACTGATGGAAATTGATAGGTGACACTGATGGGCACTCATAGGTGGCACTGATGGGCACTGATCGGCAACCCTGATGGGCACTGAAAAGCCACACTGATGGGCACTTATAGGTGGCACTGATGGGCACTGATAGGCACCTCTAATGGGCACTGATTGGCACCTCTAATGGGCTGATTTGGACTGATTTGCAACCCTGGTGGTCATGGGTGGGCATACCTGGTGGTCCTGGGTGGGCATCCCTGGTGGGCAGCCTGGGGGGCTGTACCAATAATCAATCAGCGTAGACCCCCCTGTCAGGAGAGCAGCTGATCGTCTCTCCTCTATTTGCGTCTGTCAGCGCAAGTGGAAGAAAAGCCAATACACGGCTGTTCCTGTTTACGTTGTGATTGGACACGGCTGATCACATGGTAAAGAGCCTTTGTCAGAGGCTCTTTACCGAGATGGGTGATGCGATGTGTCAGACTGACACACCACGCCAACGATCGCAGCGCTGCGTGCCCTGGCGGGCGGCGATTGCGGCTTATCCTGCTGGATGTCATATGACGTCCAGTCAGGATAACAACCACTTTGCGCATGTCATTCTGTTATATGGTGGGCGGGAAGTGGTTAAAAATTGTTCTGAGTTTTTCCAGCACTCCAGCTAAATATAGGATAACAATTTTTATTTCATGTGTTTTTCTTCTCCCCTCTATTCACTGGTCCTGCATTTTGCTTGAGCTTGTGGATGTTTTAACCACTTCCTGCCTGCGCTATAGCCAAAAGATGGCTTAAGCGCAGGCTTACTTTGCCGGGAGGGCGTCCATGAAAGAAGTTCCATGATGGTGTTGCCCGCGTGCTCCCTGCGGCGCTCTCTGTGATCACCGCCCGAGCTGCCCTTTACCACATGATCAGCTGTGTCCAATGCCAGCTGATCACGGGATGTAAAAGCCGGTTATTGGCATTTCTTTCCTCACATTGTCAGTGTGAGGAAAGAAGAAGAGAGACGATAACCGGCTTGTGTTAAAGGGACATCGACACTGATAATCAGGGCATTGAAAGCTGAAAACTGGTCTGGGCAGGAAGAGGGTAAAAGTGCCCAGTAGGGAAGTGGTTAATGGAAGTCCAGTCTGGGTAGCCATATACTTTTGAAGAACTCCTGGGATGTCTGTGCTGTGTTCTTATTCTTTAGAGTCTGTCTGTGTCTCTTGTTTTCATCCCAGCCTGATGTTACATAGTTCGAATAACACCCAGTTTGTGTTGCAGTTGGTGGTGGTAGTCAAAAAAAGGAATGAACTGAATATACCTGGGTTAGCTTCAAGACAGATTTGCAGAACATGACTAAAGTTCAGCTACTGAATCTGGCACTAAACATGAACATTTGCAAAGAGAAAAAAATGCAACAGCTTCTACAGCTTCTGTTCGTAAACAGTCAGGGATTTCCTTTGTCTATATCAGACCCTTTTTTTTCTAGATGATAACAGATGTTAATGGGAGATCCCCACACAAAAATGTGGTGTAAGATTCATCTAAAAGTACCTACCAGACCCTTATCCTTGATGGTCTTGATGAAGGTCTGGTATGGGTGTTAAAGTGTCACTAAACCCACATAAAAAATATATAAATAAATGGTGTATTACATTCTGTTCATGCACACTCAGTCACTATGGGATTTGTTTCCTGTATTCTGTACAAAACCTGGTTGACCCTGCTGTTCTCTATCTCCACCTTCTGTCCATATCCCCAATTCAACTAAAGATTTTGCAGAGCAGTGTTGGCAGCTCTGCACATGCTCAGTTTTCAGTAAGTTTCTATGCTGAGCATTTCCTGCCTACCACATTTGAGCAGCCCATGTGACTATAGAGTCACAAATGTGGACGCATACACAGTGGTAGCCCACTCCCTCCCTCCTCCTCAATGCCCACTAACCAGCTAAACACAATTGAAGCAGATTATTACATGTAGATTGATGGAGGCTTCACTTTATTCTAAAACACAGGCTGGGGAGCCTTTGACTGGCAGAAATCCCACCCACACCATGTTATTGCCAAAATATAATAAAGATTTGATTTTAAATATATATTTGTATGACAATTTAAAACAGTTTATCGTTATTATTTATTTATTTTTATTCTGTATTCCAAAGGCTGTTTTTCTTTATTTTTTCATTTCTGACCAACAGCAGAAGCTCCTCCTGCAGACAGGCTGGGAAAGGGCTGGGTCATGTGACAGCTGTGTATTGATTTAGGAAAAAGGTACTTAGATGTTTTTCTTATTAAAATAATTACACTGCCATCATCCCTATACAGAAATAGAAGGGACAATGTAAATTAAACAGTGTGTTTAATATCACTTTAAGGAAAAATCCCATTTAAAAAGCATGAAAGAAAATCCATACCATTCCCGACCATGCAGCCTGCTAGGCCAGAAATGGAGGAGGGGGGAGAACTAACATGAGGGTGTACCTTGTCAGGGAGGGACTCCCCTGGCAAAGTGCCTTGCCCCAAGTTGATGAGTACAAGAGCCTCTTCAACAGGTCTGTGTGGGTGGGTTTGCTGTAGACTTCAATGTCCAATTCATCATCTGTCTTCTACATATAATGCCATTTTAACTTCTCTACCCTAGCATTTTGAGAACAATTCACACCTTCATGCATGTAAATCAAAGGATTAACATTTATGAAGACTTCCTGACACCAAGGCAGGCGATAAGTAACTAGAGCATACACCTCCCATCCGTCTTTAGACCATAACATATGCCTTGTCATGGTAATTGGATCAAGGTGTTGGTGCGACCCGTTTGGATATAAATGTTGAGTTATTTTTGTGACACTCATTAGTACTTGTGGATTGGACAAGCTATAAAAATTTTGTCAAAGTTACAGTTACAGAACCAGTTGAATGTGCCTAGCTTTTAACAGATATACCGTGACTTGGATAAATGAGAACTTTCGCAGACGTACTTTCATTTCACATTTTTTTTTCAGTATCTTGGTTAAAGCATTTGTTAACCTCAAAAAAGAAAATGCTGCTTCTGTCCCTTTAATGTGCAAGCTGCAGCTTGGTGCTTTTTGCACTACTTCTCTGTATCTCTCACAATACCTGTTTGATCCTGCCAGCTCCTGCCTCCCCCCCTGAGAACAGACCACAATTATCATGGCTGCTGAGCTAAGATACCATGGTCTAAATGCATGTCTGTGTCATCTGCAGGTCTCCTCTCTGCCTGTTTTCAGCTCCCCCCTCTTCCTGTCAACATGTAGTCTGGAGTGACAAAGGACGATCGCCTACACTCACAGCCCCGCCCCCCTCCGCCCCTCTTCCCTCTCCTCTGCATTGACGGCCACAGGGAGGAAGATAAGAGATCCCTTTTCTGACATATTTTGCATAGCCAGAACGAATCTGTGTCCCTCCTAATCAGCTACCTCGGCTCCGATATAGAGATGAAATAAGGCAAGTGACAGAGCTAAAAAAGGCTAATAAAAATGTATTTACACAAAAAACAAATAAGAAGAAGATGCTGCAAAGCTTAGGGAACCATGTACTGTGTGCCTGATTAATTGGGGGCAATTGGGTTAACAACCACTTTAAAATATCTCCCCAGAGAATGCTTTTTAGACCTCTTTCACACTGGGGCATTTTTCAGGTGCTTTTGGGCTAAAAAATAATGCCTTTAAAGCACCTGAAAAACGCCTCCCCTGCAGCCCCAGTGTGAGAGCCCAAGTGCTTTCACACTGGGGCGGTGCGTTTGCAGGACGTTAGAAAAAGTCCTGCAAGCAGCATCTTTGGGGTGGTGGAGGAGTGGTGTATACACCGCTCCTCCACCACCCCTGCCCATTGAAATGAGTGGGCAGCTGCTATTAACGCTTTCTAGCTAGCAGGAATTAAAAGCACCCCGCTAGCGGATGAAAAGCGCTGCTAAAACTATGGTAAAGTGCAGATAAAACTAGCGGCGCTTTACCGCTAACAACGCGCCCCGTTGTCAGTGTGAAAGGGGTCTTAGTTTGCCCAGTAATACATTTGCTGTTGTAACCATTTATAGCTGTGTAATGAGAATTTTGCAGCTTTCCCAAAACAAACCATGCGATAAGATTATCCCAAAAAGCCTTTAGTTTTGTTTAAGGAACAACCTTTTTGTTTACTTCCTGCTTATATATGATGGATCGGTAGCAGCTGGGTAATAGATCTGTGAAGTGTGGAAACCATTTCCACAAATAAAAACAATAAAAATTAGAAATAACGTAACAAGTAAAAAAGCTCATGAACATTGTTTATTTTGATATGACGACATGAATACATAATTTAAACACATATAACAGTTTATGTTCAAACATTCTTGCAATAACGTAAAAACAAGAAAATGATTCAAGATTTAATATGAAGTGCTGTAAAAAAAAATACATTTTTTCCCTATTTAAGAAACAACCCAGGGATTCAAACCTGTAGGCCAAAATTCCAAATAATATCTCTTAATGAAGAAAGTGACTTCTTTAAATATATCTGTATAATACGAGTACATTCATTATTTCCGTGATGTCACAATTCATGATATTTTCACTACAACGCTAAAGCAGGCATAATAATTGCACTGAAATGTGTCCATATAAATTTAACCTGCTGCCAAGGCTGAACCAAAAATGGTTGGGAATAGAACATGGTTTGCAGCCTACAATATGGTAACTGCTGGGGTTTCTAAAGGACATGAAAGGTTGTAACGGGAAAGTTACTGCACTGTTGGCTAAGTGTACTAAAATGTTTTTAACAAGAGCTATTGAAAAATATGACACCAATACTAACTGAAATGCTTTGCTGCTAACAGTGGACAGGGGTTACATCATTAGATATTTAAAGGAGAACGTTATATTTTAAAGTGGAGGGAACTAAGTCGATGATAGAAACCTGCCACCTTTGTATGTTGCTCTTGTGATATATCCTAATGTTGGCCTCCCTTTCCTCAGTTCCTTTGCAACCAGAACATGGTAACAAAGTGAGCAGTAGCAGAACTGAAGGCAGAGGAGCTTAATAAAGAATGTCCATACCAAATGACAGGATCAAGCACGAACAGGGGTGTCACACCACCCAAAGGTTTTCCCTTTTATCGTGCGCTAAAAGGTCAAAGTGCACACAAGCTGTTCTCATAGAATTGGTTTAAAATCATAGGACTGATACACTCATCAGCAGCTTTTACCCCTCAAAACATAGCAATGACAATAATGTAATCTCTTGTGCTCCCACCATTGTAAATACATGCCAAAAAAACATCCAGCCCAACAAATAAGTCAAGTTCTACCAACCAAGTGTTCTTTGATAACTAATTGACTACATTATTCTGATGACAACCCATTGCTGTAGTCATTGATGAAATGTAAGCATCCAGCATGTCCATCAACTCACCAACGTTCTCTTAATACTGTGATATTATGTATGGGTGGACTTAAGCCATTAAAAATATTCTGATCAATTTAGGTCATATAGAAGTGTATCTAAACAAAAAATCACAAATTTAACATATTATAGCTTACCAGTCCTTAAATGCGGTGCATACATTTGTTTTCACTTTTCAGACTAAGAAGAACAGTTTCTGCAAGAACAGAAAATATCAGGTGATCTTGCAGGTAATGTTCTTGTCTATTCCTGAAAGCATAAAGAACATTATATTTTTGTTTAAACTACTAGTTTCACCATTTACTGGAGATAAACAAAGGCAGACATGCTTGAGGTTCATCCTGAGTGACAACCATGGTTGCCTCAGTAGAAACAATAGAGAAACCAGTGTAGACATGAAAGGGCAAGACATGTGTTATTCAGAAGATAACCAGGTGAAAAAAAAGCCTTAAAAAACTATTGCAGCCACTACATTTAGGGTCTGGTAAGCTGCAATTTATTACATTTTTAGTTTGGGGTTTAGATACATTGTAACCATCATCTTCCTCAAAACGAATTCCCTGAATATTGTAGATATTGTACCGTAATATTGTGGTTGAAGGCATTTCATATATGATAAACCAATGGTAAACCTAAAGGACTAGATCTTGCCCCCAATTTAAAAAATCAATGTACCTTTCCAATTTGTTATAAAAACTTTGCATGTCAAGGCTGATCCTTCCATCCTTACAAAAGGAAAGAAGCAGTAAACTGTGTAACGCTTTATATAATGCTGGCCACACCTGATGCAATCTGACTGTATAATCTTGAAAGCATATTTATAAAGTGCTGAATGCAACATAGCCACATATCCACTATTGAGACATACACAAAAAAAAAAAATCATCAGATGATGGTGTTCATTGTACAATCACCAACATTATTTACTTGCAAATTCACCATTTAAAAGTGGAGAGTATGTATTTTAAAGGCATGAAAGTGCAAGAACTGTAAAATGTGCACATTTGGCTCTGTAGTGATGTCATCCTAACATCCTATAGTTTCTACACAGTAGATAACAAACTGCAATACTAATTTAAAAAAAAATGTTTAGGGCGCACAGCCCGAAAGTAAAAACGTCTTGCAAGCCAAATGTAAAAAAAGGGCACATAAAAAACAAAATTGGTTTTAATGATATACAATCAATTATAGAGCTAATTGTTTATAACAATCTTTTTAGCTTGAACAACAGTTTGACACAACAGAGAAGAAACGGCTTTGATCTAATTTGACTGTTTTTTCAGTAGAACTGACTGTTTTATTTGCGGAAACATTTCTTGAAAACTGAATGCCAGGTATGATCCTTACTGCATACTTGCCTTTGTCTAGCTTGGCACAATGTAGGTATATCTCATACCAGATGGGCTGCTGGAGAAGCTGAAAATCACAGCCACTGCTACTACAGGTATGGCTGCAATTTTCAGGTCCTGCTCAGGTTCTGTGCAAACTGCTTCCCCTCTCCACAGAGGCACTGCTGTCACCATTCATAGAACGCCTTGTGTTTTTTGATGGAAAAAGGAAGAGAGGAGGGGCAGTGAGGTGTTCATGTGTGCAGAGTAAAAGCCTCCCACATAGAACCTGAGCAAGACCCAGAAGATCGCAACGCTCACTGTAATAGTGCCGACTACTACTGTGATTTTCAGCTTACTTAATGGTCCATCAGGCATGAGATTTGCACACATACAATACATTGTGCCAAGCTGGAACAATGTAAGTATAAAATACAGATAACTTCTTGAGTTCAGCTAATGGCCTCTTTCATATGGGCACTGACACCCATGCCTGCACACAGCTCCAGGCGGTGCCAACCAGCGCCCACGTGAGAGAGACGTTAAACCACCACCAAACGAATTTCTGAAAAATTATTCTTTCATCGCTATATTGAATATTGCTACATGCATGGCCAGCATTATATCAGTGATCAGGTTTTCAATCTGCTTAGATTTATTACAAAAATTCCAACTTGTTTCATCACTTTTTAACTAGGCCTTGAATAGATTGGATCTTATGTTAGTCCTAACAGATTTAGAGCTCTGTAATATTCTAAAATTAGTAGATTGTACACTTAGATTGTAGCCTATATTTCCAGTTAAAGATTGGTCAAAGAAAGACAAACATTTCCCTGAGAAAACATCTGGGTCCTGGTGCATATAGTCTGACTTACTCAGCAAGAGCAAGCAGCACATGTCCTGTCTACCATTTCCAATGTTTAACAAGAACAGTAGGAAACATATCCAGCAGTCCGTGTATGTTTATCAGGTTTGGAGGTGAAAGTAATTATTTCTCCATCTGGAGAGGCCAGAACCACATTTATGCAATGCTGTATTCCACATTTGCATGAAATTACCTAATTTGGTAGACTAACAACCAAGACGTGTTTATAGCAAACTTAGCATTATTGAGCTAATGTCATATTTGCAAAATAGAGCCTCAGTGTCTGTGAATACTGTATTTTAGAGCTAAACGATACGATGAGAGGTATTTATTGCATATACAGACTAAAGAAAAGTTATCAAAAGCTTACCATGAAATAAAGTTATGTGAATTTCAGCATAAAAAGCGAAGATGTGGTACAACGTTGGTGCTAACCAAAGCCCCACTCTCCACAATTTGAAGTGGCATTTAGCATCAATTGTCAGGGTGCAAACAACTATAAAAAAAAAAACTAACAAATGTGTGCACATGCATTAATTCGTTATTGTAATCTGAATGGGTGGGACAGGAGATTTATATGTCTTGAAAACATGGAGACATGAAAATGAGATAAGCAGGAGGGACAAAACACATTCAATAATTTTGGGTCATGTATGAATTGTTGACCCTCTCACCTGAAATTGAGGAGCAGCTGTTTGCATCAGCCATGAAACATCTACAGCAAGAGAGAAGCTTGGCAAGAAAAGACAGGACTTAGCAAGCACAGAACTCTCACACAATAATAAAACGCCAGACATTTGATATGTGCTTAGGCTGCCCCTACATGGATCGAAATTCAATTGGTTCAGCAGGGACTCGCCACATTTTGATCCATGTGTGGGCTCTGTGATTGAACAGAAGTCAGTCTACCAATTGACCTCCATTCAATTGCCCTGCTGGAAAATTTCTGCTATAGCCTGCAACGTTAATCTGTGTATACTGACGGCAGGTAAGTCTCCCCACTGTAGGAATAAAAAGACACATTGGGGAGGGGAATTGGGTCAGCTTTTTTTGTTCAAACTGCTGGTTGAATAAAAGAAACTGACTCATCTATGGCCAGTCTGTCTCTACTACAGATGTCATGGGACAACAGGCACAGCATTGAAAAACATACCACAGAAAGGACTGTCTTGTGGACAATGCAGATAGCAGGTGGAAGGACTGCCTTGTGGACAATGCAGACAGCAAGTGCAGAAGATGCTGGAACATTAATTTAGCAACAAGCCAAAAGCTTGAGGGCTCTGCGCTCACAGAAGTTCAAGGTAAAACTCCAGAAGGGGTTGGATCAGGGAAATGGCACATGGTTTTCTACTATATGTCCTTTAGCAGTGAACCAAGAAAATGCTAATTATCTGTAATACACTAAGGACTGAGACTCAAATGTGATGAGTAGATGGTAAGGGCTGATTACTGAGATTCAAGCTCTGATCACAGATATCAGCAGGTTTATTTGTGATTCAACAGGTATAAATGTTTTGGCTTTTGAAAATTTGCTGACTAGAAAGTACATCACTACTGGCCACAACACATGACTAACCTCACACTCTGCTTTTATTATATAAAACATGGTCCATTATTTAGCGAACCTTACAGTGTGCTCATTCACATTTTTCCCTAGTATACTGAATAAATGATAGTTAAATAAAATGCACATATTTTTCACTCAAACCGAATTAAAGAAATTCTGAGACATACACTCAATGAAATTTTTACACTCAATGAAATTGTGTGACTATTTACTGAATAAATGGTGGTTAAATCAAATGCACATATTTTTCACTCAAACTGAATTAAACAAATCCTGAGACATACACTCAATGAAATTTTTATTGCTTAAATGTTGTTGCTTATATATTTGGTGCCTCTTAATCTGTTCCCGACTGGCTCACGCAGATATACTGCGGCAGAATGGCTCTCCTGGGCAAAAACCCCATACGGGGGCGTCCTACCGCTTTTCAGCCACCAGAGGGCGCGTGCGCCCGCTGCACAGTGGGGGACCCAATGCGCGTGGCCGGCGAGCACGATCGTCGCTGGCCATGTGCGATCGTGTGCACGAGCGCCAGCATGGGGATTTGTGTGTGTAAACACACAAATCCCTGTGCTGTCAGGGAAGAGGAAACATATTGTTTGTTCCTACTAAATAGGAAAAATTATATATCTTCTCTCCTAGTCACTCCCACCCCCATACAGTTAGAACACACTGAGGGAACACACATTTAACCCCTTGATCGCCCCCTAGTGTTAACCCCTTCTCTGCCAGTGACATTTACACAGTAATCAGTGCATATTTATAGCACTGATAGATGTATAATTGTCAATAGTCCCAAAAAAGTGTCAAAAGTGTTCGATCTGTCCGATGCAATGTCGCAGTACCGCTAAAAATCACAGCTCACTGCCATTACTAGTGAAAAAAATAAAAAATAATAAAAAATTATTAAAAAGCCATAAATCTTTCCCATAGTTTGTAGCTGCTATAACTTTTGCGCAAACCAATCAATATACACTTATTGAGATTTTTTTACCAAAAATATGTAGAAGAATATATATTGGTCTAAACTGATGAAGAATTTTTTTTTTTTAATTTTGGAGGATATTTAGTATAGCAAAAAGTAAAAAATATTGTTTTTTTTTTTAAAAAAATTGTAGCTCTTTTTTTGTTTTTTAGCGCAAAAAAAAAAAACCGCAGAGGTGATCAAATACCACCAAAAGAAAGCTCTATTTGTGGGAAAAAAAAGGACGCAAATTTCATTTGGGTACAGCGTTGAACGACTGCGCGATTGTTAGTTAAAGCGATGCAGTGCTAAATTGTAAAAAGTGCTCTGGTCAGGAAGAGGGTAAAATCTTCCGGGGCTGAAGCGGTTAATCTACAGGCAACTTAAAGTGATTGTAAAGTCTTTTTTTTTTTTTTTACAAATAACAAACATATACTTATACTTACCTCCTCTGTGCAGATCCTCCTCTTCTCGGGTCCCTCTTGCTGCTCCTGGCCCCCCTCCTATCGAGTGCCCCCTCAGTCAGCAGCTCCCCATGGGGGCACCCGAGCCATGTCACAGCTCCATGTGTCCATTCAGACACTTAACCCAGACCCGGCCTCGCCCCCTCTCTCCCCTGATTGGCTGACTGACTTTGATTGACAGACAATGGCACCACTGCAGTGTACCAGATGGCTTAGACATTCGTGGACAATGCTGGATAGAGATGGGACTCAGGTAATTAATTAATTAATTAGGGGATGCTGGGGAGGCTGCTACACACAAAAGGTTTTTTTATCGTAATGCATAGAATGCATTACAATAAAGAATGTCTGCCTTTACAACTGCTTTAACATAGCAAACAAACAGTCCTGGGATTGTGTATGTCAAATGTAGTATGCAAATAACATTCACCTTGCTGTGCTCAATCCAGGACAGGTCAGGACCACATTTTAAAATGAGGCAAGGACCAACTGGCCTGTGCCTACTATGGCAGAATGTTGGGGAAGCAAAGGTTATTGGGTCCTGAAAGTGCATGGATTGAGACTTAATCTATCAACAACAAAAACGACTTTATCTTTATACAACATTCAGCCAACACTGCTCCACTGATCTGAACTATGTAGAGTCCTTTATATGAACCCTGCCAAATTAGCAGGAAACTTTTCAATTAGTGTATAATATATGCCAACATCCCAGCTGTAGCTCTTCTGTGCTATGTTCAAATGTGCTACAATTGAACATAAAACAGAAAGTCTGTTACAGCACTAACCATGACTGTCCCAAACTCACAGGCTTATTAAAAACAACATCTTATACTTATTGTAAAAGCAGAATACAGGAATAAAATTTTAGTTCCAGTTAGTTTCATAAAAATTATGATAAAGGTTAGATAGTTTTAAGATGGAGGAATGATACATATAATGTATTTAAAATAAGACACCTTGAAGGTAAATGAAATAAAGGATACATTTGGTTGTTGGACTTACCCTTTCCCTCCCTCCCACTGTGATGATCTAACCAACCAGACTCCTCTATTGTATACTCATACAGTTCTTGCACCCAGTCCACCAGCATTCTGCCGCAATGTTTACCAGGTTAGAGGAGGTCAGCAGCACTGTAACTAAATGTCTTGCTTTGTGGGAAGTTTAGAACCTTTGGGATAACCTAAAATGGAGCCAATACACAGCGCATGTGCAGTAGTGGTAGCAAGGTAATACCATTGTGTGACTACTACAACATTTAAATGTAGACCAGCAGAACCTACAACAACTGGAGTGGTCCTCACTGTAATCTCCAACCTGCAAGCTCATAGCACCAACTGCTTACCTCTGCTGCCTCTGTTCTGGAGTTAGAGCTGTCAGTTCCCACAAAGGAACCACTCACCACTGTGCCTACAGCCACCCTTCTCCCCACCATTTAGCTAGAACACCCCTTTCCTCGACGCCACACAGACACACAATCCCATCACTGTGCCTGACTCCCCTCCTGCTCTCACCAGCTTTCCCATATGCCCCCACTTCACTTGCCACTGCACCAAAGCTTGGCACTGTACCTAGGCTTGCCTCAGCACTCGCCACCACTGCACCAATGTGCGCCTCTGTGCTTCCTGACACTGCAGTGACACGCCCTTTGCAAATTCATCACTTTCACCAAACAGGCATACTTTTGTGATTGACAATTAAAATTAAATTAGTGATTTTATTCTCAGTTTAACCTTTCCTTATAGATCACATAATCTACAGCACACCTAAAGATTACTTGTGCCCAGTTCAAAATCATGAAAACACAAACCTTTGACATAACTAGTAATAAAAACCTTACAGGTGTTATCAGAAGCACACAAAAGCCCAAGAGTGTTGATTAAACATAGTGCATTGCGCTGTGCATGCCACCATACAAATTTCAGCTGAGAGACCAAGACATAGGAATTGGCCATTAGTCACAGTCAAATCATACAGAGATAATGTAAATACACTGCTAAGATGTTGAATTAATCTCTAGTGGGCAGTGGTCAAGTGATTCCCTGGAATCATGTGATGGCATCATGCTCTGCAAACTGTAGACACTGTATGTCATTAAAGAGATCATGTGAGACTTGTAAGCCTATTCACTGCCAAGGAAGGTCAACATTTTGTACCATCATAGTTGGAAGGGTGAGCCTTCAGGGGAAAAGGTAAAATAGCAA
The DNA here is from genome assembly GCF_042186555.1 of Aquarana catesbeiana. Taxonomy (NCBI): domain Eukaryota; kingdom Metazoa; phylum Chordata; class Amphibia; order Anura; family Ranidae; genus Aquarana; species Aquarana catesbeiana. The sequence goes on from NC_133325.1 coordinate 464,678,137, forward strand.
ATTGACAGAAAGCAGTAATTCACATGTTAATACAGGTGCTGATTTCTAAGCAATGATGTTATTTACTTTATTAATACTAAATAATGAATGGTTTTAAAAGGTACAATATATTTTATATTACAGTTTGCTGAACAGGACTTGGCCACAGGTTCGCTTTCAATGTATTACATATGAGGTGATTGCCAATAAACAATTAAATTGCTCAACCAGGAAAATTAAAAATTGCACCTGTAGATTAACCCTAAGGGTTAAAATACAATTGGGTAATGTATACAGTTTGTGAAAAATGCTACATTCTACATACACCACATTGAGAATGATAAGCTTTATCCTATTCCGTGTTCTAAGTGCCAGTTACAAAACAGTTAAAAAGAATGTTAAAGGGAAACTGTGAGGATAGGCACACAAGAGCTGTCTTTGCTTATTTGTTTTTTAGGTGCTGGCTCCAGAACTGCAATTCCCAGATATTAACTTTATGAATTAGTGAGTTATGCTTCATTTGTGTGCTTTCATACAGATTGAGTTTATGAGTCAAGAGTTTCATATGAACATCCAAAAAACCTAAAGCAGCAATTTTAAGAATTTGGGGAAATCATGCTTCCCTGATTCTCTGACCTGTAGCTCCAAGTTTGGCACATTGTATATGCAACATGAGATCATCATAACTGACCTGAAACAAGCATGAAAGACAAGAGTTTGGAGTTCACTGCTTGCTTATCTCATTGGCTTACTCATTATACAATTTTCTTATTCAATTTGCTGAAGATTTACCTTCAACTAGGTACAGTAAAACCTTGGCTTGAGAGTAACTTGGTTTGAGAGCGTTTTGCAAGACAAGCAAAATGTTTTAATAAATTTTGCCTTGATATACAAACGAAGTCTTGATATAAGAGTAGCGTCATGTCACAACTGTGTATACAAAGGAAGAGAGGAGCCTCTAAGTGTAGCAATATGGTTACATTTAATGAAGGTACAACATTTAGCAACTTATTGCTACACTTAGAGGTGCCTCTCTTCTCGTTTATGCCTTGTAAAAAAATGCTTTGATATACAAGTGCTTTGGATTACAAGCATGTTTCTGGAATGAATTATGCTCGCAAACCAAGGTTTTACTGTGCTGCAATCCCTGCCTGATTGCATACAAATTGAAAGTGTTTCAGTTTGACCTCATTATATGGCTTAGGTAAATCTAAAGGAAAATAGTACAAACAAATTGTATAATGTATGGCCATCCTAAGTAGTAAAGTCAGGTTAAGATGAAAGCCCCGAAGCCTGCACCATTACAAAAACACAGCAATGATAGCTGCCATATTTGTTCACTCACAAATTCACTTTAAATTTGAAGTTTAGGTATGATTGTTCTTGCAAAGTTACATTGGTCTAGCTTGGACCAATGTATGTATCCATATCACATACCTGACCGATCCTTCTGGAAGTTGCATATAAAAGCAGTAGTCGCTGCTGCTACAACGTAAGCAGCAGTCTACAGGTCATCTTGCGCGCTGCTGGCAATCAGAGAACGCCTGGTATTTTTTTTAAATAAATGCAAGGCATTTTCTGATTGGATAAAGTGGGGAGGGGGTGGTGATGTCACGCTCTGCACCTCTTCCAAATAAATAATGCCTTGAATAAATTTAAGGAGTACTCTAATGCCCCGTACACACACGATCAGAATTTCCGACAACAAAACCATGGATTTTTTGTTTGAAGGATGTTGGCTCAAACTTGTCTTGTATACACACAAAAAAAATGTTGGCCAACAATTACGAACGTGGGAACGTGGTGACATACAAGACGTACGACGAGCCGCGAAAAAGGAAGTTCAATAGCCAGTGCGGCTCCTTCTGCTTGATTCCGAGCATGCGTGAACTTTTGTGCGTCGTACTTGTGTACACACAATCGGAAGTTCCGACAACAAAGTTTTGTTGGCTGAAAATTTGAGAACCTGCTATCAAACATCTGTTGGAGGAAAGTTCCGACAGCAAATGTTCGATGGAGCATACACACGGTCAGACTTTCCAACAACAAGCTCACATCCAACATTTCTTGTCGGAAAATCTGACTGTGTGTACGTGGCATAAGGGTGGCAGTGCTGAGCTTGAATCCTCTCAGCAATGGCCCCGGACAACTGCTGCTATCACTGTAGTAGGAGCGACTGCTAGAGTGATTTGCAACTTATGCAAGGATCAGTCAGATATGAGTTATGCATATTTACATTGGTCCAACTTGGACCAATGTAACTATGCAAAGTTAAAAAAAAATACCTAAACTTCAGCTTCTAATTGTTTTGTTCTCTAAATTGGTACAGGAGGTTACAACCAGTGTTTACAGCCATAACAAACATAGGCAAGACAAGTTTTTACTGACAACACATATAACTTCAGTATTCTGTTCAAGCAACACATAATTTACTAAAGCATTAGACAAAGTGTTTTGAATATCCATAAAAAAAAAGAAAAAGGCAGATCAGGAAACCACCTGATGAAACACTGAATTATAAGATTTTCTTTGTTGTCCCAATGGCTGCTCATTAATCACTGGGTACAAGCACATATATCACTGAGCTGATTTAGTGTAGAAGTAGTTATAATGAAGCAGCATTTATAATGGGGTAGTTTATTTCAAATGCTCTGACAGTTTAGGGTAATGTAAAAAAAAAATAAAACCAGAGTTTCTAGAGCTTGCGTTAAATGTACCAGAAGACAGATTTGCCTACTGTACATACAGGGTTCATTCTCTTTCTAGACTGAACAAAAAGGTAAATGCATTGTTTTTTTTATATATGTATTTATCTGAAAGTTCAACAGCCCTTGTGTGCATTGCACATGTAGCTGGCAAATATTGTATATGAGAGTCTCAAGAACAGCAGATTTTAGACCCCTTTCACACTGGGGCTGTTTTCAGGTGCTTTAGCGCTAGAAATAGCCTCTGCTAAGCGCCTGAAAACTGCCTCCCATTCACTGCAGTGTGACTTCTCACACTGGGGCGGTGTGCTTGCGGGACGTTATCAAAAGTCCTGCAAGCAGCATCTATGGGTGGGTTGGGAGTGCTGTATTTAGTGCTCCCAAAATGCCCTGCCCATTGCAATGAATGGGCAGCGATTTGAAAGTGGTGCAAAACTGGATTTTTGAACCCTTTTTTAAGGTTAAAACCGCCCCCCTGCTAGCGGCTGAAAAGCGCCACTAAAACTAGCAGTGCTTTATCCCTAACAGCGGGCGCTGTCAATGTGAAAGGGTTCTTATGGATGACTTTGCTCTGAATTTTTAGGGAAATCTTGATGGAGCATTGTCAGTTGATAGTAAAACACATGTAGCCTAGGACTAGGGCTACGTGGGCGATTAGATTTCTATGCTACTAAAAGAATTAACTATTTGATAATTATATTGTTATTTAAAAATGGATTGATTTCAGTGTGTTGTACACAAGCAGTAGCAATAGCAAAGAGAATTACTCGCCAGTGTAGTCGTGTCCTAAATCTTAGAGAAATAGCTCCTAGCACAAAAATCATTCTTAGTGCTACTGCAGGAGAATGCTGGGAGATGAATCGCTCAGTCATGCCACTAGTAATCTCTCGTGTAGCTGTTTACATTAAATCTCATGAAATTTCCAGTGTGTAACTGAGATATTAAAATCATTAGCATAGCCCTAGCACATGGGTGCTCAACCTGTGGCCCTCCAGCTGTTGCGAAACTACAAGTCCCATCATGCCTCTGCCTTTAGGAGCCTTTGGGATACCTGTCAGCCTTGCAATGCCTCATGGGACGTGTAGTTCCGCAACAGCTGGAGGGCCACAAGTTGAGCACCCATGCCCTAGCATGTCAAAAATTGTGCAATGGAAAACTAAAGTGGACAAACGTGGGCTTATTTAATAAGGCGAAAACTAGTAATTCAATAGATGTAACCCACAGCAACTAATCGGCATCAGTTGTACTTGGATCTGATTGCTCTAGGCTGATTATAGGTGAAAAATTATTACCTGCTATAAGCAAGGTATGAGTCTTGCAAGGTAACCTTTCCTTACTTAAAGTAATCACTACTAATTACCACTAGGGATGAGCTCAGGCATTTGTGGATCCTAGTCCCAACCCATATGAACATGCCTGCTAGGAAGCTGACTAGGATCTGAAAACTCCCAAGCTAATCCCTACTAACCACCTCAGCTGTTGTACCTAACCCAGTGAAACAATAAAATCATTATTCTCTTTCTCTGGAAAGGGGCACACTCTATTATTAGCAGCAATATATAATATATTTCCCAGCATGCTGAGAAACACTTCCTTATTAAACATGCCCAAAAGATACAAAAAAAAAAATATTGATTCTTATGTTTATAAAGAACAAAATATTGTGCTTATGGACAAAAATCAACAGAAAATTTGATCCCGAAGGTGTCTGGTTTGTTACTGCAGTGCAATACATATATATATATAAAAGTAACAGCTAAATGGAGGAAACAGGACATACAGTAAAGCCTTTGGTACAGTACATTTAAATCCCAATGTTGCACATATATACGTAACAAAAATATATATTAAGTAACACAGTAAAAAATAAAGCTTGCAGCGTAATTTGAGATAGGACAATGATATGACAACAATGCTGAGCTGGTAACTGATACAAAAAGATGCACAGTTTCAATTTTCCCAGTCCATCACAACATCAATTAGCAGCACTGAGACAAGTTACAGACTTCTACTTACAGGATGCCAAAGATCAAAAAAAATATTTTTGCATCTAGATTGTGTCTTTTCCCTCTAAGACATATTGCACTGAATCTGTGTATGTTTCATATTTTAACAGAACTTCTTCAACATAATGCACTTGTGTAGAACAGAAGACTAAGAACACATTTTTATAAAAATAGAAATAAAATATTCATAAGAGACCATGTCTTTCATTGGTCAACGTACTGCAATATCTCTTGATATAGAGTCTTTCACATTTTGTTCACTCCATTCTTCTGTGTAGAGCTGTCATTTGAGGCTTCTTCTACTACATGGATTTCTTTGTGGAGTTACATGTTCCTACATTTTCCAGTTTTTGGAAAATGTCTAAGGCAAAACAATCTTGCATCTGGTATAATGCAGGCCTTTGGAAATCTTTTGCTGAAAAAAATATAAGACATGTAAGAAATAAAGTTTTGGAAAATTACTTCTGATAAAATAGGCCTATTCACAAATGACAATCTATACTATATACAGTATATATCCCTATCATGAATGTGTCCACACATTTATATATTTTTGCGCCACCTACATATCATACAGCAATTTACAGAACACTGTAAAGTAGACATAAACATAAACACACCAGTAACAAACCTCCTGTCTTAGTGTGGCTACATTCGCTCCTCTACTGCATCTATGGAGGAACAACGTAGCCACCCTTGGGGCAGCAGCACTGTCAATCAGTGGAGAATGTAGTGTTAATTGGACTAGTAGATATAGACTGACTTGATAAAAGTGACTAACAAGTTAAAGCTGACACTTTATAAGGAGTTACAGAAATTGTTTTCTTATTCTTTTGAGATAAAGGTTTTACATACATAAATAAAAGGTAGCCATTGTAAGAACCCCTGTCATTGTGAAATGGTTTGCTCAAACCTCTAAATGCCACAGGGGTAATCAGGGCAGAGAACAAGGGGTCAGCAGAGCAGAGGACAAGGGTCAGCAGGGCAGTGTACAGGGGTCAATGGGTCAGTGTGCAGGGGATCGGCAGGGCAGTGGACAGGGGTCAGTAGGGCACTGTACAGAGGTCAGCAGGGCAGAAGATAATGATTAGCAGAGAAGAGGACAGGGTCACTGGTGGCAGGGCACTCAGCAGAACTCTGCCTCCCATCCCTGCGCTGCACACAGCCTGGGCACTCGGCAGATCTCGTCCTCCCCACACAGCACATAGCTGAGATTGGATTCCCTTACAGGTTGAGCAAACACATCTTCAATCTATGCAGTGTGCAGCTGCGGGCAAGGTGAAATCTTTTTAATACCAGTTCTTTCATAAAAAGCTTTATAACATTCCTGGTTATTTTCGTGATATAGATGTTCCTCGCTGGAATATATTATAAGAACATGCATACAAGAAAATGTTTTTCCTATCATCCCACTGCTAGAAGTAGAAGCACTAGAACAACTTTTCCAAGAGAAGGTGGCAATCACTATTACTTGCTTAAAGAAGAGTTAAGTCCATTCCTAGATGGCTTTTTTCCTCACTTTAATAACATTTTTAAAGGCATTCTGTCTCCTATACTTGCCAAACCATACAATGCTGCTTCCCTTACTCAGCCTTTCCCTCCTCCCTTGGAAACTCACATCATTGTTATACCAAAAGGATCCTCATGTATTTGAAAACTCTTTGCTAACAGACTTAAACTGTTGATCCCTAACATAATCCATGCCTGGTTGTAAGGCCCCCTATAACACTAATAAAACCATTTCTCTAATAAAGTATGTCTAAAGAAACAGTATCACAACCTGCCTTATCTATTATCGTAAAAAAAGTGTTTGATAGCATAGGTTGGGGGTTTCTTTTCCAAGATTGGTATTTGACCTAAAATGATGGCACTCTCCCATAACACGTTAGCGAGGATTTGCACTAAAAAAATTCTATCAGATTCCATACTAACTCTAATGCCGCGTACACACGACCGGTCTTTCTGGCAGAAAAGGTCAGACGGAATCATTTTATCGGATATTCCGATCGTGTGTGGGCTACATCGGACTTTTTCTTTAGAAAAGTCTGACCGACCTAGAAAACGAACATGTTTTAAATCTTTCCGACGGAATAAATTCCTATCGGGAAAAACCGTTCGTCTGTATGCTATTCTGACGGACCAAAAACGACGCAAGGGCAGCTATTGGCTATTTAACTTCCTTTTACGTGTTGTACGTCACCGCGTTCCAAACGATTGGACTTTGGTGTGATCGTATGTACGCAAGTCCGTTTCAGCTGAACTCCGTCGGAAGTCCGTCAGAAAAACTGTCAGAGTTTATTGTGACGGAAAAACCGGTCGTGTGTACACAGCATAAGAAGCTCTAATAAGATCTTTGGTCAGATATCACAGTACATATATTATCAACAATCTAAATGACTTAGCAGCAATAAACTTAATCTATGTTGTGTTTCATTTGCATTTGCTTACATTCTTATAATAAACCAAGATGGTCTGGACATAATATAATCAAAATGGATACACTGCCTAAACCACAACCATTTCTCCACTTCCTGACTTCCTTCCACAAGTCACTCGCTTAATTGGGAAATTTATATGGGAAAAAAGAGATCCAGGATACATAAAAATGCCCTTACTCTACCAAAACAAAGCGGAGGACTTGCCAGACACCCCCTTATACTATACAGATTCTCTAATTAGAATAATTAACTGGTTCTATAATAAGACTACAAAACAGTGAGTCAAACTGGGGAAGAACCTCACCAATCCGAGTCTCGACTCTCCCGTGGGGATGCCTTGGCCTTTCATCCGGACCCAAATATCTTCTTGGTACTCCAATTCAATCTACATATCAGGGATAGATATTTGACCAAAGCCCTCTCTGCTCACCCAAATCCTCTGATCACACTGTTCTGTAATCACGAGTTTCCACCAGCCTTACATCTATCTTGCTTTTTAATATGGCATAGATCTGTCAGCACCACAATTGGACATACTCTACAAGCTATAAACACCCTCCATGCACAGATTTGCTTCCAATGTGTCAAAACCAACGAGTAGCCTGGATGGAGTACCCCCAGCTGTCTCACTATCTCTGCTCCTTGGTGCCAAAGTCCTTGCTTACTAGACTTTATACAACTTTTAAAACAGTACTAGCTATAACACAGAGGCCAGACCACCTAGTTTCACAGTTTGAAAAGCCACATAAGATGATCAGGCGCCTGCTGAAGAGCAACAGATAATGTTAAAAAACAATGGATATCAGCCCCATGGATCGCAGCCGCTGGGAAAATACTTCTGGGAGGAAGTAACATAAACCAAGCAGC